>NC_045435.1:84544233-84572497 GCF_002776525.5 Piliocolobus tephrosceles | reverse complement strand
CCACCACACCTGGCTAATTTTTGTATTTTTAGTAGAGTCAGGGTTTCACCATGTTAGCCAGGCTGGTCTTGAACTCCTGACCTCAGGTGATCTGCCTGCCTCAGCCTCCCAAAGTGCTGGGATTACAGGTGTGAGCCACTGTGTCCAGACACACATATTTATTTATTTATTTATTTAGAGATGGAGTCTCGCTCTGTCACAGAGGCTGGAGTGCAGTGGCGCATCTCAGCTCACTGCAAGCTCCGCCTCCTGGGTTCACGCCATTCTCTTCCCTCAGCCTCCTGAGTAGCTGGGACTACAGGTGCCTGCCACAATGCCTGGCTAATTTCTTGTATTTTTAGTATTTTAGTAGAGACGAGGTTTCACCGTGTTAGCCAAGATGGTCTCGATCTCCTGACCTCGTGATCCACCCACCTCGGCCTCCCAAACTGCTGGGATTACAGGCGTGAGCCACTGCACCCGGCCTGATATTCTTTTATATTAATCAAATACTGTATTTAGGCCAGGAGTGGTGGCTCACGACTGTAATCGCAACACTTTGGGAGCCTGAGTCGGGTGGATCGTTTGAGCCTAGGAGTTGGACACCAGCCTTGGCAACATGGCAAAACCCCATCTCTACTAAAAATACAAAAATTAGCCAGGTGTGATGGTGCTACATGTCTATAGTCCTAGCTACTTGGGAGGCTGAGGCACAAGAATCACTTGAACCTGGGAGGTGGAGGTCACAGTGAGCCAAGATCGCACCACTGCCCTCCAGCCTGGGCAACAGAGTGAGACTCGGTCTTAAAATATATATATATATATATATATTTAAATACTACTGTTTTATCTGTTTAAATACTATATATATAATCTGTTTAAATACTATATATACACACACATATATACTATAGTGTATATATACTATATATAGTATATATATATAGTGTGTGTATATATATACTATATATATATAGTATATATACTACACGTATGTATACCATATATAGAGTATATATATGTGTGTGTATATGTATATAATATTTGGTATTTAAATAGATTAAACACAGACTTAAGGAATAAACACAAACTTTAATTGACCTTCTTCTCCCCAGTAAAACATCCCCCCCAAGTGGGTGGGTTCTGGGGGCTGAGCTCCTCTCTCTGCCACCCCCACGGATATCCCATCACACTCACCTAGAGGGGGTGCGAATCCCAGATTCCTTCCCCCCTTTCAATCTCCCAGCCCAGCTGAATGTCCCACAAAGTCATTCTCTCATTCAGCAGCAGGTAAGGGTCAAATATCGCTTGGAGTGCTAGGCTGGAAAGTGGGACAGAGTTCTCTACCTCTGGGAGCACCAAAGCCAGTTGGAAAGATAAAATGCGAGAGAAAGACATGCAGGGTGGCCGGGCGCGGTAGCTCATGCCAGTAATCCCAACACTTTGGGAGACTTGGGCTGGCGGATCAGTTGAGGTCAGAAGTTCGAGCCTGGCCGACATGGTGAAACCCCGTCTCTACTAAAAATACAAAAAAATTAGCTGGGTGTGGTGGCACAAGCCTGTAATCCCAGCTACTCAGGAGGCCAAGGCAGGAGAATCGCTTGAACCCAGGAGGCAGAGGTTTCAGTGAGCCAAAATCAAGCCACTGCACTCCAGCCTGGGCGAAAGAGTGAGACTCCATCTTAAAAAAAACAAAAAAAAAAAAAAAAAAGACGTGCAGAGCCTGGCAAACATCCCTCTCCTGATTCAGTGCTCTTGCACTATATAATAGTGATAGAGAGTGCAGGAGATGGGACGTAACAATGCGTGACCTGTCTCAAACTGTTCATTCCCATCAGAGGCAGGGGAATCAGGAGGGCTTAGTCTGCCATCCATCCATCAACCATCTCCCCATCCATCCAACCCTCTATCCATCTGTCCATCCATCCGTCCATCCATCCATCCATCCACACATACATACATACATCTATCCATACATCTACCCATCCATCCAACCACCACCTATCTATCTGTAATAGGCAGACTAATGTCCCCCAAAAGATGTCTCCATCCTAATCCTAGAGCCTGTGATTATGTTACTCAACATGGCAAAGGGGGATTAAGGTTGCAGATGGAATTAAGGTTGCTAATCATCTGGTGTTAAAATAGGGAGATTATCTTGGATTATCTGGGTGGGCCCAAGGTAATCACACAGGTTCTTAAGAGGAGAAGAGGAACCAGGGAGATGGCAGCATGAGAAGGGCTTGGTCTTACATTGCTGGCTTTGAAGATGGAGGAAGGGGCCACAAGACAAGAAAAAATGACAACCCCCAGAAACTGGGAAGGCAAGGAGGACATGGATGCTCCATTAGAGCCTCCAGAATGCAATCCTGCTGACACCTTGATTTTAGTCCAGCGAGACCACTTTCAGATTTCTGACCTCCAGAGCTGTAAGATAATACATTTGTGTTGTTTTAAACCATGAAATTTGTGATAATCCATTACAGCAGCATAGGAAACTAACACAGCAACTAACCAGCCAGCCCTTCATGCAACCATCCAACCAACCATCTAGCCAACCATCCGTCTAACCATCCATCCAACCATCCATCCAACTACCCATCCAACCATCCATCCAACAATCCATGTGTCCATTTAACTAACTATCTACCCATTTAATAAATATTCATCAACCGTCCCCCTTGTGTCATCTGGCAAGCTGTGAAAGAAAAGTGGCCAAATTCCTGAAGCTCCCCATCCATTGGGAGCAATAGACACAGAATTTCCATCCAGGATCCTCAATACTATGATGGTAGAATATGAAGCACTTGGCAAGGATTATAGGAGGACCTGTGACTTGATGGCTTTTGGTGGCAGGAACAAGGAAGGGAGCACTATAAAACAATTGTGAGTCACATCGATTTCTTTTCTTTTCTCTTTTTTTTTTCTTTTTTTGAGACGGAGTTTTGCACTTGTCGCCCAGGCGGGAGTGCAGTGGTGCAATCTCTGGTCACTGCAATCGCCGCCTCCCAGGTTCAAGGGGTTCTCCTGCCTCAGCCTCCCGAGTAGGTGGGATTACAGGCACCTGCCACCACTCCCAGCTAACTTTTGTATTTTTAGTAGAGACGGGGTTTCACCATGTTGGCTAAGCTGCTCTTGAACTCCTGACCTCAGGTGATCCACCTGCCTTGGCCTCCCAAAGTGCTGGGATTACGGGCGTAAACCACTGCGCCCAGTCATTTTTATTTTTCTTTTAATTTTTTTTTTTTTTTTAGTTGGGGTTTCGCTCCTGTCGCCCAGGCTGGAGTGCAATGGCACTATCTCTGCTCACTGCAACCTCCACCTCCCAGGTTCAAGCAGTTCTCCTGCCTCAGCCTCCTGAGTAGCTGGGATCTCCCAAAGTGCTGGGATTACAGGCGTGAGCCACCATGCCCAGCCAATTTTTAAAAATTTTAAATCGAAAAAGCCAACAATTGTGAGTCTCTGCAGCCAGCCCCTCACCTGAAGGCTGCCCCTTGAGGCACTGTCCCTTACTGCCTCTGTCCTCACCCCGGGTACCTGGAACTCTTTGCCTTGTTCAAGGAGTAGGGCCAGAGGCCTGGTCCAACCAGGTTGTGTCCTCCTGTTGTGACTTCTACCTTCTGCTCCTCAGCTCAGGCTTCATGCCTGCCACACCTCCTGCACAGCCCTGGGGCTCTGAGATTCACTCTTGCTCCCAACTAAGCCACCAGCACATCAGTTAGTAGTTAATGGCCGTGACACCCACATTCTTGGAACCAGTGAGGAGCAGCTGCTCAAGGGTCAGGCTGAGCCTAGTTCTTGGGCTGTGTGATCTCAGGACTACCCCTGTCTGGGTCTTCACACCCTCATCTGCAGAATGGGAATAATGATAGCTCCTCCTTTCAGGGCTGTAGTCAAGATCAAGAGAACTCATGTTGAAGACCAGCCTGCACAGGCTCTGGCATACAGGAACCCCGCCATCATCACTGGAAGGTGCTAGATTGTTACATTGGGGGATGGGGTTGTTGGCACTTAGCTCCTCCCCACAGGAAAGGACCAGTTTCCTGTCTGTGAGTTGTTGGCTTTGACATGCCGAGCTGTAGCCCCGTGGAGACTGATCACAGGGGAGCCTGCGATCCACTGACCAGAGAGTTGCCCAGTATCTTGTAGGGCCATGGGCACAGTCCCCCCGCCCAGCCCAGCTCATTTCACAATCTTCCAGGAACAGCCTGTACCTTGGCATGGCCCTGAGAAAGAGCAAAGACAGTGTTGCCCATCCTATTCCAACCTTGTCACAGGAAGGATATGTGTCTGGCCATGTCCAGCAGATGTTTCAGGTCAAATGTGTAGCCTAGGATAGCTTCCTGGGCAGCTGGCCCCAGGTTGGGTGTGGGGGAAGGGAGGGCAGAGGTCAACATTGAGAAGGGACAGCAAAAACGGCTCGGGGTAGAATTTCAGACCCTATCTGCCTAGGGCAGATTGGGGTAAGGTCTTCCCAAGCTTCTTACAGGATCAGCTGCCATGAGGGTCACCCAGGTACCATGTTGGAGGCCTGCTTAGCCAACCTCGACTAGATGTGACTGGCTCTTCTCTACACACCCAATTGAGACCACAAATCCCAGACGCATGAACCTGCTGGGTTTGGCCCACCCCAAGCCAGGAGGCAGTGTGGTCAGGATGCCACACCATATGCCAGGAACTTGGTGTGCCAGTCTTGGCTCTGTCATTGCTCTCAGGACGTCACTTTACCTCTCCAGAACTCAGTTTCCCCTTCTGGAAAATGGATCTATATGCAGTAGCCCACAATTTGTGGAATGCCTGGGGACTGTGCCAAGAGATCTTTTGAAATTTAATCTCATTGCTCACCTGATTCTGAATATGAAAGTTGAGGCTTCAGAAGGAAGCAGGCTACCTGAGCCCATGATCCATGGTGGCAGCTTGTACATAGGTCTGGCTAACTGGGTTCTGGTGCAGAGCTGAACCGGGGCAGCCGCCTGCCAGCTCTGAGACCACTGTGCTGCTGGGCTCAGTCTGTGCCGCCCCGCCTTCCCCTGGAACAGGTTTTCTACGCAGAAGTTGGCCTTTAAGGATCTCCCACCTGAAGGGCCGAAGCTCCGGATGCTCATTTTTCCCTGACTGGCTTGGGAGGTGTAAGGGACCCCCTGTTTTTCATCCCTGTCTTCACTCTCTCCTCCTAGCTGTGTTCTCTGCCCATCTGGATCCTGGAGGTGAGATCAAATGGGAGAATTCTGTTGGCCCAGGCAATGTCATCTTCCTTCAGATGTGTGACACCTTCCTAAGTCTGGCCAGGCAGCAGGGGCAGAAACTCAGGCCCACCTGGGACCTGGTGACCCAGGCTGTTCAGTGGCAGCCAGAGGTAGGGGCACAGACTGGGGGTGTTCATTGTATAGACACCCTTATATCCTGAAGGGGATCCAGCTGGGATTGGGCTGGATGCAAAATAAGACAGGCAGCACGTGGAAGCCCAGGACCCGGGTTCAAGTCCTACATCCACTAGAGCAGGCTAGGAGAGCTTAGATAAATCACTCATCTGTCCGTCCATGAATCAACCACCCACGATCCACACAACACACATTTATAAGGCATCCTCTGTGTGTCAGGCGCCATGAGCAGGTGAAAATCTGCCCTCAGAGGTTGCAAAGGTATAAGCATGGGAACAACCTAATAAGAACAGAGAGATGAGAGCAGGGTGTGTGTGCGAGCAGGGTCCTGGTGTTGTGCAGGGTACAGCTTGCCCTAGTGGACAATGATGATGCAGCAGAGGTGGACCCAGACATGACCAGGCAGTCAGGGCTCTAAGCTGGGTGCACACGTGTGCATGTGTCACAGGACTCTGACTCTCTGGAGGCTGTTGGCAGAAATCTGGAGGCCCCATATCCCTGCAGTAATCGCCACACAGCAAGGTAGTGTGTTTGACAGGAAATACCTTGACAGCCGTTGCATTTACGTTGCAGAGCACAGAGCAGTAGCCCCCGCGACAGTCAGCAAGCCCAGACCAGCAGAAAGGGGTGGAGAGAAGGGGGCTTCACCTGTTCTGCCCTCAGACTCTGCTCCCAGCTTCTGGCCTCAGGCTACCCCAAGCCCTAGGATCCAGTGCGAGCATTAAAGGAAGTTCACAAAGCTTTCCTGGCCTTCTTATCAAGGACAGCTTTGGGAAGGAGTGGGCTGGCAGTAAGGCCTCTGGGGGCCACCCTGGAGTTAGGCTGAGGGACGAGGGGGTGGTGTAACTTTTTTGTGGCAGCTCTCAAATGCTGGTGTCCAGCCTCCCAGTGCAGTCCCATCTCCTGCCTGTCTCTCTTCTACCTCGTTGTGGTGGCTTCATCTCTGGCTGGGCCAGAATCCCACTGGAAGACCACAGTGGACACCTTTCTGAGGCCCACTCCAACCAACTGGGTGGGTGAACTCAGCTTAGTCTCTTGACCTCTCTGAGCTGGGAGTGCCCTTCTGAGCAGGTACCTTTAGGCCTCCATTTCCCCAAGGGAAACAAAGAAAGGGACTTTCGATCCTAGCACAGAACCAGGAAAGGAAACAGATCAGGAAGGAGGTGGCCGAGGTACTTCCTGCATGCTGGACCTTGATGACAGCAATCCCCACATCCCAGATTAGCCTCACTCTACACTCCAGTGTGTCCACCCCACTCCCTCCTGGGGTAGGGCCCATCTAGCTGCCTCCAGCTAGTTGCCTGGTGCACGGTCGGTGCTTGCAGAGGGAGTGCCCTGCCTCTCTGTCTGTGCTTTCTGCAGGGGAGGATCCACTTTCAAACCCTCACGCGCACTGTTCCCTCTGCCAGGGACAGTGCACACCTCACCTGACCGAGCCTAAAGGTCACTGCCTCTGGGAAGCCTTCCAGGACCACTTTAGTCAGGCCAGGCCCTGCACGCTGGTCTTGCTTTGTCCAGCTCCATCTCCTCTTCTGAGTGAGGGCACTCCCCAAGGGCAGGCCTGGGTCCCTAGCATCCCCTGGGCTGTGCCGGGGCTCTTAGGAGAGCTTTTAACTTCCTCTTATCTACCATTCCTACTCCTGAACACAGTCCACTATCTTTTCCCTGGAGGAGCTGAGCAGGAGGGGAAGCAGCCACTTTACCTCACCAAGACCTCCTGGATGCCCCTTTCTGGGTTTTTGGCTGTCCCCTAGCAGCCATCTTCCCTGAGGGCTACCAGGGCTTTGGGCATCCGTCTCTTCCAGAGCTACCTTCAGCGGGAGAGATCGTGAGCAGGAAGGGAACAGGACAAGGAAAGGGGGCTGGGGGCTCCAGGGGAACACCCCTGAAAGACACACCGCTCCCCAGCTGTCTGTCCCTGCGGCTTGCAATGGAGGCTGGGGGTGAGGGATGGGGGAGATGGCAGGGGCTGGTCCTCTGTCCAAATCCAGGTCACTCCCAGCCTGCTCAGCAGCCGCTCAGTAATTAGGGGCCAGCAGGACGTGGGCAGGCGGGTGGCAGGAAGCCTAATTGTCTGATTTTTCAGGTAATTAACGGGCGGCTGTCTGGCTAGTCCCCATGGGGCCCAGCATCCGCCACCCCATCCCCTGGGTAGCCCTAGCTGCCTAATGAGGCCAATTACTGAGTGGTGCCCAGGTTCTCATTAGCCACCTGGAAAGGTCATGTGGGACTGGCACCAGGGGGCAGGGCTCAGCCAGCCATGGTGGAGGCTGGGCCTCTCCTCCAGAAATTGGGGTGCAGCATGGACTGGCTGCCGGGCTCCGCTGCTGCCTGTTGAGGAGTAGCCAGTCCGACAGCTGGGACCTCCCTCCACAGCTCCCTTTTCAGGATAGTAGCTTTAGGTCAAACACCAGACTCCCTTCCCACCTCCCAGCTATGTGGCCTTGGGTATGTCAAGCCCCTATCTGGCCCTAGGATTCCTGGATCAGAGATGATGGACATAAAGCCCAGTAGGTGCCCCGCTCATGGGTGGGCACTCACTTTCCAACAGTGCCAATTTGCCAATTCCTGTCCTGACTCTACCTGTGAGGAGCAGGAGGCCAGAGGGGATAGAGACTGAGGTCACCAGCATGTCAGGAGCCCACTCTGCAGGGCCCCGGAGGCTGAGGGCAGCAGGGACAGTCCCCTGGTATTCACCCCAAAGGACCTCAGCACCTGGGTGGGGAGTCTTAGGAGGGGTCAGTAGAGGTGGCCAGACCAGGTTGGGGGTGCTCTAGGAATGACTGGTCATCCAGGGCATCTGAGCTGCAGGAGGAAGGGAAGCAGGCAATCCTCAGGAAATGAGGGGATTCGGATACCGTGGTGGAGCCCTCCCCGTCCCTGGGTGCTCTGGGACATGTAGGGAAAGAGGCCAGAGTGCCCAGGCTCCTGTCTGAGGCAAGAGCTGGTCTTTTCTTGGTCAACTCTCGCCATTTTCGGCCCAGGAAATCGGGGGAGGACTGCATCCTGGGATGTTGAGCTTTTTGGGCTTCTGTGGCTCTTCTGTTTTAAGAATTTTGTGACCTAATTCCATGCTGACAAATTCCGTGCTGTTCCGGCTCCTGTAATCGTCAGCTAACGCTACTTTTGGTCCTGCTGCTGGCCTAGAATCTAAGTTAAGAGTTTCCAAAATGTGTCCCCCAGGAGCCCTTGGGTAGAGGTGGAAGCGAGGGGTGAAGGGATGCCTGACCCCACAGCTGGAGCAGCTTGCCTTTGGTCACCGGGAAAATATTGGTAGCTGCCCCTTTGTGAGCTCTTGCCTTGTGCAGGGAATCTGCCTCTATGGTTGTGTTTTGTCTTCATAAAACCCCAAAAGGAAGATAACATCACAGTCCCATTTCCCAGATGAGGATTCTGAGGTTATTGCAGGCTAAGGCTGAGCAGCCTGCCTCAGGTCTCAGAACTTACAGGAAGAGCCGGGACTTGGATCCAGTTTCCATTCTGAGCCACCAGGAATATGGGTTCCTTAGAAAGAAAACTAGGTGCAGGGTTGGGGATGTGTGTGTCACATTCATTAAAACTTGTTTCCTCCAATCGGGGTGTGGGCGCTGGCCTCTCTGTCCCAGGGGAGTGTGGTTCTAGCCCCAGGTCACCCAAGGGCCCCTGCATCCCACCACGCGGTGTGGTGTCTATGTGTTTGAGGGCCCATCTGCCTGTTTCCCTTCCCTCTGCTGTGGGCTCTGCTTTGCTCACGGTCCAAACCAATGAGATCCAGCCCAGAAATAGCATATGTTTCCAGCCTCTGCTCCTCCAAGTCATACATCGCCTGGTGTGATGTGTCCCTGTGTCAGCCTGCTTCAAGACTCAGGGCGGGGGTGGTTGAGGAGGGAGTGTGAGGAGCTCGCAGGGCCACCTCCAGGTTGAGAAACTTAGAGGTGAGGAGCCGGGTGAGCCCAGGACACAGCCTCAGAAGGCAAGTGGGGACCACTATTCCCTAGGCCTGGGGCTGGGTTCGGGGCTCAGCCTGGGATGGGAGTCAGAGGTTGATGGCCCAGATTCATCCTGGGCCTAAGGGTTGAGACTTTAGAAACTAGCTGGGCACAGTGGCTTATGCCTGTAATCTCAGCAGTTTGGGAGACCGAGGTGGGTAGATCACCTGAGGTCAGGAGTTCGAGACCAGCCTGACCAACATGGAGAAACCCCATCACTACTAAAAATACAAAAAATTAGCCAGGTGTGGTGGCGTCTGTCTGTAATCCCAGCTACTCAGGAGGCTGAGGCAGGAGAATCGCTTGAACGCGGGAGGCGGAGGCTGTGGTGAGCCAAGATCGTGTCATTGCACTCCAGCCTGGGCGACAGAGAAACTCTGTCGAAAGAAAGAAAGGAAGGAAGGGAGGGGAGGGGAGGGGAGGGGAGGGGAAAGGAAGAAAGAAACTAGAGTTGGGGCCCAGAGGTTTGGGCTTCAGTCTTGTCTAGCAGTCAGAGGTCTAGACTCAGGAGTTAGAGGGTGGGGTTCACTATTCACAACCTGACAAGGATGAAGGTCCAAGCTCAGTTTGGGGTCAGGGTCAGGACTCAGGGTGGTCCCAAAGGCCACGACTGCATGAGGAAGAGGTCCCCAAAGACCCAGAAGTCTTCCTATTTTCTGGAGATGACTCGGAGCAGGACTGGTAACAAAGAGATGCCTGAAAAATGGGCTTCTAGGGCTTGGACATGACTCTGCACAGGGTGGTAGCCAGGTGTGGTGGCAGCGCCTACAGTCCCAGCTACACAGGAAGCTGAGGCGGGAGGATCACCGAATCCCAGAAGTTTGAGGTTACAGTGAGCTACGACAGTGTCACTGCACTCCAGCCTGGGTGACAGACCAAGACTCCGACTCTAGAAAGAAAGCAAAGGGCTTGGACCAAATCTTATTCCCGAAGGCCTCCAGCCCCGGCTGCCTGCCTCCTCTCAGGGTGTGCTTCCCCTGAAAACCTGGCTGCTCATCTCTGAAATGGGGGTGATCATATCCCCCACCTTCACGCCGATCATGCTCCCTTAGCATTGCTGATTTCTACCCTCAAGGCTGTAGGCTCGAGGGACCAGAGGTGGCTGAGCTATTAAGTGTGGATGAGTGTTTGAGGTGGGCGTGTGAGACGCCTAGTGTGGATTCGTGCCCTTTCCCTACCTCTATGGCCTGGGGGCCTCAGGGGCGGGGCTGAGCCAAGGCTCTAGGTCCCCAGTCACAGCCCAGGGCCCCATCACTTCCCAGGCTACCTCCAGGTAGCTCTGTGGCCTGTTCAGGCCTCATATGTCCCACCTGAGCAGGGGACAGGCAGTACTGTCCAGGGAACCTTTTCCAGGCCTCCATTCTGCCAACTGGGTTTTCCCGCCTCTTCTCCATTCTGGGCCCAGCGTGGACAGACATTTGGGGACCAGCCCACATGGCGGCCAGTGGAGGAGCCAGGGTGGAGTAAGCCAGCAGGAATGAGAGGCAGTGGAAAAGGGTGCAAGGGGGAAGCCTTATCACAGGCTTCTCTGTTCTCACCTCCCACGGGGCCTGGTCACAGACCAGCCTCAGGCACCAACCCACAACTGGGGCAAGAGGTCTCCCCTCCCCAGGGGACCACAGGAAGATTCAACCAAGGGAGAAACCAATCCTGTGTGAGGGGCAGAGGGGTGGGGGCTGGAAGAGGAGAGCACCCCTGGGGGACAGCAGTGATGGAGTTCAGAGCCAGCAAGAAAGGGGTGGACAACAGGGGGATTGCTCTGCTGCCCAGGATGGGAGGCCTCCAGGGTTTGGCTGTCAGAGTCCTGGTCACCTCCTCCAGCTGAGCTATTAATACCCAGCTACGACCCACGCACCCTTGCTGGGAGGACGCCGAGTTCCTCAGGGGGCTAAAAATGGTCTCCTGTGGGGGCAGGCAGGCCGTTCTCCCTCTCTTCTTGTCAGAGGAGCTGAGGCCAAAGGCCAGGCTGGCTTGGAAGGAGACCAGGGCCAGAGTGGAGGTGCAGAGAAAAGAAGGTGGCTGAAGATTCCAGTTGGGAGCAGGAAGGAGCTCAGCCAGTCCAATCCCCATTGCTCAGAAACCCGAGAGGGAGGGGGCTTGCCAGTGGCCCGTTCCAGGAGGGGACCACACCAAGGTCTCCTGACTCCTTGCCCCCATCCAGACTTTCTCCTTTCCCTCAGGTCTTCATTTGGTCCTCCCCAAGCTGCAGTGGGGCTGGAGACCTGAGGACTGCCTGTCACCTCCTGCCAGGAGGGGCCTAGAGGGAAAAAGGGGCCTCCAGGGAGACGTCTGGAGCCTCTGGTAGGAGCTGGGGTGCCTAAAGCATAGCCACTTATATTTCAGTTTCATGTACAAAATCTTGTTTATCCATAGCATTGTCTGAGAAGGGAATTACTGGCAGTGCCATTTTACAGATGACAAAATTGAGGCTCAGTCATCTCCCCAGAGTTTGAGCTGGAAGGAGCCAGGCTGCCTGACTCCAGACCTTACCTTGTGTTGTCTCCTGTTATGAGTTATTGGAAAAGGAGATTTCCTGGTTTGTTTGGGGGGCCCATGAAAAAGGTGTTTCCATCCCTGGTAATCACAGTGTCCAGGCCCACTGAGGGTCATGGACCAAGAATGAGGAGGCTGCACGGGTACCCTTCTCCTGCGCTGACCAACCCTCCTGCCTGGACTCATCAGCCACTTCTTTCCTCATTCCTGGGGCTCAAGGGCACATCCTCAAGGCCTGTGCTGGTCTTCTGGCCTCAAGGCCACCCGAGGCCACCTGTTCCCTGCTATGTCCTCTTTTCTCATGGCAGATGCTCTAGGGTCCAGACATAGACCCCAGAAGAGTGCAGACTTGGCCAGCAGATTCCAGACAAGAGAGTGGCTGAGAGAGGTGTCAGCCACAGAGGCCCCCCTGTGCTGGAAATCCTGACAGCTGCCTGGCTAATAGGTCGTGGGCGCTGAGCCCTGACCCCGGGCGGGCAGCGGCCGTGTCAGGTGTCCAGAGAAGTTGGGGGAGGTGATGTCTGGAGCCAGGGCAGTCTGCCTGTGGTTACTAAGACTGTCAACACCTTCTGGGTCGCCAAGGCAGAGTGGGGTGGGGGTCTGGGAGAGGGGTCCTGCCATGGCCTGGAGAGAGAAAGTCTCCAGTCTGGCCTGGAGCTAAGGGTAGAGGCAGCTTCTGCCCTGAGGGTTCTGGGAAGGCTAAAGGAAGTAGGCTGAAGAAGACCTGGCTCCACCTGAGGAATCTAAGTAGGGAGACAGGGCCCTGGCCTTCGGAGCTGGTGGAGGGGATTTATTTCCTAATGGCTGGTGGGGACTGGGGTGCTGAGGGGTTGTCGCAGACTGACTTCACTTCCCCATCCAGGAAATGAGCCGGCCTAAGTCTGCCTGGATTTTCCTCATCCCCTGGTGAGGGTTCTTGCCTCTGAGTTGGGGTAGGGAGAGACTGGCCACACTCAGAGACTGGGTTCCAGAGGAGCCTCTCCCGGGATGTGCCCAGGGTGGCTGCCTCCTGCTACCTGCTCCTCCGCCCCACACACCTTCGATTCTCCTGATGTCCTAACATCTACATGCTCTCCTGCTCTGGGGTCACTCTCCAGGCAGTCTTCCTAGATCGATACAGGCTGGGAGGAAACATGTTCCCAACACCCAAAGCAGGCCTGGAGCCCCTCTGCCTGCCCCAGCTCTTAGGAACCCTCCCCAGCAAGGCTTGGCCTGAGGCCGTGGGCCTCCACCTTCCTTCTCCTGTTCTCTTGTGGGTGCTGCCTCTCTCCAGTCTCTGTCCTACACGTCAGCCCTCCAGTTCTCCCTTGTGTCTCTCCATCTTGTTTCCCTGGGTTTTATCTTTGTCCCTTGGTCTCAGACTCGGACGCGGCTGTGTCTCTGGTTCAGTCTCCATCTCTGCCTCTCTCTGCCTCTGCAGTTGGACTGGTGACTCCCTGTCCCCTGTCTAGCTCTGCCTGGCTTTCTCTTGTCCTGCCTCTGATTATCTCCGCCTCTCTGTCGTTGTGACTCTGGAGCCCTCCCTGCCCGGCCAGGATGCCTGCTCAGACATCTGCTCCAAATGCCACGCACTGGGCCTCATGAAGAGCTTAGGGGACTTGTAGTCTCAGCTCTGGCCCAGTGCCAAGGGAGCCGCTGTGATTCCCAGGAGGCAGGCAAGGGAGAAACCAGACAGAGGGCCTTGTGCCTGCTCTGCTTGTCCCTTGGGGAGCCTAATGACGCTGGGTCTCCCCCTGCTCAGGTCACTGGCTGTGCCCCCCCACCCTGGCCAATTCCCAGCACCACATGGCTCATGGTCACCCCCCACCCCACCCTCCACTGTGTCTGTGTGACCCTGGATGAGTTTCTGAGCCTCAGTTTCCTCTTCTACAGAATGGAACCAGTTCCAAGGCCAGCTTCAGCAGGCGTCAGAAGGTTAAATGTCAATGCACATGGCAGACATCTGGCACTGTGCCCAGCCTGCCGTGGTGCTCAGTAGAGTCCCCGTTACCATCACTGTGGCAGTTATTCCAAAGGATCCCCAGAGCCATGGCTAGTCGGATGGTGGCTGGGTGGAGCCTCTGCTGCTTGTCCCCATGTGCACCCTGCGTCCCACACCCGTCCTTCCTCTGCTGGGCAGTAGACACCCCCACAACCTGGGACCTGCCTGTCTTCGGAGCCAGTCTGAATTCTACACAGTGATGCTCACCCAATTAATTTTCACTGGCTTGGGGATATATATATTTTTTAAGAAGACATTTTTCCAGGGGGAAAAACACGCAGGAGCTATAATTAGTTGGGAAGAGGAAAGAAGAGCGGAGTGTGTGAATCACCAGCCCCAGTGACAGACTGTTGGAGCTGAGCAGAAGTTTCAAGAGAAGCCACTGGGGTGTGGGTGAGTTGGGGTGGTGTGTCGTGGGGATGGCACGCTGCGGCAGGCAGGCTGGGGTCCTTGAACACCAGGTCCAGGGATGGGCACCTTCACCCCTCACCCTGAAGAGTTTTTTTGCCCCGTCTCTCCCTAGACCCTGTCACCCGACACCCCATCCCAGCGTTCAGCTTCCCTGCAGCTCCTGTCTGCCCTGACCGACCCCAGGACCTCTCCCCTCCCCAGCCCTTGCTGACACAAGCCTAAGCAGAGAGACTAGCACTCAAATGAGAAGAGAGAAACTTTAGAGGATTTGAGCTCCAGGGTTTGGAGACTGTCTAGTCCAACTCCTTATTCATCCATTCATGCATGCATTCATTCACTTAGTCATCAAATACTCAACTACTGCTCTGTGCCTAGCCCACAGACAAGCAAACTGAGGCCCAGAGAAGTGCCAGGCCTTGCCCGAGGCCATACATCTGTGAGTGGGGCAGCCTCTCTGCCTGTCCGTCATCACTAACTCTGCTGAGCCAGACCGTGGCCAGGGCTCTGACCACCAAGGTGACCACAACTGGGACCCACTCTCAGAGCCCCTATCCCGATGGGGAGGCAACCAGGTACCTGTCAGAAAAGGATCCTGGAGTGGACCAGCCTGGTGGACATGGAGGACTTCCCAGGGGAGGAGGAAAAGCAACATGACAGCAGCCGTCATGCTGGGAAGGACCTTAAGTGACTCAGTGTGCCTAAGTTCAGGGAGTGGCAGGAATTGGGGTCAGGCTTGCTAGAGAGTGAGGCTTCTAGGACCAGGTCATTATAATACCCATTTTGCCCATGTTTCTCCTGAGCTCTTGCCTGAATGGGCATGACCTACTGGCCAGGGGCACCCTGGGGCAATGCTCACCATGTGGCCTTGGTCCTTGGAGACCCTCCACTATTCTTCCTGATGCCGGGAGCACCAGTCAGTCAGTGGACCAGACAGGCAGTGACCAAGGAGTCTGGCCCTGGGTTTCTCCCTCCCTCCCTCTTCCCTGGCTGAGAACCAGCTGCCTGACTCTCTAGGAGCCTCAGCTCAGGCCTCAGGAGGGAGCACACTGGAGCAGCGTGGCCTGCAACTGAGAGCAGAGGCCCCAGGTCCCCAAGGAGGGGATGCTTCCTCCCCTGGGAGAGCGTGGCATCATTTGGCACACAGAGAGCTCCCTTCTAACCCCAGACCAAATTAGCCTTCCAAATTATAGGCTGCGTTTCCTCTAAATTGGAGACTGGGTGGGAGAACAGAGGCCCGGCTCTCTTTCCTGCTTCCTGTTCACAGAAGGCCCTTAGTTGGTCTAGTCCCAGATCACAGGACCACATTCAGAAAGAATTCAGGACACACACACCCTCCTGCGCCTCAGTTCAGGGATCTCCAGGTCCCAGACCAGCATCCAGGGCTCAGGGGAAGCCTGTACCCTTCTGGGGTTTGACAACGAGCTTAGAGCCAGCATGGTTCAGATAAGGCCAGCCTAGAGTCATTGCTGGAGGAGGTCATTCATTCAGAAAACACTTTCTGGGTACATTCTCTGTGCCAGGTACAGGAGAGAATGAGAAGGTGCACAGGTGGCTGTGGGAATGCCTGGTGAGGTTAGGGAGGGCTTCCTAGAGGAAGAGGCATATAAACTGAGACCCCAAAAATGCATGTGCCCTTGGTGAGGGGAAGAGAGGGGAAGACAATTATAGGAGGAAGGAGCATTGAATGAAAATCCCAGGAGCAGAGAGTGAGGAAGTGGGCATCAAGAAGTTGTTGGAAACATTGGTTTGTCCAGATTGGGGGGTGGGGAGGAGTGTCAGTCAGCCATATTGGGAGGATTGCATTTCATCAGGGAGGAGGCCTGTGAGCAGGGGTGAGGGGGTGGGGGGTGCTGTGCAGAAGCAGGGCTGGACCCATTGCCTGACCCAACCAGAGGGCTCCTTGGGATCTCTCACCCTGGCCTCCCTTAGGCCCCTTCCACATGGCCTCACGCCTTTGGAGAAATAATTAAATTTACTTCAAGGAAAACATGGGACACGGGTTTTATTTCATGTGACCTGAAATGAAAGTGGCTTCCTATGTTTTTGCTAATTGGCTTGGGACTTTTTGTGGTTTTCTTTTAGAAGAAAGTTATTCTAGATGTTGAGAATAAATGCAATTATTGTTTGGTGCTGAATGCAGAAATAAAAGGAAAATACCTCCCTGAGCTCACCCACTCCTGTGTTACAGAAGAGACGAGTGAGGTGGGGAGGGGAGGGACCTGCACAACGAGGCCCCGTAGCCTTGGCAGCCACACTAATTGCTCCAGGGCAGGAAAGGGATGACTTTCAGGGCTCAAACGGGACAGAGGATGCTTAGTGGGAAATATTCCTAATGGGGTGGAAGAGAGGAACTAGGAGATCCTCCAGTTTCTGATCTCACTTGCATAACTCTCCAGATAGGGAGCTCACTGCTTACGAACTGCCTGGTAAATTTACCTAGCTGCAGCTGTTGGACAGTCCTTCTTGAGTGAGGTGCTTCTCCCCTCAAACTCCCAGCCAAGGTTTTCTGCATCCTAACCTCTACCCACCCTCTTCCCCCAACTTTTCATCTTTCCCCCCTTGGCCTGAATGGAGTCTGGGGCCAGGGTGGACTCCGTGGGTAGGGCCCTGGGCTTCTGCAGGCTTCATGACACTAGCTGCCCATCTGGTCTGTCCTGGGAATATGGCCCCAAATGGCTGAGGTGGGTTCCAGGCTAGAGCCTCCCCAGCTGGCTGCCAGCATGTGCACGTGAGGAGAGGCACACAGTCTGTTTCCTGGATGCCTAGCCTGTCATCCTGCACATCCTGCCTGGACTGACCAGGTTGAGGACACAAGCCAGCGGGTAGAGGCAGGGCCAGACAATTTCATAGGCATTGACAGACAAGTGGAACACCCCATTAGTGACCTCCCTCACTCAGCACACATCTGTTCGGCCCCTGCCACGTTTCTGTCCCTGTGATGGACACTGGGCCCTCAGAAATGAATTAGCCAGGAATCCACATCCTGCCCTGCTAGACCAGGAGCCCTAGGTCTAGACAGGCATGGGGAGACCACAGGGAACAGTATAAAAACTGCAGCCCTGGCCATACCAGCCAAATCAACTCCAGACTTTTGGGAATAAAATCCTACAGAAGCTATCTTCCACCCAGCAGCCAGAGAGGGACCTCTCAAAATCACCCCTGACCTCCTGCTCCTTCTGTATGGCCGGCCATGGCTCCCCAGTGCTGGACCTATGAAGCCCTGTGTGCCCCTGATGCTACCCACCCTCCAGCCTCCTCCCTGGAACTCGACTCCTTCCCTCCCCTTCCGCTGCCCCAAACGCTTTCGGGTTTTCTTGGTCCTTCTGGCCGTCTGGCCCTTGCCCAGGTTTTCCCTCTCTGCCTGGAATATGTTCTCTGTCCATTTCACCTGCTAACTCCCAGTTACTCTTCAGATCCCAGCCCTCTCCCAGGGCAGCTTGCTCAGCCCCCAGACTATGACAGCTCATGGCACCTGCTCCTGTAGCCCCTTGCTCTGCTCCTCATGGAATCTGCAGTGAGAACCTCAACTGTATGATTATTCAATTGGTGTCTGCACCCACTACAAAAAGCAGGCTGTGTTCTCTTGGTCACTGCTGTATCCCATCACCTCACCCCCTGGATGAGCCCTGGAGCACATGCTTAATCAATGTATGTTCAAGCCGGGCACGGTGGCTCACACCTGTAATCCCAGCACTTTGGGAGGCTAAGGTGGGGGGATCACCTGAGGTCAGGATTTCGAGACCAGCCTGGACAACATGGTGAAACCCTGTCTCTACCAAACACACAAAAAATAGTCGGGCATGGTGGCGCGCACCTGTAACACCAGCTCCTTGGCAGAATGAGGTGGGAGAATCACTTGAACTCCGGAGGCAGAGGCCGCAGTGAGTTGAGATCGCACTACTGCACTCCAGCCTGGGCGACAGAGTGAGACTCCCTTTCAAAAAAAAAAAAAAAAAAATATATATATATATATATGTGTGTGTGTGTGTGTGTGTGTGTGTGTGTGTGTGTGTGTGTCCAGTGTGGAGTAAATAAATATAAAAACCAGTGTTTCCACTAGTAGAAATTTAAGGTCAGGATATCAGGCCAATAGCATTGAAAATGCACGTCCAAGATGGGTACGGTGGCTCACGGCTGTAATCCCAGCACTTTGGGAGGCCGAGGCGGGTGGATTGCCTGAGCTCAGGAGTTTGAGACCAGCCTGGGCAACATGGTGAAACCCCATCTCTGCTGAAAATACAAAAAATTAGCCGGGCATGGCAGCATGCACCTGCAGTCCCAGCTACTCAGGAGGCTGAGGCAGGGGAATTGCTTGAACCCAGGAGGCGGAGATTGCAGTGAGCTGAGATTGCACCACAGCACTCCAGCCTGGGTGACAGAGTAGGACTCCATTTCCAAAAAAAGTAAAAAGAAAGAAAGAAAATGCACGTCCATACCCTCATGCTGAGGATGTCAAAGATAGTTACACTCAATCATAAAATGTAACCATCCCTGAACCAGCCCCAGTGTTACTGGCAGAGGCTGGTTCCCAGGCAGCCAGGAAGCTAAGGGAAGCCAACCACAGCAGCAGTAGCACTGACCATGTGTTGGGAGCCACCTGGGCACCAAATGAGTGAGGAAATTTTTTCAATGAAACACATTCTAATGTAAGAATTCAAATGTGTTTGAAAGTATCAAAGCAAGTGTAGCCCAGGTTCACTTATTGACAGCCCTTCCCTCCCTCCCCCCCCCCCCCCCCCCTCCCCTTCCTCCTAGTCGGAGTCTCGCTCTGTCATCCAGGCTGGAGTGCAGTGGTGCGATCTCAGCTCACTACAAGCTCCGCCTACTGGGTTCAAGCCATTCTCCTGACTCTCAGCCTCTGGAGTAGCTGGGACTACAGGCGCCCGCCACAACACCCGGCTAATTTTTTGTATTTTTAGTAGAGACGGGGTTTCACCATGTTAGCCAGGAAGGTCTTGACATCCTGACCTTGTGATCGGCCTGCCTTGGCCTCCCAAAGTGCTGGGATTACAGGCGTGAGCCACCATGCTCGGGCATCAACAGCCATTTCTTCAGTGCCAACTCTGTGCCAGGGGTTGCTTGGGCACTGAGGTCGTGGACAGACAGACCCTGCCTTTGCCCATCAGGCTGAAGCCAGGAGGCTCAATGGACCTGACCAAAGGGAAGGGAAGACATCTTCTCCCGTGGGAGGTGCGATCTCTGGGCATAGCTGCCGTCTACAACGCAGCACAGACTGATCCTGTCCTGCAGGACCCTGAGAGGCTTGGGCCAGCCTGGGGCCCTAGAACCTCCTGTCCCTCTGTTGGGGGCCTGGGCCATTGCCCACACCATCTGCGGCCAGCATTCAAGCAGCTGCGATAGCAGGTCAGGGCAGAAGGACCCACAGAGACAGGCTGGCAGCTTGCCCTGCTCATGCCTTCCCCTTCCGCGGGGCACCCCTCCGCCGCCAGCCCATGGGATGCAGCCTACAACCAGCTCCTGCTAAGGTCATGTACGAGTCACGACTCAAAGCAGCCCCTCCCTGCTGCCGGGGCACTGCTCAGTGTGTCTCCATGACCCAGACTGCATGATGTGTGTGTGCTGGGTGGGGGTGTGCAGGGGATGGGGGTGCTGTGTGAGGATCGACTCAAGGCAGGACTGAGTCTCCCCATCACGCCAAAGTCCCCAAGGGCCCTAACCAGGAACATGATGCAGCCAGCCAGCTTCCCTGGGGCCAAGCCCCCGTCCCCACCTGGCAAGATCCTTGGGTCAGTGGCCCGGGATCTTCAGCGGCCGTGCTGACGTGCCTCAACCCAAGGCTGCACCCAGCTGTGCCCCGTGCAGGCAGGCAGGGCTCTGAAGGATACAGGCAGCTCTTCCTCTGCCAGGACAGTGGGAGCATCTATCAGGGAGATAAGCGGTAGCCAGAGGGCAGAGCTGGTGGAAGGAGCTGTCTGGAGGAGGTAACCCGGGGTCACTCAGCAAAGGGCAGCTCATGGCCCCACTCTCAAGCCACCTAGACCTGGGCTCTGACACCCTGCCCCCATGGCCTGCTGGCCGCAGGCGTCTGGTTGCCATACCTCAGTGTAAGTGCTAAGGCCCTCTGTGCACAGCTTACTCGGGACCTGCAGTCGGCACGGAGTGTGGTTCTTCTTTGTATTCTGTGCCATGGCAGGGCCTCTACTATGGTTCTGTCTCACTCATTTACAGACTTTACAGATGGGGAAACTGAGGCCTGGAAGTGGCTTTGGTCTGCTCTGGTCCAAGGGAGCAGGCACAGGGTCCTGACCTCGCCCTCAGCCTCCCAAGCATTGGACAGGGAAGAAGCCACATGGCGCTGCATCACTGGGCATTTATTGTGTGTCCCCACATGCTGCGGTGCATGGCCCCTGTCCTGTTCCCTCTGCCCTGTGGACCAGGTCCTCCTTTCTAAATGGAGACAATGCCCAGAGAGGTGAGGTCACCAGCCTAAGGTCACACCACTAGAAAGTGAGGTTTGAACGCAGGCCTCTTAGAGCTGCATCCAGAGCCTCAGCTGACTGATGAACAGCACTGTCTGCCCAGAGGGGGCTCGGGTGCCCAGTAGAGGCCAGAACAAACCCCCAGGGCAGAAAATGGTTAAAAACTGTCACCCCCAAACTGTCAGAAGACCATGGGCCGATCTGGCCACCCCACCTCTTATTTATTGAGTAGGACCCAATAAATCTGAATAGATTCATAACTCAATATTGAGCAAACACGTGGGAATAAATAATACAATGTTTCCCCTTTCTGAGTCCCTGAAGTTGTTCTGGCCCATCTTTAGGGCCTCACACACTGGTCCTGACAGCTCCCTGGGACACACCTGTCCATCATCTAGTGGACTCTCAGGAAGAACCATCAATAATGACAGTGCCACCTGTGGGAGCCAAGAAGAGCCTAGGCCTTGGATCACAGAGATGGGAGGAGGAGGGTGAAGGAGTGAGGAGCCCCTTGGCCTGGACTGGGAGCCAGACTCATCATTGCCCTTTGGTGGAGACTTCTGCAGCCCTCACTGTCAGGGTCTCTAAGGGCTGGCGTGTTCAGGTATTGAAGGAGGCCGGGGCCAGTCTTGGGGATGAACCCTGGCTTTCTTCTCTGCCCCAACGTCCAGGGCGGTGGACATAACCCAGAAGCAGTTGGGAGTTTTCTGGAAAGTATTTGCCGGATGAATGGTTGGAAGGGGCACCTTGCGGAGTCTTGGAATTCATCTGGCAGACAGTGGAGGGATGGGGGCCTTTAAGGGGCCTGGGACCTTTCTGGCTGTGATCAGTGTCGGGGGGCTTCTGGGTCCTCTTTAGCCTTGGCCACCCCAGGAAGGGACAAGTGTGTGTAAAAGGAAGAGTCCCTGGGGCCTGGGGAGGGAGCCAGGGAAAAAGATGGTCACTCAGAAAGGAGCCCACAGGCTGTCGGATGGGTGCCAGCCCCACCACCCCAGCCCCTGGGAGGCTTCCACACCGAACGGGTCCTTCTTTGAATCTGGCTGAGGGCCTCCACTTCCACCCAAGGCTGGATTCATGAGAACCTGAGGGTGTGGAAAGGATTTTTGCCACATGACATGGGTTGAGTCACCTCATGCTAACCCAGAGGGGAGATCCAAGCCTCCAGTTCCCCTGAACCAGAGACCAGGCCCAGGCACGCTTCTTAGCAAAGCTCCCACCCTTAGGACCTGGGTGGTTGCTGGCTGCAAGATCCCAGCCAGACCAGGCAGATGACACTACTGACAATAACAGAAACCTGGGGAACAGCACCCTTCTCTTGCTCTGCTCCAGACACTGACTGAGCTTGGCTTCCCAGCACTCCCTCATTTAACTCAATTCTCATGATCCTGGGAGATTCGCCCAATTATTTTCCCCTGTTTTACAGATGAGGAGCTGAGGCCCAGGGGAGTTGAAATGCTTGCCCAGAGTCACAGAGCACCAATAACCCTAGTACCCAGATGCACACTCAGAGGGACTGAGACACTCTGCTCAGCGGTCTCATTGCTCACGAGCACACTCTTTACAAGAGGGTCTGTGACAGCAGAATCCTTAAGGGCAAATCCCTGGGAAACTGGAAATGTCCATGGCAGGTCTTTGCACAGGACCCCATTGAGCCAGATATGGAAGCTGGCACAGAAGGCAACACAAGCTTGTTGCTGGAGGAAAGGCAGCTGCAGCTAGTATAGATCAATCCCACTTATGCAACACCAGTGTCAGAGACAAAAACTGGGGGCGGGGCACAGTGGCTCACACCTGTAATCCCAGCACTCTGGGAGGCCAAGTCAGGGGCATTACCTGAGTCAGAAGTTCGAGACCAGCCTGGGCAACATAGTGAGAACTCATCTCTACAAAAAATAAAACAACACAAACTTAGCCAGGCATGAGGGCACTCACCTGCAGACCCAGCTACTCTGAAAGCTGAGGTGGGAGGATCGCTTGAGCCCCTTGCTGCAGTGAGCCATGATCATACCACTGCACTCCAGCTTGGGTGACAGAGTAAGACCCTGCCTCAAAACAACAAAAACAAAACCAAAGCTAGGTGGCTTGGGGAGCAGATAGGACACCCTGCTACACGCCCACTGGAGGGTAGCCACAGATAGGGCCCCAGGACCACGCCGCCACATGTCTGAATGCTTGCATGCACACAGACCCCCCAGCCCCCCGGGGGACCCTCCAAGCCTCTCTGCTTGGGCCTCCCTGCCTACCAGGCTGGGATGAAGGGACTGGTGGGCTGGGCCCAGGTCAACATCAAGGAGTCCTAGCCAGTCTATGACAGTCTGGGGGCCTTGGCTCCACCCTCTCCAGCAGCTCCCTCCTCCTTCCTTCCTCTTTTCTTTTATCCTGCTTGCTCCCACCTCTCTGTCGCCTCTGAGAGGTCCCAAGAAGGAGTCCTCAGTGGCACCAGCCACACACATGACATGCCATGCTGTTCAGTCCCACACTGCAATCCTGCCCCCAGCCCGTAGCTGCAACAGGCTGCCCTGTAAAGACAGCTTCCCTCACTCCATCCCTCCTTCACGACCACAGGGTGTGCCTTAGCCTTGCAGAGCCTCAGTTTCTTCATCTGTAAGATGCGGAGAATGCCACACGTATCTGGAGAATAGGTGTGTCGCATAGGCTATTTGTGAAGATGCATTGTACACCCCAGTTTCATTGCCTGAAAGATGCGGAGAATAATTTCTTCCCATAAAGATGAAAGCATACAAAAGTCTTCGTGCAGAGCTTGCACAGAACAAGGCCTCACCACACGGAAACAGCACTCTCATGATCACGCCAGGCCCTGCACTGCCCCACCTAAACCTCTGGGGTTCTGGTCTCACACTCCCCATTTTCTTGATGAGGAGTCTGGAGCTTAGTAGGGTTAGTGATGTCCCCAAGGTCACACAGCTGTAGGTGGTGGAGCTGGGGCTCCAACCCAGGGTTGTCCTATACCTGCAGGCTCAACTCCGCTGGATGACCTGCTCAGCCCACTTGGAGGGCGTCTGTGGCCCTCACTGGAGGGCAGCCAGTTTTGCACAGGGTTCTTTTGCTGAGCCCACAGAACACCAGGGGAGGAGGCTCAGGCACGCCTGCCTGGCTCTGCGTTCAGCCCTCTGGACAGGGCTCTGAGCCCAAGTGGGTGGCTGGGCAGCTGCCAGCTTGCAGCAGAGAGGGGCTGAGGGCTCTGCAGGAGCTTCTGCTGCCCCTGGCACCACTCTCCCAGGTCCTGGGGTGGGGTGCAGTGGGGGCAGGAGCAGGTGGCCTTGGGTTAATTCACTCTCCTTTTCTTGTGCGAGGACCCCTGAGGCCACAGCACCTCATGCAGTGTGGAGAGACCAACCCGGCCTTGCCTGGAGCAAGCTAGGCTCCGGGCAGATGGTCTCTGCGGCTCAGCTTTGGAATTCCAGGCACATCCTGAGGCTGCAGCAGAGGCTGTGGGGGATAAGCCAGGGCCTGGGCCTGCATGGCTGGGAGAGGCCAGAGCAGACACCCCCAGCACCTGCTGCGGCAGCATGGGGGGTGACCCTGCAAGGTCTCAGGAGGACAGGCGCTGTGAGTCCCTAAGAGGCCTCCACCTGGCCTGCGCCCTTCTCCCTGCTCTCGCGCCTTCGAGGACTCCCTCCCCACTGTTTGTGGGATTATAGCTGAGTTCCTTGGCTGGGTGCCGGAAACTCCCTGTACATCCCAATTTCACTGCCTGAAAGATGGGGAGAATAATTCCTTCCCATGAGGATGAAGTAAGGTGGTATGTGCCTAGAACAGAGCCTGATACACATGAGGGGCTAAACCACGCAGGTGCCTCTTCCCTGAGACTTCCCTGACTTCCTCTTACCTGTGACTCCTGAGAAATCAGGTATCACAGTTGAAGCTGCCTAGGGTGGTGCACGGTGCTGAATGGATTAAGTACCTTCTCACTGAGCTGCACTCCTTGCCCAGTAGCCTGGCCTGTGTCTCTCTGTTTCTCTGTCACTCTCTCTTTTTCTTTTTTTGAGATAGGGCCTCACTCTGTCTTGCAAGCTGGAGTGCAGTGGTGTGATCATAGCTCACAGCAGCTGTAAACTCCTGGGCCCAAGTGGTCCTCCCACCTCAGCCTCCCGAGTAGGTGGGGGTCACCATGCCTGGCTAATATTTTATTTTTTTATTTTTATTTTTTGAGACAGAGTCTCGCTCTGTCGCCAGGCTGGAGTGCAGTGGCACAATCTCGGCTCACTGCAACCTCCTTCTCCTGGGTTCAAGCGATTCTCATGCCTCAGTCTCCTGAGTAGCTGGGATAACAGGTACTTGCCACCACACCCAACTAATTTTTGTATTTTTAGTAGAAACAGGGTTTCACCTTGTTGGCCAGGACGGTCTTGATATCCTGACCTTGTAATCCGTTTGCCTTGGCCTCCCAAAGTGCTGGGATTAAAGGCATGAGCCACCACGCCCAGCCAGTGCTGGGCTAATTTTTTAATTTTTTGTAGAGATGGGGTGTCACCATATTGCTCAGGCTGGTCTCAAATTCCTGGTTTCAAGCAATCCTCCCTCCTTGGCCTCCTAAAATGCTGGGACTACATACATGAGCCACTGCACCCAGCCACCTCTGTCTCTTGGACTTACAGGGAACACAGGGCAGAAGTTCACTTACCTCCTGCTGGAAAAATAGACTTTGTAGGCAGCAAGGGCTGGAGGTGGGGGGAGGAACAGATGACCCCCCAGGGCCTAGAGAGGGAGGGGAAGAGGGGGGCCTTGCCTGTGTCCGGCATCCCAGGCTATGCTGTGTTGAGGCCGGGCACTGCCAAAGCCAGGGAGCATGAGGCTGCCCCGCCAGGTGTGTTGTCATGGTGCCCTCATAATGCCTAGGGAAAGGCAGCAGTTCAGTCTCACACCCGCTAGAGACACTTGGAATTCAGCAGGGAGTGATCAAACAGCACTATGGAGAGTGGAGCCACCTCATACCCACAGGGAGGACAGAGGCCTCCAAAGACCTCCACCTGGGGGCACACAGGGTGCAGGATGCCCATGGATGAAATCTGAGCAGACTCCCTGGAGGAGGGGGCCTCTAGGATGCCCATGTTTGGGCAGAGAGAAGCCTGAGTCCCAGAAGGGTGAAGGATGGACAGGGAAGGTCCATGAATGTGTAACACAGGCCTGGGCAGTGGCCTGGGCACCGTGGGCCACATTCTTTGGGGAGGATGATGGACATGATCCTATGGGAGGGAACAATCTCACTGGGGGAGGCTGGACAACAGCCACCAGGTCCAGTGGGAGCCAGGGAGCACGGATCAAGTTAGAGGCTAACCCACTCGACTTCTCCCTTCCTTCAAGCTGAGATTTTCTTAGGGCAGATTCCCAGGAATGAGATTGCTGGATTAAAGGTTGTTCATATTTTTAGACCTTTCGATTCAAGTTGCCAAATGGCCTGCAGAAAGCATCTCCAGATCCCCCGCCGTTGGTGGGTTATGAGGCAGCCAGGGAGAGCTGAGACACCATCCTACCCCCACTTCAGAAGGTCAGTTATACCTGTGGCCTGGGACGAGGCTGCCTGAGCTCCCCCTAGGATAAAAGGACCTGCTGTGACATCATGGCCCACGCCACAGCCTCATGGTCCCTTCTCTGGGCTTCCCTTGCTCCCTCTGTGGGAACATAGGAGTGAGTGAGCCAGCCCTACCCTCGTGGAGTCTTATGGGTGTTCCCATAGACAGACAAGTCCCACGGCACCAGGACAGGGTGGTGGGCACAGCGAAGGCATTTCACTCAGTCTGGGGCTGGGCAGCTTCCTGGAAGCGGCAATGCCAGCCCACGCAGGAGGCAGCCAGCTGGGGACAGGAGGGATCAGGACAGGTGGGCCTTGGGGCGGCCTTGTCCCTGTACCTCTCTAGGGCTGACCCCAAGATGAAGCATCCTCATTCCATCCCTCCTGTCTAGCCAAGGGCTGGGGCTCTGGGTTCCCCTGCCTCACGTTCCAAGTCACTGAATTTCTCTGGGCCTCTGTCTCCATACTCACAGTCCAGTGGGAACCTCGTGAGGGAGTTAGAAGCACTTCTGTGAAGCCTTCAGCTTGGAGCAGTGGTTACTGCTGGCCTGGGTACCTGGGAGGGAGAGTTCTTCTGGGAGGGGAAGCATGGCTGAGCCCACTCAGTCCGAGGACTCCCCCAGCCCAGGGTCAGGCTCAGACTGCAGCATTCAAGGAGCCCTGCTGCCAGAGGAAAGACACCTGAGGCCACCTTCCTTCTGGGCCTGACCTCTGCGTCTCTCTGCCCTCTGTTCCCTGAGACCCAGTGCCAGGGCAGAGTGGCCTAGCACCCTGATCCTCCCAGCCACCCACAGGGTCACCAGACGGTGTCCCCCATCTTCAAGGCAGCATTTCCATCCCCCCTGTCCTCCAACTGGGGCACACTCCACAATGGCTGCTTGGACAGCCCCTGACGGTGCATTCCCAGGGCTCTTCCCCCAGCAAGGTGAGGCACCCAAACTCACTCCCAGCCCAGAGACTGTGGGGTGCTGAGGGGTGCCTGGGAGCTACTGCTCCCATCCCCCAGCAGGCACAGCCCAATACCAGCTGCTCTCATCCCCCAGGGCCTGGTGGTTCAGACAAGTTCTCCCACACCTGATGAGACAGGTCCCTTTATGATCCCCATTTAAATGAGGCTCAGAGAAGGGAAGTACCCTGCCCAGGGGCATACAGCTGATGCCCTCTGAGGGTGAGATTGGAAACCAGTCTGACTCAAAGCCAGACTCTCAGCTGTGCCCCAGAGCTCACCCCACTGGGATACTGCCATATGTGATGCTCACCACCTGGCTTGGCTGTGTCCAGAGCTTTTTTTGTTTTTTGAGACAGAATCTTGCTCTGTTGGTTGCCCAGACTGGAGTGCAGTGGTGCAATCATAGTTCTGTGGCCTCCACCTCCCGGGCTCAGAGGATTCTCCCACCTCAACCTCTAGAGTGGCTGGGGCTGTAGGTGAGTGCAACCACATTTGGCTACTTTTTTTTTGGATTTTTTTTGTAGAGACGAAGTCTCACTGTGATGCCCAGGCTGGTCTCGAACCCCTGAGCTCAAGCAATCTTCCCACTTCAGTCTCCCAAAGTGCTGGGATTACAGGTGGTTTTCAGAGCTTTTGTTCATCAGAGGTATCTGACCCTTACCATAGCCCTTGGGGAGGGGACGCACTTACTGCCTACAGGTGGCAGCTGAGGCCCAGAAACCGAAGGGCTGGATCACATACTGACCACTCACTGACACTGGATGCTAGTGGAGTGACACCTATACAGAGGGAGGTGCTCAGGAGGTCCAGGAGTGGAGGCTGCTGGGCTGGGGGAAGGTGGGAGGAGGGGGCTGGTCTGCAAGGGGCTTTCTGCCTATCCCAGGCCCACCACCCCAGGGCTGCACTTTCAGCAGCCCCAGTATTTTATTGCCTGAGTGTCAAAAAAGCTTTCAGCATAAACAGTGCTGTGTGAATGTGGAACAAGGTCTACTAGGTTGGCCTTTCAAGGCCAGGTCTCCCCACCTCTGTGAGGACCCTGTCACCTGCCCCAATTACAGCCCCGGCTCGCCTTGTCATCAGACCATCGTTGTACTTTTCTCAGAGTTTGGACGAACGGAGGCAGGATGGT
>NC_045435.1:84446809-84524233 GCF_002776525.5 Piliocolobus tephrosceles | reverse complement strand
GCGGGCGCGCTCGCGACCCTAGCCCCGGAGACCAGCGGCGGGGCCCTCCCCGACCGCCTCCGCACCGTCGCCCCCTGGACTAGCCCGGAGCTGACTGCGATCCGCCTAGGGGCCCCGGCCCAGACGCCCTCACGGGTTCACTCTGCGCGTGCTCCCAGGCTCTTCTGGACATTACGGGAAGAGCGGCCCTGGGGGCGTCCTATGCCTGGCACCCCCACCCCACATTCACAAGAGCATAGTTTTCCTGGGACCGGGCGTGGTGGGGGGTGGTGGTCAAGCGGAACAACCTCTCCTCCTCCCGCCTGTTATCCCATTCATTCTTTCTGTCATCGAGTTCATTCAACAAATGGGAATTGAACGCCTACTACGTGCCAGGCACTGTGCTAGGCAGTCACCGTTTCGGGGGACCTCATCGTTTTCCTGACGGTCACAGGCTCCAGACCTGTGGGGGAGCGTCTCACGCCAGCAGGCCTGACGGGAAATCAGGACCTGGGCAACTGGCGGGGTAGGAAGACTCAGGGCCGTGCCACCTTCCGTGGGCAGGGGTGGAGCAATCCTGGAAAGGAACAGCTCTGGGAAGGGAACACGAGCCCTTTAAGAAAGCTTTACAAGCGGGGTGGTGACAGGCGCCCAGTGAAGCGCCACGTGACTTTTTCCACGGGGCCGGTGGGAGGGGAATGCTCCTTTATAATCAGCCTGCCTCCCTCTCAATGGACCAATCAACTTCCGCGGTAGGCGGGCGCCTGCCATGCAGACGGCCAATCCTGGCCGAAAGAGGCCGAAAGAGGCGGTGGCGAAGGGAGGCGGGGCCCACCGCGGTTTCCACCCAGCGCGGGGAAGTGGGCGGGGACTCCGCCAGCGCTGTGTGTCGATTTGCAGGCAGGCGGGGCAGCGGAGGTGAATGGACCCCGCAGGTAGCTCTAGAACAAAGCGGCTCGACTTGGGCGGCGCGCTTGCGCAGGACCTGCAGTACTTTCCCTACGGAGCCAGGGTGGGAGCTCGAGGCTGGGCCCAGCTGTCTGTCTGGTCCATTCTTTTGCCTGGCGGGGTGCCCCTCCTTGGGGCTTAAACCTCTCGACTCCTCCCGAGGCTGGTCGGCTCTGAGACACCTTGCTCCCATCCCTGACTGTGGGGGAGCGGTGGTGCTTGAGGGAGGGCCTCTGGAACCCCGAGGATTTGAGCTTTCCGCTAACCTCTGACCAGAAGGCACGCAAAGGGGTGGCTCAGGAGCAGTCCCTGCCCCTCTTTCAAGCGAGGGATTGTCTTTCTGAAGGGTTGCATCCTGGGCCACAGGGCTGTATCCCAAAGGAGCAGGGGTCTCTCCCACAATCACACTCTCAGAGTGTGAAAGGAGAAGCAACTCTCCGCCCAAGGTTGTCCTGGGGGTCCCAGGTCTGTGGAAAGAGCTTCTAGGGCCCAAGAGGGCAAGACCCAGATTCTGTCCTGCCACTTGCAGGTGTGTCGTGTGACCTGAGTATGGTTCTTTCCTCTGGGCCTCGGTTTTCCCAGTGTAGGAGAGTGCTAGTGTGGACAGAGCCCAAGCCATCCACGAATGCATCCGACTGGGAGGACATGCTCTGCAGCCAGGCCTCTCGGCTGGCAGGCTGGGTGCTGCTTGTCAGGGATGGAGGCAGTACTCAAAAAAGAGGCCTGAGCAAACTCCCAGGGAAGGGTGAGCTGCTGAGCAGTGCACCATTCACTCAGCAAGCTTTGCTGAGGGCCTCCTGAGCACCAGCCTGCCTGGAGCTGGAGTGACAACAGTGGAGCCTCCGTCCTCCACTCAGGCCTGGCTGCCTCTCCCCTCTGCTCCACCACGGGGTTGGATGCCGGTCTGGGCACTCCCCCAGGCCTACCACAGGATGAACAGAGACTCCTCTTTCTCTAGGGAAGAGACTGGTCTTAGTGTTCTCTCCCCAGACGGGTCCATGGTAGCTCAAGAAGGTGTCAACTGCCCAGTAAGTCAGGGTGACATCCCTGAGGGGCAGGCCAGAGTCACATCAACAGGAGGCTCATGTGGTCCTCAAGTGAGACTGGGCGTATGTCGCACGGCACTGAGGCACACTTACTTCTGAGTGCCTGGTGAGGAATGGGCCATTGCTCTCACTAGCAAGGGAACAGCTGAAATGGGAGCCTCCTCTGAGCCTCCCCAGATCCCACTACCCACGCAAGAGGAAGAACTGCCCTAGAGAGGGGAAAAGGGCCCTGCCATCCCTCGCATTAGCCTGCAATGACTCCTGTCTCTCTCCCTTTAGACTTCTCTAGCGGGGCGTACACCCTGGAGGAGAGATCTGTGAGAATGTGTGGAATTGGAAAAGCTCCCGCAGCAGGAGGAGAGGGCGTCCTCTAACAGGGAGGTAAAGAGAGACAGATTTGGATGAGTTCAGGAGAAGGGGGAGCATGTGGAGAGGGGGGTGACAGTGGAAGCAAAGGGTTGGCAGGAAAATTAACCAGCCCCTGAGGTGCCAGCAGGACCCTGGGCCCCCACTGGGCAGGTTGGAGGAGGTTTGAGGAAAGGCCCTAAGTCTTGGTTCTCACTAGGGGGAAGAACCCTCAATCCCAGACTTACAAGGCCCAGAGCAGGGCAGGAACTCGCCTGTGGTCACATGGCAAGAGACCAGAGCTGTCCCTGTCCGGGGCCTTGCCTGGCAATTGTGGGCTTCCCTCAAGGGAGAGGGTCTTTCTTGGCAGGAACCAGGTGCCCTGGGTGATTCCAAGGCCTTGGAATCATTCTTCCTCTTTAGAAATGTGGTCTTTCTTGCCTTTAGGGTTCAGGCCTTCCCTCACCTGCAGCTCCCACAAGGGGTGTCCAGCTCACTAGGGTCTCCCTGAGGGGCCGGGTGGGGGAGTGGGAAAGAGGCTGCCGGAAAAGGTCTGTCCTTGGGGATGATCTGGTTTCCGGAGGTGGAGGGGAAGTGCAGGTGGGACATGCTTAAACTCTGAGGGCTGTCTCTCCTTCCCATACAGCCCCAGGCCTTGGCATAGGTATTTCCCCTGCCTGGACAGTTCTCACCCTCAGCCTTTGCCTGCCTTCGGATCCCAGCTCAGAGTCTCTGAGCACAGGGGCCTCCTCTGATCATCCAGGCCCAGATTAGCTTCCTTGCTGCGTGCTCCAAGGAGCCCTGTCCCCTCCTCACCCCATCTTTGCTCTACACCCTATCATAGTCACTGTCCACCACCCACCACCACCATCCACCACCACACTACACTTGTCACCCGGAACGCCCAGGGGCAAGTCTGCCCTCCCTCAAGCCTGCTCCTCCTCCTGCCATCCCTTCTCATTGCATTCAGCCAACTGCCAGGCATGAACCCACAAGGCACATCTGGAGCTGCCTTCCCTGTCTGCACACATCCAACCTCAGAACCACACAGAGAAGGGGCCTTCCTGGCAGCACAAGGCCTCGCCATGGTGGCATGTTTCATGGCCCTTTGCTATTCCTCTGGGAGGAGGTGAAGGTCCCTAAGAGCAGATATGAGCTAGTGTGCACCTCTTTCCCCCCAACACACACATTCATGTGACTGGGTGATCAAGGAACTATGTCATCAGTTCAAGTGCCTGAGAAACAGATTTACCTTTTCCCACTAGTGCCCATGGATTTCTTGCAAACGGTCCACCACTCTTCTAATGGACAGGCTGAGGCAAGGGGAGGGTCAGCTCCTTGCCCTCCTGGCCCTAAGGAGGCTGGCACAAATCTAAGCTAAGGAGGTGGCTTTCTATTATGGGTCTGTCTCATATCCCACTGTAAGGGATGAGCAAGGGCTGAGCAGGGGCCGGGCACTCCAGTCTGTGGTGCCTGTTGCTGGAGAGTAAGCCAGCTTCTGCCCAGAGCAGCTCCACTAGGCTGGAGAGGTGCTCCGATGGAGGCCTGCTGAGACCTAGACTTGCTCTGCTTGCCCTCGAACTTTGGGACAGCTTCTTCCCCAACCCTTGGTGGGGTGCCTGCCTGGGCCAGTGTTCAGCAGCATCTAAGCCAGGCCAGGAGAGGACTGTGAAGGGATGCCCTGTACAGAACTCCTGGCTGCACACATACACATATACATGTAAGGATACACACAACACAGGCACCAACACACATAGTCCTATCCATATAACCACATATGCTCATGGGCACATAAGTGTATGTACAGAAATACACAGATACAGACCTATACATGTGTGCAGAAATACATAAAACACGTGCACACACACTCTGTTGTATGTGGACACACACATATCCAGACCCACGTCTGGGTGCTCGTCTCTCCTATTGGGGGGATGCCCACAGACATGTCCTCCAGGGGGCGGTTACCAGGCTGGCGGGATCCACGCTCCTCTTCCCCTGCCCTCTAGTCACCTAGGCTCACATTGTCCTATTGGCTGTTGCTGGTATCTCCGTAGCAACAGGTTCTGGATGGAACCAGAGTCCACCCCTGCCTTTCCAGCGGGGGCCTATGAGGCCCTAGGTAATGGCAGTGTAGTGTGGGAAAGCTGGGACAGCTCTGGGGTGGGGGAGCCATGTACCTATTTATCTGCGCCCTCTCCTGCCCAGGTGTGCAGGGCAGACCTGGTGAGAGTGCAGGGCCTGGGGGAGCAAGTAGCCCTGGCAGAAAAGTGGGTCACGCCCAGGATGATTAGAGCATAAGACATGGCAGGACGGAAGCAAGGGCCTGGGAGATCTGTGGGGAATTCCCAGGGCTGCTTGGAGAAGGCAAAGGGAAGAGGGAGGAGAGAGCCCGGCCAAGAGGGAAGCCTCCCTGTTCATTCTCAGACATGTTCTCTGCACCTGCCCCATACCAGGGAGTGTGCAGAACAGTGAAGGGGGGACTCAGATGACACAGACAAACATAATTCCTCTCTCTCAGAGCTCCCCACCCAGCAGTGACAGAGCAAGCCCTTGGCCAGCCTCTCCACATGGAGTCCTTGGGGTCACTCACTTGAGGGTGGGCTTTTCCAACCACAGCCCAAGGGGCCGGCCCAAGGATGGAAAACAGAGGACACACACCTACCGCTCTTCCATGCTTTGTCCCTGGCAGACATTACTAGTCAACCACAGCACATTTTCTTGCTGGTCTCAAAAACCCTTCCAAGCAGGCATGACCAGCCGATTGTCACAGGTGAGAAAGCTGAAACCTATTTGCTTAGGTTCTAGTTCATAGCCAGACCAGCTATGTCCCCCATGTCCCCACTGCCAGCTCGGCTCACCCTGACTTCCTCCTGCTTGCTCCCTACACTGTGCGCCAGGTACAGTGCCCCATGTGTCTTCATTCCACGCCCCAACCCTCTGAAATCATCTCCAGCTTCTGAGGGGCCACAGCCTCAGGAGGCCTTCCCTGCCTAACTGCAACAGTCTGCACCTTCTTCTAATCCTTTCCTGTGGGGCCCAGCATTTTACTTCATTTTGTTTTATTTTTATTATTAGTTTTTTTGAGACAGGATCTTGCTCTGTCACCTAGGCTGGAGTTGCAGTGGCTTTGCCACAGCTCACAGCAGTGTCGAGCTCCTGGGCTCAAGCGATCCTCCTGCTTCAGTCTCCCAGAATGCTGTGATTACAGGTGTGAGCCACCACACTGGGCCAAGTCCAGCATTTTCTACCCTCTACCCACTTAAGGGCACCTCAGCCTGCAGGGTCTGGGGTGGGGGCTTCACCCCTGTGGCTTCTTCCCCTAGGTTAGCCTCCCTTTCATCATCGAAGTCCCATCTCCCATGAGGTCACCAAGGTCCTGGGTCCCACCCTGCCCTCCGTTGCAAGCTCTCCCAGGCATGGGGCCCCCTTCAGAGCAATGGGCATCTGCTGGGCTGGTCAGCCTAGGCAAGTGAGCATTTAAAACTCTGCTCGGAGCCAAGTAGGGACTGATGTCAAGAGGGCCTGGTTTCTGTTCCCGCCAAAAGGCCACACCCTGCTTTGTCCCCACTCCATTGCAGCCTCTTGCTTTCACATCCTCAGCCCTGTATTCACTCCGGATTCCCCAGTGGGGTGAGCAGAGCAGGACTTGTCTGGCCGTTCTACAGATAGGAAAGCTGAGGCCCAGGAAGGGAAGTGTCTTGCCCAAGGGCCTGGCTCCAGCCCCAGTCAGTTACTCACTCACCCACCAGGCCTGGGGTGAGTCATGGTGGCCCAGGTGATGGGAAGGAAACACATAAACACGGGCAGGTGGGAAGGACGGTCTGCAGGGAGGGTGGATGCCTGCCTCGGGCTCCCAGTGATGAGTTCCCACACAGGCTGTCTTGGGCTTAATGGGCTTACACACTCCTGACTGTCTCAAAACATCTTCCCTTCTGGCCTCGAATCCAGGCTTTGCATCAGCCCTAGGAGCACTGCCAATCCATTTGACAAATGGAGAAACTGAGGCCCATGGCCATAAATCAAGCAGTGACAGGGGGCTGGGCTCCAGACTAAAAACCCAGAGTCCCTTTCCCCAGCCCAGGGGTTCCCAGCTGGCTCTGACTGTGGCTCAGTCTCCTCCAGGCTCAAGTGCAGTCCACAGGGAGCCCCTACTCTGCCAGCTCTTTTCCATCTCTGGGGAGACCCAGTGCTAGCAGGGTGGGAGACAGACTGGGAGGACAGGCAGCTGTGCACACCCGTAAAGAGAAGGGCTCTGTCTTCCACAGAGCATTCGTGCTACCAGACGCCTTTTCTGCCTCCATGACAGATGTGGATAATCCATCCCAGGACTCAATTCCAGAAGCCATCTGGTCACCACTGCACAGCCCAGGTTCTCCCGCTTCTCCCCTAGACCACACCCCGCGCCTCCTCCCCAGGCCTCTGCCTCCATCCCAACAGTCACTCCCCACACAGCAGCCACGGGGATCTTTTGAGAAGGTGGAGGCAGCCTCTCCTCCGCCACAGCCTCCCACTGTCCCCAGTATGGAGTCCACACTCTGCACAGAGTCTACACTCTACTCTGTAACTCCCTCCCCTCCCTCTCTTCCTCATCCTGGATTCTCCAGCCACTTTCAATCTCTCACCCGCACTTCCCCAGCCCGGGCTTCCTCTGCGGGGCCTCTGCCCTCATTGGTCCCCCTGCTGAAACCCTCTTCTCCCAGCTCTTGCCTTTGACCACCTTGCCTTTGACCACCTTCTTATTCTGTCCCCCAAACCCGCTCATCCTCTAAGGGCCACAGTGGGCACCTGGGAAGTGGCAGAGCCAGGATTGGAACCCTGGCCTACTTCTAGACTCTTCTGTGTTGTCAGCCATGAGCATATGGTCCTGTGATTTAAACATGTTTGGGGCCAGGTGCAGTGGCTCACACCTGTAATCTCAGCACTTGGGGAGACTGAGGTGGGTGGATCACTTGAGCTCAGGAGTTCGAGACCAGCCTGGGCAACATGGTGAAACCCCGTCTCTACAAAAAAAAAAAAAAAGAAAAAAAACAAAGCTGGGTGTGGTGGTGCATGCCTGTAGTCCCAGCTCCTCAGGACACTGGGTGGAAGGATCTCTTGAGCCTGAGGGGCAAAGTCTGGAGTGAGCCATGATCATGCCACTGCACTCCAGCCTGGGCGACAAAGCGAGAAGCTGTCTCAAAAGAACAAAGCAAACAAAACCCACAAACAAAACAAAACAAAACAAAACAAAACATCTTTGGCCCTCCCTTGCCACACTCGATTCCAGAAGCCTCTCACTTCCATTCCCTCCTTGGGCCTCGGCCTGTTCTGTATGACCTGCCCAGAGTCACTCAGTGAGAGTCTGTGGAGCCAGAGGGCTCCCTGCCATGAAGGGATGGACCTGCTGGCACCTTGCCTGGCAGGCCTCATCCTGGCCTTGGACCATAGCCCTCAATTTCCCCCACCCAGCTGCAGCTCCTCTGTCCTCCATAGAATGAGCCCAAACTCCCATCTCTTCGTGGACCTGAGGGTCCCTGGGGTCTTAAGCCTGAGTTTTAGTACTACACCTCCCCACTACCCCCCTTCAAGCCTGCAGGGGGCACTGGGCTGGGTCAGGGGCTCCGACTTACCTGGGCACCCCATCTGCTGACACTGAGGTCATCCCTAGAGAGCCGGGAGAAGCCACTCAACAGCCCGGGGAAATCAGGTGTGCTGTATCTGATGTCCACGGGCCTCAGAGGCCGCCAGAGGAGAAGGGGAAAGGACTCAGATAAGCACAGGTGGACTGCGTTCCCTGCTCCAAAGCCACGGGTGAGGGCTACATCCTCGCCTCTTGCATCCCCTTCCCCACAATCCTCAGCATCTCTGCCCTGGGATGATCTCTCGCCCTGCCTTACACTCCAGGGCTTGTGGGCCGCACCCCATGAGCCCACCTGGGAGCCTGAGGGATGGGAACCAGGGCTTTGCAGGAGCAGGAATCCTTAGCTGCATGCCCACCTTGCCACCACGGCACCCTTGGCCCCCTGCTCAAAGTTTCTGATCCTTCGAAGGCCACCTCTGCCAGGAAGGGCCTGGAGCCCAGGTGGTTTGAGCAGGGGATGGGGAGGGGGAGAGGACATCTCGGGCAGGCATTTGCTCAGCCAGAGCAATGGCAAGAAGTAGTGATGGGGCTGGGGGTTGCCCTGGTTCTGTTTTTGCCAAACCAGCCTATGGTTTTTTGATTGAGAGAGTTGGCAGTCGGAGGTTCCTGATAGTGAAGACAGTCCAACCTTTGAGGCGGGGAGGGCAACAGAGGCCAGGAATTCTCATGGCACCTGGTGGGCGGATGTGCCAGGGGGCTGGGTTGGGCCTGCCTCAGGTGGGCAGGTCTCTCTGTAGCTGCTAGGCTTAATTGCCTCATTAGCATCTGCCTGCTGCCTGGGCCTGCCTGGTCCCCTCCCTGCCTGCCCACACGGCCCCGTTTTTCAGAAATCCTTCCTATGAGGCATTGATGGTGACAGTGAGGGTGACCATGACGAAGCTGGGAAATGGCTTGGGAGCTAGCCGGCCTGGCCCAGGTGCAGGGTTGTTGGCTTGAGGCCTCATAGCCCAGCACCATTCCACGTGGTTCAGCTGGCCAGCTGCCTGCTGGGACCTGGTTGCGGGCTGTTCCCAGGTAGGCAGCAGCAGGAAATAGTCTAGGGACTTCCCTTCCTGCCCCCGCCCCACCCAGCCTGACTCTGGCCACAGGGGCACATGCCCCAAGGCTTAGACCACTCCCTTCCTGAAAAGATCAGGCCCTCGAGGAGGGAGGAGGGGTTCAATGGCTCTCAGGGCTTCTAGTGGGCCCTCCAAGGTGGGGACAGGATGGAAGAGGGCCTACTCTGCCAGGGCCCCTGCCCACCTCCCTGCCCCTCCCTGTGGCTTATGTAGTCTCCCAGCAGAGGACAGCACTGCCCTGACATCCATCTCCAACAGGAAACCCTCTAGCCTGAGTCCTAGGGGCAGCTGAGAGCCCAGGGCTGGTGGGCTGAAGAGTGTTCAGAAGCACTTGGCTGGAGCTGGAGCCCTCCCCAGAGACCCTGAAGCATCAGCCAGCCCACAGCACCAAGGCCCCGCCCAAGAACTCAGGCTGTGGGGTAGCTGGATTCCTTAGGCCATGGGTACTACCCAGGAGGTCCCAGGAACAACAAAAAGGGCATAGCAGCTGGAGCCTGTGGAGCTGGGGAAACAGTTCTGCTGCCTGCTATATACTTGGGGGGGCCTCTGCAGTGCCCCAGCCCCTGGGGCTTAATCTCTCCATCTATAAAGTAGGGCAGTACTTTCCGGCTCCCCTGATTCCCAGGAAGTATGGGGCAGCCAGGAAGGTTCCACACTGGGCCCATCAGAGGGAAAGGAAAGGCCTCTTTGTCCTAAGTGGCTGGGTATGGACCCTCAACTACCCCTATGCAGCAGGAGTGGCCTTGGTATGACCCATCTGTGCCAGAGAAGGTCAAGTGCTGACCACCTGGCAGGCCCTTTGCCAGACATAGCAGGACAGCCTTATGTGGCCCTCAGGTGACCAAGGTGTGAGTGTGCCATGTGTGCTGGGATAGGGCAGGGGTAAGACTGGGTTGGGGTGGAGATAGGGGAGCCTGACCAAGACACTTGGCTCCAATCTTGACCACAACTGGCCTCCCCTCTCTAAGCCTCAGTTTCTTCCTCTATAAGGAGTCCCCAAATCCTGGGCTGTAGAGTACCGCCTGAGCTCCACCTCCTATCAGGTCAGCGTTGGCATTAGATTCTCATAGCAGCGTGAACCCTATTGTGGACAGCGTATGACAGGGATCTAGGTTGCATGCGCCATATGAGAATCTAATGCCTATGACCTGAGGAGGAACGGTTTCATCTCGAAACCATGCCTGCAACCCAAGTCCATGGAAAAATTGTCTTCCACGAAACTGGTCCCCGGTGCCAAAAAGGTTGAGGACCGCTGTCTATAAAATGGGGCTTCAGTCTACCATGCAAGAGTGTTGTGAGACAGGAGATGAGCTATGTGAAGGGTCTGGTCCTGCCTTCTGCTCAACCTTTGTGCCCAGAAAGTAGAGTGAGGACCCAGGGATAAGCAGGGACTCCGTGTGGGAAGCCCCCTGGAGCAGAGGGATGAGAGGGGGCCTGTGAGCAGCTGTGCCAGGGAGTGTGGGCAGAGGGGGCTCTGAGCAGAGAGGCTGGCCCCATAGGGAAATGGAAACAAAGGAGCTCGTCTGAGCCTACAGCCAGGGGCTGCCCATCCCAAGGTTGATGTCACAGTGGGAGGGTAGTGTGGATACTCCCAACATCCTGGGCCTGCCTGTGCAGGTCCCATCTCCTGGGGAAGGCCCTGCCTGCTGGCCTCTGCACCCACGCCGGCCCACTCACCTGCCTGTTCTCCCATGGGGAAGAAACATCAGCGTAGGGAGGAACTGTGGGTCACCAGGACCCAGCTGGCTCAAGTGAGGTCCCACCAGCCCCTGCTGGCTCCCGCTCACCTGTCCTTTGTTGTCACCCCCATCAATTCCTACCCTTCGCTCAGACCCGGCAGGTAACAGTTCCTGATGGGACCCTCAGGGAGCTTTTCCTGTTGTGGGGTTTTGACCCATCCTTACTGCCTCCTCACTGTTCTTCCTGTACCTTTTCCTAAAGTGGGCTGCATAGAATCACAGGCCTGCCAGGTACACCGCAATAAAAAGGGCCATGTGGTCCAATGTCTGGAAACACTGTGAACTCTATGGCCCGGCTGCAGTGCATGGGAGTGTATTAAAGGCTCTGACAATCCTTCAGGGAAGTAGCTGTCTTTACTTCGTTCGTCCTGGCATTTCCCAAATCCTGTGCCCATAGCACCAGTTTGTTTTGCATAACCTCCGCTAACAGTCCATGGAACTGGGCCTTCACTGTGTCCTCTAGGGAGGATGTGGACCTGTGTTGCTTGGTGGCTGTTCCACGTACCACATTCTCTTCCCTGGACTTCCCTTCCCATTTTTCAGATGGGAAGCTGAAGGCCATCGAGTTCATCACTCAGAATTCCATACCCTTGTGCCTGCTCAAGTGGCCCTGGGGTCTGCTTTTCACACACAGGTCCAGCTGCCCCGGTGGGATCAGAAGCCACCCTGGCCCAGCTGCTGGGGCTGAGATGCCTCACCAGGCGCCGGGATGCGGCTGGAGAGGTGAGGAGTGAGATGAGCCGGCCGCCAGGCCATGCTTCCTCCACCGGCACCAGCTGGCTCCTTGTGCTCTCCAGCCTGTGACTGCACAGGGCCAGACAGGGGCCAGACGCGGGGAAGCTGCTGTGGCTCAGCATGGGGGCTGTGGACAGGGCCCCCTCCCCAAGCCCGGGCCAGAGTTGGGTTACGAGCCCTGAGGGTCTCCTAATGAGTTCCACATGCTAGTGGATGCTTCAGAGAGGAAATAGGAAGGGGCTGGGGAGGGGAGAGGGGGCCTGAGAGGGGATTGGAAACATGTGTTTGTGGAGGAGGACGAAAGGGAGGAGGAAGGGCGAGGGAGGAGGGGAGCAGGAGGTGGAAGGAGAAGACTTTATCTCTGGGCCAGCGTTCTGGTGCTCATCCCCAGCGCGGTTGGCTGCCAGGCAAACAGGCCCCTTCAGGAGGCCCCCAGGCCAGTGGTCTGCGGCGGGAGTGGTGGGAGAGGCCCCTTAGAGGCCCACTCCTCTCCTTCAGACAGAAAAAGCCCAAATCCCTGGCTCTGCTTGGTTGGGGTTCTGAGCCACTAGCGGGGGCAGGATAGAACCAGGTGGGTGGGAGGGTCTGTGGGGGCATGAGAAAGCCACCCCACATCTCATCGTCCAGCCAACAGTGAGATGCACATTTGAACCCAGCCCAGCCACCTGCACCCTACCCAAGAGGCCCTGGTGCCTCGAGGTCACTGATCCCTCCAGCCCTGACACCACCTCTGCCTCTCTCAGCCAGCAACTGGCGGAGAGGCGACCCCGCTCTCGCTCCCTGTCCTGTGGGGCTGGGCGAGGCACCTGGCTGGGCCTGGTGGTTGGAAGCTTCAATAGGAAAAGGCTGTGCAGGAGTCACGCGGGCACGTGGGGTGGGGTGTCCAGTGAGCAAGACCCATGGCAGTTACTGAGCAAAGTCTAAGGACCTTACGGGGCACAACGGCTCCCACTCCCAGGAGCACTGGTTGAGCCCCAGGTTGGCCCAGCCGAGCAGCTGAGGCTGAGCCCGGAGCGGGCCTTGTAGCCAGCTGGTAATCAGCCCCCATTCCCACCCGTCTCCCTGGGCCACCGATCGCAGCCCAGCAGGGACAATGCCAGCTCCTAGCGCTTTGTGTGAATTGTCTCAGCAAGTCTTCCCAGCAGTCTCATGGGGTCACTTGCTCTTACCCCATGTTATGGATGAGGAGGCTGAGGCACAGAGAGGTGAAGTCAGAGTATTCCCAGCAGCAGGAACAGCAGGTGCAAAGGCCCTGGGGCTGGAATGTGCCTGGTGTGTCCAAGGAAGAGTGAGGAGGCAGCTGTGGCTGGAGGAGAATGAGGGGAGGGGGGCAAGAGACAGGGGGTATGGGTGGGCAAAACTGAGCGGCCTCAGCTGTGGGGAGCACTCCTGTGGCCTGTACTTGGAGGCTGGGAACTGCTCGGGAGGTTGGGCAGTGATGGCATGAGCTCTCTTACAAGTGTTCTTACTTTCTACTCTTGCATCTCAGCAGACTTTGGCTACTGTGTTGAGAACAGATGGGGTGGGCTGGGGGCAGAAGTGGGAGACGAGGTAGGAAGTGAGCAGACAACATATGGGCAGGTCCTGGCTCCTTGAGGGTCTCACTCCAGATGGCCTACGAGGTGGGGAGGCCTGAAGGTGGGGGCGGCTGGAGGGGGTGCTCACCCGACCTGCCCCAGCCTGAGGCTTCCATCCCCCACCAGAGGGGACCATGGAACGGAGACTCCCCTAAACCAGAGGCATGTATCCCCAACAGGAGATTTTGGGATATTTCTCAAAGGGCCATGGGCATTCTTGTGGGGCCTCACAGTGGCTCTATTCCTGGACACACTGTAATTACTTGGGGAGCTGGACCCAACCCCAAGAAGCAGGGGCAGCCCTGGGAGCACAGGTCAGCTTCACAGTTTCAGCCAAGGAGGCTCAGGGCAACAGCCTAGATATGGGCCATTGCTGGCCTGTGCGACAGAAAGCATCTTCTCTTTCCAGTGAGCAGGCGCATGCGTGCTTCTGCCTGGAGGGCCAGGGAGGACTAATTACATGGCTTATCTTGCTCCAAGTTTCAGAGGCGTCTGAGGAACAAATCCAGGAGTAAGTTGTCTTAGGAGGGAGGTTCTGGGACCTGAGCTGGGGAGGAGAGGGCGGATGTGATGGCCCTGGAGGGCATAGCCAGTACTCCCATTCCAACCTTGGGCACGAGGACATGTCTTTGGGGTGGCTGTGGCTGGGGTCAGAGTTTGAGGGGCCCAGTGCAGAGGTGGAATGGGCACCATGGGAATGTCTGAGGGAGTTGGATGGTTTTAGAGAGATCTGCCAGGTCAAGGCAAGGACCCTGCCTGAGCCTAGCCAGGGAGGGCAGAGGTCTGGAAGAAGACACCAGGTGGGTAGGGCATCTGCAGGGCACATGTGGCCTCAGCCAGGCCGGAGACCAAGAGGACAACATGGGCTGGATAAATGTGGGCCCAGGTGCTCAGGGCCGCCCATGGCTCTGAAGTCAGTCCTGAGTCCAAAGTTGAGTCCAGATGCCACACTGGGAAGCATGGAGACGGACAAGGGCTGGCGTCAGTATGTGTGGTTGAGTGACACTGCTCAGCATAGGCCTTGGCTTCTGCAGGCCAGGCCTCTGCCCACTGGGTACCCAGAAAAGATGCCAAAGTCCCACTTTCAGGAACACATGCTGGTGCCTAAAAGAGAAGCTTAGGGCTCAGAAAAGGAAGCTGTAGGAGACATCACTTCCTCTCCTGCCAGTGTTCCTTGTACCAGCGTTCCGATTTCTCATGGGTGGCAGGAGAGAGTGGGCAGGGGCAGGAGTGTCCGCCGCAAGCAGCACTCCAGGCGGACAGGGCTCTAGGTGGCCTCACCTAAAGTGAAAACAACTGCTGGCCTTGCTCTATAAATAGGTTCTTGGGAGAGTGTTTCCACATGGGTAGCTCCTGGCAGGAGGAGGGGCTGGCACGGGATGCGCTTCCTAATGACTTTCCTGCAGGCTCTCTGGGCTGGCTCCAGCCTCGTCTTGAGCATGGCTGTGGGGGCCCCATGGGTCACGGAGGCAGGGTGAATCTTCTAGGGAGGTACTCCCCACAGTGGCCGAGCAAGGGAATCCAGGGTGCCAGGGCGGGTTGAGCCTACCAGGCAACGGGAAGAGACCCTGTTCCAGGATGGCGATGCTCACAGGAAGTGGAGCCATGCCCCAGGGTGCCAGGACCGCCCCGCCTGCCACCGCTGCCTGAGCACATGTGGTTTCCTCAGCAGCCTGCGGGGGCGGAGCAGGGGTGGTAAGGAGAGAACCCCCAAGGGTTCTCTAGGGAGATTCTGCTCCCCCTTAAATGACCACACACCAATTAAAGTTGGAGCCATCAGGGGCCCATCTCAAGCAAATCGTTTCGGAAATGAGGTTAATGACAGGGCACTGGGGTGACAGGACCAGTGTGACTCACCATGCTCTCACTTACTCAGCAGGCTGGACTTCCGGGATTCGGGGCAATCACAAACACCCACCCCCAAGCCTGTGCTCTCCCCAGAGGTGGCCTTAGTGACAGCAGAAGAGACAGCCTGAGAGTGCTTGCCTCCTTGGGTGGGGAGGGGCCCAATCCCTTCTCACCACCAGGGACACCCATGGCAGGGGCCATGGGATCAGGAGATGAGAACTCTAGCCACCTAACATTACAGAGCCAGAGGGACCCTGGGACCACGAGTCCCCCCATCCCCACTGGCACATGGGGCCAAGTTCCAGGGAAGGGGCCTGATCCGCCAGGCCAGTGGCGGGATAACATCAATGGTCACACACTAACCACACTTACTTGCGCCAGCCACTGTAGTGAGTGCCCAGTGACACAAGCACTATTATACAGAGGCCCAAAAAGGTCACAGAACTAGTTGGCGAGAGCCAGGGTTTGGACCTGGGCCATGGGTTGGGGGCCTCCTGACCTCACCACTCTGCCCTTGCCCCACAGAGCACCCCCCACCCACCACTGAGAAATCACGATGCTGCAGCAAACAAATCACAGGACAGAAGTCCAAGGACTATGCTGGGTGGCAGGATGGCCAAGTTCCCACAGCAGGCTGGCATGTGCTACCCGAGTCTCTGAAGTGGGTGGCTAGGTGACCACAGGCCTGTGGCAACCCCTTGACACAGACTGTCAGGTGCTCCCAAGGTGTGGTGACTCGGGTGAGAGGTGGAAAGGCTTTGCCACAGGCCAGGGCTGGACTTGGTGGCTTTTACCTGGGAGCTGCCTGCCTTGGTCATCCCGGCCACCTCTCAGCTTCTCCAGCAGGAAGTGCAGGTTTATCCCTAGAACCCACAGAAACTGGACAATGGTAGGCAGCTGGTTGCAGTTTAAATCATAGACATCTATTCTTTTATTTCACATTGGGAAAATTAGGGCATGAAGGGGTTGGGGAGGTGAATGATGGGGAATTGCTGCTGATATGTACTTACTGACAAAACTGCTAACCTAACTTCATCTTCCTAACAAAAAAGAGATTCCTGCAATTTGGTTTCTGAGAGCTGTTACCAAATCCAAAATTAGGAGAGATGACGGCTGAGCCGAGCCATTTGCATTTCCAGAAGGGCTGCTTTTGTGCTTGGCAGCAAGAGTGGGGGATCAGTAGCAGCCCCAGCTACAGGGAGCCATCGGGTAGGGCTGGCAGAGTGTCGCATAGGGAGATTCTGCAAGAAAGGCTCTGTCATGTAGCCCCTACACCTCCCCAAGCCACCTCAAGCCCACCCAGGCCCCACATTCCTTGCTGCCTATGAGGGCCCTACACTCCCAGGCAGTGTGGTGTGCTGCTCAGGAGGCCTGCAGCGTCTGCACGGGGAGGGGGTGGGAGTACAGAACTGAGGCTAGAGGGACAGTGCCCACAGCGGTCACAGCCGCCTAGGACCCCCGTTTCCCTCCCCTCAGATTCTCACTCAGAGCAGTGAGGCCCTGAGTCAAGCCTCCCATGAGCAAGAAAAGGAACTCAAGAAGAACTCAGGCTCCAGGTGATAGCCTTAGCCCACCCCACCCCCAGCCCTGCCCTCAGCATGGTGATACACATTGACCCCTGGCTTGGTGGAGGCAGTCTCTGTGCTGTTTTTTTGTTTTTCTATGGGGGACGGAGAAAAACAAAAACAAAAAAATCCTCCGTCTCTGGGGGACGGAGATTTGCTCTGTCCCCCAGGCTGGAGTGCGGTGGCATGATCTTGGCTCACTGCAAACTCCGCCTCCTAGGTTCAAGGAATTCTCCTGCCTCAGTCTTCTGAGTAGCTGGGATTACAGGTGGGAGCCACCATGCCCGGCTAATTTTTGTATTTTTAGTAGAGACGGGGTTTCTCCATGTTGGCCAGGCTGGTCTTGAGCTCCTGGCCTCAAGTGATCCGCCTGCCTCGGCCTCCCAAAGTGCTGGGATTACAGGTGTGAGCTGCCGCGTCCGGCCTGTCCTGTTTTAAAGAGCAGCATTCCAAGAAGAACATCCTGCCCCCAAATTCCAGGTCTGGCTGGTGACTCAATCAAGGGAGGGGTATGGGCATGGACACCCAGACCACTCTAGCAGAGCCCTCCGACAGTCCATGGGGCTTGAGCATCGGCCTATTCACGCTTGGCCCTGGCTCTGGCCTATTTCTATCTGGACAGCCCACGTCAGGCTGTCCCAGGACACGCTGATATCATACTACAAGAAGTGTGTGGGGGCAAGTCCTTCTTCCTGACCCCTTACATCCAGTAACCAGTGGAGCTTCCACTGGCAGTCAACAATCAGGGACAAATACCACACCACTACCCCTGAGACCACCTCCCTCAACTCCACATATCCTCCAGCAGAGAACGGTGGATTTCACAGAGAGATTCCAAACTCGATCCTGGTGTAAACTGAAGACAGGGGTGACGGCAACTGAGGTCTGGCCTGACAGCAAGAGCTGCCATAGGACGCCTTGGAGACCCTGTGCATGTCCTGCTGCCCCCAGCGAGGGGCCATCATCTGTCTCTGGAGATGACCTTGCCCTGGGCTGGTTGCTCAAATCATCAGTCTCCACCCATGGTAGGTCCAAGCCCAGGTCCAGAAGCCACAGTAGGCAGCCCAGTGCTGGTCCGGTGGCAGGAGGGCTGGCATGGGAGGGAACCTACATGGCTGGCTCCACAAGTTGCACCTCCTCTGAGCAGGCTGACCTGCAGTTGCCCAGACTCTCCTTCAAAGCCTCCTGAGGTAGCCAAGAGACTTACCTGTCAGCACGAACCAGCAGGCCTGCCAGGCTCTTCCACACACCGGCAAGGGCCGCGTGGGAAAAGTGCAGCAGGTCCTAGCAGTTGCCAGAGCACCCTGAGCCCGCAGCTTCTTCCCATTGACAGTGCAGGGGGAGTATGGCGTTGATGGCATGCCCCGTCGATCCAGTGGGACTGGTGGGGATGGGGAGTGATGGGCTTCTCTTGAACACCTGCTCTGCACTGAGCACAGTGCATCGCATACCTTGTCACCAGAGGACGGTATCACAACCACTTCACACAATAAGAACCCAAGATTCAGAGAGGTTAGGTCACAATGTTGAGGTCACACAGCTGGCAACAGGAAGCTCCCTCCTCCCCCAGTGTAGGCCAGAGAAAGCGTCCCTGTCCTTGTTGTTCATCAGGACTCAACACAGCTGCCCTCTTGTCAGTCCAGGCTCTGAGGCATGAAGGCTCTGCTTCCACCTAAAGGCTGCAGAGGCTGGGAACCCACTGACCACATGGTACTGACAGTTCCTGGGAAGATCTAACACCACCTCCCATTCCCCAGGGCAGAGCAGGTGTGTTTGAGGATAAAGACCTCCTTGGCTGGCTGAGCCCAAGAAGTCGAAGATGGAAGGCACGGGCGACACACAGACACAGGGAGAACACTTGTCCTGGCTTCCCCAGCACAGGGGCAGAGGTAGGAGCCTATGGAAGCCCTCCGGAGCAAACGGAAACTCCGGTGCCTGAAGCCTCCAAGTCCCAACAGAAGCAGTCAGTGGGGGCCAGCCAGGGGGAGGTGGGTGCATGCAAGGGCTCTGACTGCCCTTGTTCCCTGACACCCTGAACAGCTGAAAACAGGGGTGTCCTGGCCTCAGAGGCAATCCTGGCGGAGGCCCTCCCAAGTCACCATTCTCATTCTGTTTGGGCCCTGGGGATGGGAAGATTGATTAAGTATCATCCAGCATAAGCCACTCCTGCAACAAGTGCAATGAAGTCACGTTTAATTTTGAGATTCCTGTGCTCTCACTCACACGAGGAGGAGGAAGCCACCTGGCTCCAGTGAACACGTGTGGAACAGAAATCAGGGCCACTGAAAGCCACCACCCACTCGAGAGGGCTTGTTCCCGACAAACCTGACTCAGATGGGCCCACTTTGGGCCTTTAGTCAGATTGAGAGAAAACCCCCGGCTCATCCAATCAATGTGCAGTCAATTTCTACGCCATGGCAGGGGTGGCAAAAGCCAATCACGTGTCCAAATGATGAGTGAACATCAAGGCATCGTGGGGCCACCTCCTCCAGAGGGGGACCACAGTCTCGGGACCCCCAGGGAGCAGGCATTTTCAAGTGGCTCCTTTACATTAAGGAAAATGTGGTCCTCTCAGTCGGGTCTGAAGCATCATTTGTGTGTGAGCCCGGCCCACTGGGGACCTCTGGCTGCCAGGTGGAGAGCCTCCTGGTGCAGACAGCAAGGTGGACGGCAGAACTGCAAAAATCCAGGGCTCCGGTATGGATGTGATTCCCACAGAGTCCAGTTCCCTTTATTTACCCAAGTCCCACGGTACAAATCCCTGGCCTGCCACCCGCAAATCAACCGAGCTCCTGATTCTTGCTCCCCTGATCATGGTGTTGCTCTCTGCATGATTAGCTGCTGGTTCTCCAGACACTGCTTCAGCTTGTCCTCTGTCAGTGTCAACCGCTGCTCCAGGATGGAGACTGTCTGCAAAATAAACAGTGGTTGGGTCAGAACACGGAAGGGCCACCAGGCTGCCCTAGGGACCCTCCTTGGCCAGTCCCCACTTGGCTGCCTCAGCCACTGCCCAAATGCCAGCTGGCTCTTTCCACCCAGGGGTTCTGCCAGGCCCCTTGTCTCTGGTGCTACTGGGACAGCCCTTGCCTTTACGTCTGCTTCTCCTGGCTCTGGATGGCTGATCTCTGCTGTTTGTGGGCAGGGGGTGGGGACACAGTGAGGGGAACGCGATGGCAGGTCCCACAGCCTTTGGTCATTTCTTGAGAACCAAGGGGTCAGGAACCCCCCACCCTGGTGGCCTGGCATTTAGATTGGACTTCTGGAGCAAAACCAGCTTCCTTGTCTGAGCCAGGCACTGTCCGTAAACAACTGGAGACCATCAACCACCTCCACTCCAGAGGTGAGAAAACTGCACCCACAAATGATGGCACTCCCTTGGGTCCTTCTCCTCACACCTGGAAGAGCCTCCCAGGCTGGCAGGGGACAAAAGCAGGGAGGTGAGTCCCCTAATCCCAGGAGGGTCTCTGCCTGTCCAAGTCCAATGAGGACTACTATAGGTTATGTCACCTGGGACTTCAGCCCAGGGCAATCACAGGCCATGACAACTTCATCTCTCTGAGCCCACTTTCTCCTCCCAGTGTGAAGGACAACCAAGCTCATGGCTTAGGTAACTCAGCAGCCCAGCAGTTGCTCACCCTGACGGTGCTTGTTGTCATGCTGCCTTCCTGAAGCTGGGACCTTGCTCTCCTGGCCTCTCTTATACACCCAGCACAATGGCTCACCTGCGGACCTGCCTGCCTAGCCTGACAAAGGCCCCCAGCTGCTGGAGCTGCGTATGCTTCGTGGGCCAGGGCCAGTCTTGCAGACATAGCTCCCAGACAGGCTGGGACAAGCTGCCCTCCTCCTCTGGCTTTGAACAGAGTCAGCAGAGGGGCAGCACTGTCTGGTAACCTGCATGCTCCCCAAAGAGGGGCTGGACCAGAGCAAGCCTGCCCCACTCATCACTTGCACAGTTGGACCATGCTGGCCATGACACCTCTGGCGTCATTTCACTTCCCTCTTTAGGGTTGGCTGAGTGCCTTACTGTATGCCAGGCCCCCGCCGGCCACTGGATGAGCCCATGTGAGTATGGCAGCGTTGACTCTGATACCATGCAGCCCATAAGCATCAGGAGGGTCAGATTAACCTCACCTGTGTGCTTTCCCAAGAGGTTTTGCCCCCTTCCCTGGGGCTCCATGAAGTCCTGGGCCTTGGTCCAGTGGAAAGAAAACTTTCTTTCATACATTTAATATAACATTGAAACATTTTAGGAGGGAGTTTCCCCTCTAAGGCTGCTATAAATTCTTGCAGCGTCCCACACGGATGTCAGCTGCTGTGGAGGGTGCTCCGCCTGGTGGCTGGCCCCTTCTAAACGAGCCAATCTGGGCTCTGAGGGCTCTGAACCCTCTGTCACTGGACAGAGCCTGGAAAAATGCTGCCCATGGAACACAAACTGCACCCTGAGAGGCAGAGCTGAGCTGAAAGAGACCATCACATTCCCCCTGAGCTGGCCAGCCAGCCAGCCAGGGAGGGGGTCTGCAGCTCATAAAAGTGGCGGCGGAAACAGCCCCCGGCTGGCCTGGGGCAGCATTCCTGGAAGTTTCCACTGGCTGCTGTGAAACTCACAGGGCCAAAATCATTCTTCATCCAGACTTTTTCCGATGGCCCCAAACTCAAGGCCACAGCAGAGGAGCCTGTTTTTCCTCTTCTGCCTTTATTATTTTTTTTCAAACTTTTCACAGGAACTCAGTTTGCAAACGTGGAGATAGTGGGCCCAGAAAACGTGTGTGAGGTGTTGGGCTAACGTCAATACGGAGGCCTCCACTTAGTTCCATAGGGGGCCCATACTTCAGCTCAGTAGGAATGTGACCACTAAATGTGTCTAAATTATTTGAAAAGAGAAGCATCACCTGTTTCACAACCAGCCCCCTGCATGAAGGTGCCACCCCGTTGAGGCCTTCCTCTCAGAGCTTTGAGGATCACTTCACAGCATAGTAGACAAACAGGCTTTTTACGAGGTCCAATGCCCCTCAAGGCAGTTTCTCCCCCTCCAGCCTAGCTTCAGAGGAGCTGTGTCATCTCTGTGTTTGGTCTCGGCTTCCCCTGTTCCTTCTCTGCTAAGGTGCCGGGTGGTGGCCACCATCAGGGAGAAAGAAGTCCACCAGGCCCTTCCCAGCACATGTGATCCCAGCTGCCCCCACTCTGAGCCAGGAGAAGGCCTGGGAGAGCAGGATGCTTTTTGGATTTCTGTACATTAGAATGCTGTCTGGCATTCTCTGCTCCATATAGTTAAAAAAAAAAAAAAAAAAAAACCTACTTTCTTGAAATTTTTTATCTTTTTCTTAAAAATCAAATTATCTTAATAAAGCACAGGGCCTCATTTTCACAGAAAATGGTGACTCCTTATAGAAAGTGAAACATGGAAATCTCTTTTTTTTTTTTTTTTTGAGACGGAGTCTGGTTCTGTCGCCCAGGTTGGAGTTGTAGTGGTGCGATCTCGGCTCACTGCAAGCTCTGCCTCCCGGGTTTATGCCATTCTCCTGCCTCAGCATCCCGAGTAGCTGGGACTACAGGCGCCCGCCACCGTGCCTGGCTAATATTTTTGTATTTTTAGTAGAGACAGGGTTTCACCGTGGTCTCGATCTCCTGACTTCGTGATCTGCCTGCCTCGGCCTCCCAAAGTGTTGGGATTACAGGCGTGAGCCACCGCGCCTGGCTGAAACACGGAGATCTCAAATGCTGCTGGTGTGCCTTCCCTCTACAAGGGGAAGGAAGGGGTTCCCCCATGATGGAAATGTCCCACTGGGCATCCAAGTGGTAAAGTGAAGACATGCTCAGGGCTGGTGGCACACACAGGTGGGAGGGCTGGCAGGCCACCTGCAGGGAGTCTGTCTGGGCCACAGGCCCAGAGCAGCCAGGACAGGCCACCACAGTGCTACTGTGCTTCCCCAGCTGCACAGGAGCTGTGGGAGGAGGGCAGGAGAACATCTGAGATGGCAGAGGGGGTGTGTGGGGGGCATCCCTGGCACAGACCAGTTTGGAGCCATATCATGTGGCCTTGTTCAGAATGTATCTTTACCTGTCGGTTCAGAACAAAAAGTAAGCATATCCCCATGCGAGGGTTCAGAAAATATGTGCTACCTCGGTGTACACAGGCCACTGCTGTTCCTGCCTGCTGCCTAGTGGCCCAACTCCCAGCGGGGCCCAGCCAAGCAGGCCGCTCTCTTTGCCTCATGCTCCGTCCACCCCGGGAATTCTCCTGCTACACAGCGCCTGTCCTCACCAGGCTGGAGACAAGGCCACACCTGCCCTGGAGGGTGAGGGGGAGTGCTCTGCAGGCAAACACCTCTGCGGCCTCCCTGGGTCCACACTCCATCGCCTGGCAGCCTCGACTTTCATTTATTCAAGGGCAAATGAGTGCTGACCTTCCAAACAGATCCTTGATCACACTGCCTCTCACCCTGTGCTCTGTACAGAGGAGCAGGGGCCTGAGGTCTGGTCCCAGCCCCTCAGAAAGTCCCCAAAGAGGTACAGGCTGGGTCGGGTGCCAGGTGTCAACAAGGGAAACTGCTTTACCTGACATAAGTGTCCATGGCTTCTGGCGTTGGGGCAGGGTAAAGGGAAACTGACACAGGGGTTGAGGAGTCCAGGGCTCTGGCTGCTAGAGGGGCAGCCTGGGCAAAGTGGCCAGGAAAGATGGCCCATCTCCCAGAACTCCCTCATGCTGGGGTCCACCCTCCCACAGTGCGGCCCCTTCTGTCTGCCGACCTTGGAGAAACCAGGGAGCTCATTCCCTCTCCCAGGACCTGGTGCCGCCCTGGGAACACTCTTAGGTCCTCCGTGCAGTATGAGGGGGACCAGCAGGAGGTCCTGGGACTGGGCTCTGGGCAATTCACCCTGATGATTGACCCTCTGCTCCGTGGGCTTCTCTTGGCAGCTGACTTTCATGGGGGGCTCGTGTGTACCAAAAACTTCAACAAACCTTCAGTGTAGGAGCTTTTATCATCCCCATTTTACAGATAAAGAAACTGAGGCACAGTAAGATTAAGTAACTTGCCTAAAGTTACACAGCTTATCAGTGACAAGCCTAGGCTGTGAGCCCGGGTGGCCTGGCTGCAGTGTGTACACTAAAGCACTGGGCAGTGTGCATCTTGGCTCTGTCCCCATCAAGAATGCCAAAGGAGAGGCCTGCTGGTGTCCCATCCCACTTCCAGCCCTGACGCCTAAATGCAGGCAGCCTGAGGAAAGACTCCGGGTCCCTGTCCTCACCCAGCAGCAGCACCTGCTGTCCTGGTTTAGGCTGCCTGGCCTAGCTGCTCCGAATTAAATGAGCAGAAGCTCCTACCTCAGCCAGTGGGAATGGATAGCCCCCAGGGTCACCCACCCCCTCACACTGTCAGCCTCACGTGTCACCTCCCCCTGAAAAGCAGTCTCTTACCTGGCTAAACATTTAGGTTTGGAATTATGACAAAGGTCATAAGAATAATTCATGTGAATCACGAAAACTCAATGTAAAAGGAACTGAAAGGACACAGAGACAAGAACCTCCTCCTGGATATGCAACGAGAAGCTGCCCCAGTCGCTTCACTGTCAATGCTTCTTTCACCGGCACTTGTGCCACTGCAGCATTAAGTGATCAGCCCCAAAACACGCTGTGGAACTCACCTGGGTCACTGCTGGGTGCCCCATCCCCTGAAGACAAGGTTCACCTTTAAACAAGGTACCTCTCTCTCCCTAAGTCGGAGTGACAGGAAGCTGGAGTGAGGACCCTATGGCCTGGGCACTGTCACTAGTCACCCGATACTGTCCGCCTCCCAGGTCAAGGCCCTCATGGCCAGTGTCAGGAAGCCTCATGGGGTGTGGTCAGCAGGGCTCCAGAAGTTTTATATTCAAAGTCACATCTGCCTGAGGTTCACCTGGGGGCTCATTTCTGAACCCTTTTCCTACTCTGTTACCAGCAATTTCCAGGAAGCCAGGGCCCTTCTCAAGAAAACCTTGGTCTTCAAATCACTTGTTTGCCATCGAATGTATTCTGTTGTTTCTCTAGACCAAGGGTTAGCAAACTACTGCCAGCTGCCCCTTTGTGTAAATAAGGTTTTATAGACACGCCTGCTGGCTTCTGTATGGTCTCTTCCGTATGGTATCTGCCTTCTGGGTCCAATGGCAGGTTGAGTAGTGGTGACAGAGGCTGTATGGCCCACAAAGCCTAGAATCTTTACTGTTTAAATTTGCTGACCCTTGCCCTCACTCTTCACTTACTCAAACTCTCACTAAGCACCTCCCCGTGCTGGCCTGTCCCTGGCCCAGGGTGACAACACCCAGACAGACTTGGCTAGGCCCACAGGGTACACCCCAGTTCAACGAGGCAGATGCTACACAGGCACACAGACAGTGGGCTGCACTGGGGGACAGAGGGGCAAGAGGGGCAGGAAGAGAATCAGGACCCAAGGAACGGTGTGCACGAAGGCCCTGAGCTGGCTGCTAACAAACGGGAAGGATGGACCAAAGGAAGCATGTGTGCTGGAGCAAGAAGAGGGGGCCTTGGGGGAGGCAGGAGATGGGGTTGGGCCCTGCAGGTCATGCCTAGCAGCTTCATCTTTACCCTCAGAGCAGGAGGGTGCCAGGCTGAGGGGATTTGAGACCCCTCTGGCTACTACATAGGGACAGTCTGCGAGTGGCTTCATGGCTGTGGGAAGGTGAGGTGCAGGCAAGAGAGAACCAGAGGGGATGACGGTGGCTTGGACCGGGGGCAGGAGAAGCCAGGAAGGAAAGTGGATAGAACCAGAGATAGCCACAAAGAATGAAGCACCAGTACCTGGCGACGAGTTAGACAGGGGTCTGAGAGAGGAGGAGATGTGCTTCAAGGCCAAGAACACGAGACAAGAACTGGCCCTGCAGGAGAGGCAGAAGACGGGCTCCAGATTGCACAGGCTGAGTATGAGGACCCCCAAGAATGTTGAGAGGGTCTAGCAGGCATGGGGTGGTCTGAGAAGCCTGAGCCAGCAGCAGAGTTGCTCTGCATTTTTGAGACTGGGACTACTGAGGATCCTATCGGGGGCAGCCAGTGGGTGAGGAGGGAAGGAGGAGGGGGAAGGGGGAGGGCAGCGGACCCATAAGGCCCCTGCAGGCTGGAGAGCAGAGTCCAGCGCAGGGGAGCCGAGGGCCTCGCCAGGACCCAGGGTGATGTCAGCGATGGGCTGAACCTCCTAGAAAGCTCCTTGGTAGGGATGAAGGAGGGACTGCCCAACCCAGGTGACCCAACAGGGAGGATGCTGAGATGCTGGGGACCAAAACCAAGAGCATGGTGACAGGCTAGCTTGGGTTGGCTCTCAGTAGCTGGACAGTGGATCTAGGAGCTTAGGCCAGGTGGTAGGGCTTCCAGCCATGATTCATTCACCTGAGTTCTCCAAGGAAAATCTCCCCAGGAAAGGACGAACAATGGCGTTCTATTTGAATCCTAATTTTCCTGCTCAGGGGACACTGTGATCTGTCCCACTGGGGCAACATTCAGAGGGCGAGTGTGCCTTCTCTCACTCGCAGTTCAAGACATGTAAGACGTTTTATGTAACACCTTAAAGGGCCTTCTAAGCATGGTATAAAAAGAACTGATTTTAAAATGACAGGCTTTTATTTTTAGCCCCCTAAAAATTGTAGTGATGCCCAAAGAAGCTGCACTGAAATACAAGTCCTCAGAGGCATGTCTGGCACCTGGGCCCCCAACTCCAAGTAGAAGAGGAACACTGGGGACATTTCAACAGACACCCCCAGTCTGCACCTCACTACCTCAGATGTGTCCTTCTCTACTGACATAGAGTAATTAGATGTCTGCTGAAAGCCTGCTATGTGCCCCACAGGGCTCTGAGATTGGAACAGTTGAGCCCAGATGCCATATCATCCTCCATGCCCACCAGTGGCCCAAACTGACCAGTTCAGATGTCCTGCCTGGGACAGAGCCTGGGTTTATGCAGCTCTGCTGGCCTCTGAGGTGGCTGGGGGGAGAGCCTTAGCTTCTCTGATGTGTGTGATGGGAACTCGGGCATCTGGGGCATCACGAAAGTTCAGAGGGGCCTCTGCATGACCACCCAGCTGGCGAGGGGCACAGGTGGTGTGACACTCCCACGGGCTCTGCAGAGGTACAGGAAGAGTTCCTCTCTGGACAGGCACAGAGGAGGTGGGAGCATAGTGCTTCTGGAGAGGGTGAAGCCCCCACCCTCGTACGTGGCAAAATGAGCAAACAAGGACAGGTGCGACTCACCTGGCTGCGCCTCACACCCCATGGATTAACGTACGGTCCCTCATGCCCACTTTCTCCCCTCAGGTCTAGTTACACCCCAGCACTCTCCCTGGGCTACGTGGGCTTTTCCTTTGTGCCTCCTTTCTCCTGCTGGCCACCTCCTACCAGTGTGACCTCCCCTTCTTTCCGCCCCAGCCTCTTTTTCTCCCTAGCTTGGTTTCCTCTTGAGGTGGGCTTGTCCTGCATTTTTTTCTTAGCGTTTTTCTCCCAGTTCTATTTCTATTTCCTTTCAAGGCCTCTTCATTCCCTTTTCACTCTGTGTTTGGTGAGACAGCGAGGGGAACAGGAGCAGAGTGTGTGTCTGGCCACCTGGGACTGAGCTCCGGGTGGAGTCAGGCCCCTGCCACGGCTCACCTGCTATGGGGCTGATGCCAGGGCTGCCCGGCCTGGGAAGGACAGCATCAACTCTGACAGGAAGGCCTTTGGGAGAAAGCAACCCAGGATGAGCCGATGAAGTGCTTTCCAAGTACTAGGTGCAGCAGGTGCAAAGGCCCTGAGGCACACTCTTGGAACTCTCAGGAGGCCAGGGTGTTTGGTCTCAAGTGGTTGAGCAGGGAAGAGATATGGACCCTAGGGCCCTCAGCTCGAAACAGAAGGGAACAGAATCCTCCACTCCCTGGCACTGCCTCACCAGGCTGACAAGTCCGAGCAGGCACAGCCAGGGAGGATGCTGCTCCCACATGCCTGTGGCCAGTTTGTAGAACGCTGGCTCCAGAATAAACTCTGGGAGAAGAGCCTCGACCTAGGAACTGACCACAGCCACCTGGTCCTATAGGCCATGAAACAGAAGGACTGGTACTTCAGAGCACAGACCAAGGTCACACCCTCAGAGACATGTCCCTTCGAGGAGCTGCTCCTCCTCCCACGACCATTGTCATCACCACCTTTGCTGAAGGCTTCCCTCATGCACTCATGTGCGAACATGGCAGGGAAGCTGGAGCTGTAACTTCTCCAAAACTGAGGAGTTGTGGGACACTCACAACCCTCCTCAGGGGCAGCCAACATCATTCACTTCCATACATCTGTCAGGCACCCACCACAGGCAGCAAACAAGGGACCCGAGCTCTTGGGGGCTTCCGAGCACTGACACGGCCGCAGCACCAGTCCCATCTAGGCTCGGGGGAAAGCTACTCCACCACCGAGAGCAAAGAACATTTTAGGGGCAGGAAAGAACAAGGGTGGCCAAATCCTTAAAAATACTTCTCCAAGTGCAGGCCTCACTTGAGGATTACCCACTCCATCCCCCTGTCCCCCAGCTCTGGGGCAGCCCCTCTTCCCAGGGGCCTTGTGCTCACCTTGGCCAGGGTCCTTCCCCATATCCACATCCTGCTTTTAGCAGAGCCCTGGGTGGTGGTACCTGGGGCCCTCCTTGGTGAGTGGTACTGGTTCCTATGGGAGCCTCCTCTGAGCTGGAAGACAGGTGGCATGGAAGTGGACAGGGTGGTTGGGCCAGACTGATGGGTGGAGGCGGAGCCAACATCCAGCCATGTGTCCCACTCAGCACTCTGCCTGGGCTGGGGACATAGTGGAAAGGGGAGCTACAACTGTCCTGGGCTGGTAGGTTTGCAGGGAGGCCAGGAGATAAGGCATCAGTGGCTGATGGGGCAAGATGGGAAGCTGCACTGACTAAGGGAGAGGCAGCAGCTGGGTAAAGCCTGTGAGAGGCAGTAGGAGGGTGAGCACACAGGGCCACAGAGCAACCCCAGGCCCCCCTGGTGGCCACACGGGGTTGGTCAGCGTACCATTGGCAGGGGCAGCCACATCAGGGCTCTGCCCTCGCCAGACTCAGGCAGGCACCCCGTCGCCCGCCCCAGCTGGGCTCCTCCTGCACTAGGGCCTTCCAGGCAGGGCTCGAGGCACTTCCCTCTCAGCACTCAGGTGCCCCTCCTGCCTGATCCTCAGTCCCCATCCTCACACCTAGGCTTCCTAGTGACTCCCCTTGCCCTACTCCTGGGACACCCTTCACCCTCTGCCTCCTCACTGCTTCTCCATGACCCTTTCCTATCTAAGAGCTCAGGAATAAAGGCCAGACTCCGCGGCATGGCATTCCTGTGGCCCTCCAGGCCCTGTGCTGCCCACCAATACTGCCTTCCCTGCCCAACCCTGCCCACCTGAGGCCCGCCCACTCTCCTACCCCAGGAGCCTCCTTGCCCTGGCCCCACTGCTCAGATGCCTGCCTTCCTCCCCTCATGGGTGTGGGCCCTTGGAAAATGCCACTGAAGGATTCCTAGTGGGGAACCTTGGTCCCATGTGGTAAGCACAAAGGCTCTTCAGCTATATGGCCTAGGTTCAAAGGGAAAGTTGACCACTAACTCGCCAAGCAGCCCTGGGCAAGTTACTAGACTCAGGGCTTCAGTGTCTTTGTAAAACGCATCTCTCGTAGTCACTGCAATATTCATATTGACAGCTAATATGCATGTAGCACTTGCTCTGTCTGGCTGGGCACAGGCATGCACTATGGGGAACATGACTCCTCTAGCCATTGCCCTGGCTGAGCTCTGGGATGCTGGGGGAGCCATGGGCACAGATGGGGCTTGATGAGGCCCCAAATAGGGCAGCCTGTGGTCAGGTTTGGGAGGGTGTGAGCCATTGATGCACATGGTGGTCTGGCTGCTTCTTAAAGTTCTCCTGTGATGAAAAGCTCCTTTTAATCATTTCCCGGGTTGTGGTTGATGTGGGCGCCCCCACGAGGTCTCCGTGGTGGGGCTGGGGTTCCCAGTCTCCTCCCCACCAACACAGGAGCCAGATAACTGGGCTGGAGGTGGGGTGGCCCCAGCTGCTCTGAGTCTCAGAGAGAGGGTGCAGTCACCCAGCCATACCACTGAGGACATTTGTGGCAGGCCAGGGCAAATGTCCTCGGGCTGGCCATTGACTCAGCACCCCTGGTCTCAACTGTGCTGCACTGAATGTCTAACTTTCCTTTGGCTTCACTGCAAAGATGAAAAATGTTGAATTAATCTCCCCTGTAGCATGGTTTTGACTTCACTCAGATTCTGAAGATCTAAAACAGATGCAATAAAAGGGGAATCTCTTTGCTGTGGGGTCTCATGAGCTATCAAAACAAAGCAGGGCTGCCGGGCCCCACTGCCTACCCTAGCTCTGCATTGTCTCCTGCCAACTCCAGCTTTGTCACTTGGTGTACGCCTGTGTGTGTGCACACGCAGGGCCCTGCCTTGCTGGTGGTGCCCTGGCTAGCCTGCTGCCATATGTCAGCAGTGACTGGGGGGCCAGAGGAGCCAGCCTAGCCATCTGCAGACAGGGCCTGCTGGTCTAAGCCCAGCCCTTCGCACCACCGAAGGCTCTGCCTCCTGGCCCCAGCCACCACCCAGCACCTTATGATCTGCAGCTCAGGGGCCTACATGTCAGAGGGTACAAACGATGCCCTTCAAGCAGCCTGTGGACGTCAGTCAGTCTGCGTGCCAGTGCCATGAGGACAGAGATTGTTGTCTATTCTTCCTCATCACTGTCTTCCTGCTCCTAGACAGGACCTGGTACACAGCAGGTGCACACTGAGTACTGACTGGATGGACAAATGCCCAGCCCTGAGTGCTGTGGGAATGCAGGGAACACAGGTCTGGTGCCTGTCAGCCCAGATCCCCCAGGCCAAAGGGCAGCCCTAATCTAGGGATGGGTCCACCCATCTTGTGAGGAACACTCACCCCAGCGTGGGTCTTGGACCTGGTGGGCTTGAAGGGATAGAGGAGAGTGGGGTGGGCAGTAGGAGGGGCCAGCCCCCACCAGCTAGTCGTGGGAGGAGGAAGCCTCATTGCTTCGGCAGGAAGTGGGGGTGGGAGTCAAGGAAGCAGTCCAGTTCCTCCCCTCCCCTCAGTCCTGGTCTGATGACGACTAAAATCTTTGAGGCCTGAACCTCAGAAAGGAAGGAATGGAGCTCCCCTCTAATGCTGATGTCTGACATGCTAACATGCCCAGGATCACAAACAGCTGATTCACAAAAGAACCAATTTCCAAAAAAATTCTTCCCAATCTCTCTAGACCCAGCAACTGTCTTTTTAACCACTCCCCCTAACTCCATAGTCTGCTGCAAACAACAGAAAATGAGCTTTTGGTCCCTTGAGCCTACGGTCCATGGTTCTGTTTCACATTATCTCAGGGATATAGGATTTCTCTGACGGTTTTGCATCCCCCAGCCCCCACCTCTACTGAGGATTAGCTTCGGGAAGTACATGAAACACTATTTTCTATTTGTGGATTAGCCACCAGATTAAGGAATCTTGGCTATTTACCTACCTCATGGCTTAAAAGCAACTCCTTTTAAATGAACACAGCTCTCTTTTCCATATCACTCTTTCTCCCAAAAGGAGAAGCTATAAAAAGTGGGTCCACTCAGACCATTCATAAAATCGGATGCTCCTGGGACCCATGGGGTGCTGCTCACACCCAAAGGGAGGACCTGAGTCACAGCCCCACTGACACGGGGTGGGTTCAAGCACATCCCTGCCAGCCATGTACAGGCCACCAGGGAAGCCAAGTGTCTGACCGGGATAGGCCCCAAGGTGTAGGACACCAGTCATGTTTGGCCATAGGCTTTGCTGGACTCTGACTCCAGGGCTGAGCATGGGGTGTGGACCATAGTACATGAAACACTATTTTCTATTAGTGGATTAGCCACCAGATTAAGGAATCTTGGCCTTGGCCGCCTTCTGCATCTCATTTCTTCAGAGGCTGACTTTTCCAACAATCCATATAAAGTAGTTAGTTAACTACTTTCCCAAGACCCAATAAAACATTAGCATCCTAAGCCAGAGAGACAGCTTCATAGCTTGCTGGAGGCCTGGAAGTCTCAGTATAGCCTGGCAAGTCGGGCTGCAGCTACCACCCAGCAAGGCCACCTCCAGGAGGAAGAAGGGCACAAACCACTAGGGATGGAGTCTCAAGGCTCCCCTATCCTGCCAAGCATCCACTGATCCACAGTGGGGAAACCTGGGCAATAATCTTTTCTGGAGCCACTGGCTGGGCCCAGATCAGAAGGGCAAGGGGCACATAATTGCTTCCCAAATGCCATGCTAAGTTCAAGGCTTCCTGTGCTTCGTCAGCCATGGCCAGTGTGGGCATGATGAGGTTCTGTACCCATAGTACAGGCCTGGATCAGGGCCCTTAACAGAGCGCATGGGAGGAAGCAGCAGGCCCGACTACAGCCCTTCCTTGCCCTGCTATGGTGGCGCCTCATTCAGGAAAGCACCAAGTGGTCACGGGGTCAGCTGTGATGAACTAGGCTGTGGCTTGCTTAATCTCAGAGCCATGCAGGCCAGTTTGGGGCTCCTGTCATAACACTCAAGGCCCCTTTCTTGTGGCCTGTGTTTGGCCTTTCCTTGGAGGGCCCTCAGGTCCCAGAGGAGCAAGAGCAAATCACTTGGAGTCCCCTCCCTTCCTCCTCTCAGAGCAAGCCTAGATTCAGCCCAAATGAGATGTCCCTGCATGGGCCTCTCTCCCTGCTCCCAGCCTCTGTTCTCCACCACCAGCTCCTGCCTACCATCTCCCAGCCCTCCCCCATCTCCAAGCCTGCTCAGAGCCTCACAGAAGAAATCTCATATGACCGACCATGAACATTCCCAGGCCCCAGAGGTAACCACAGCCACTGCCGAGCCCATCTGGCAGGCAGGGGTCTTCAATCTGCAGCCTCTTTGGGAACAGGGTGCTTTCTGCCACAACCACAGATGGGATAAAAGATGGAAAGCCAGAGTTTTTTGCCAGACCCCCATGGGAGCTGCCATCCAGTTCCCCGGCAAACACGAGCTTGCCCATTTTTGAGTGCTGTTCGCAGGCTGCATGTCACAAGGGAGGCAGGGCACTGGCCCTGACCGGAGATGTGGGGAAGACGCAGGTTCCGCTGTCCCGCCACATTTGCAAAGCCAGAGAAGCCTTTGGGAAAAATGCCAAAAATAGTAACAGGGCTGGGGAAGGGCCAGGAGCCCAGACAGACAGGCATTTCCCCCAGTCCCTCTGCCACCAAGTGTGTTCCTGGCACAGACCGGACAGTGTCTTGGGTCCCTTGTACCCCAGAAGTAGCCTCTTAACAGAAGGAAAACAAGCCTCTTGTTTCCAAACCCCCACAAAGAAGTTCAGGTTGTCCTGAACATGACTCTGGCCAAAAGGGCAGCCCATGAAGGTCCACAACAAGGAGGGTGGCTACATCCACTCTGGACCAAGTAGGTGAGCTGGCTAGATGTGCTGATGCAGAGAGGGGGCCCATTTTTGCAGAAATAACCCACCACTACCCTTATGGCCCTGTCTGCAAGTGGCAGCAGTGTTAGGAGAGCTGCACACGCCCTCCTGGGATGATGGGAAGACGCACCGGGTGACTTTCACTCTATACCCTCCCAACAAATTCTGTCTGTGTGCACGTGGGAGGACCGATCCCCAGGGAAAATGGTATAACTATAAAATTGGGGGTATATTTCCATAAGCAACAGCAGGCCCTCCCAGGAAAGAGGGATACAGAGAGCCCCTGAGAGTGGTGAGGCAGCTCGGTCCACATCAGGGCCAGGCACTGCCACCTTCCCCACCAGTGTGGAACCAGATGCCTCACCCGAGCAGCCCGTCAAATAGGAACTGCCAGGACTACCATGGGTGTGTAGGGGGGAGCAGGTTTAAGGTATCTTGAAGCAAATAGGCCATTCTGTATCCCCAAAGCAAAGAGGCAAAAAATCCTTGGCCTTGCTGAGTTAGGACAGCAAAACGCAATGACTTGAACATTTAACAAAATTAAATGCGAAAGAGACCCAAACAAGCAGGGCTGGCGGGCCTGCTCCCTGCCTGCTCCCCACCACATGCATTTTCAAGTCCCAGAGCCCAGCAGCCTCCATGAGTCACAGGAACTGGAACGTGACATCACAGTATTGCTGTGGCCAGCCTGAAACACTGGGTGCCATAAAAAAACAGTTGGAGCAGGAATTTCATGGCTTGGTATTTTTAAAAAGCAGCAAGACGTGAAACTGGAGTCAAAAATAACTTTGCTGTGGGCTTCTGAGGCAAAACCACCAAGCCGCGTGTTGGGCCTATGCCGGGCCCCCTTACAGCAGCCTCCCCAGCTCCTGGGTCATTGTCCACACCCCCGAGTTCCACCCCCTTGCCCTAAGGAAGGCCCAGGACCTCTGCAACTTCCAGATACCACTGGAACCTCCATTACTCCTGAGGGCAGCTGAGCACTGTGCAGCAGCCCTCTGGCCTCTTGAGGGTTCAGGAAGGAAGCCACGGAGCCAGTGTGGAGGTGAGCTCATGCAGCAGTGACTATTTGTGGAAACAGCCTCTCTCCCTGCTCACTGGTGAGTTTTCTGGCATCTGTGAAAAAGACCCCTAGATCATCTGGCAGCACCCCCGAGAGCACAAGGGGAAGGAGTACCAGGGTCAGGGCCAGGGCCTCTGCTTGTACACCCACTGAGCGCCCATCCCTGGACAGGCCGGCCTAGCAGCCTCGGGGACTGGCCTGGAGTCCTCCAGGGGTGCTCAGAACAGAGGAGCCTGGCCTGGGGGCAGGCAGATGAAACAACGCCTCAGGGGAAGTCCTGGCCCCACCTGAGAGGCTGACCTCTGCTGTCCACCCCATGGGACAGACAGACAGAGGGGCAGTGCTTAAAATCTCCCCTCGGTGGAAAGCCAAAAAGAGGCAGGGCCGGGTCTGAGCAGCTGCAGCTTCTGACTCCTGGTCTGGGTTTTTCTCTGGAACCCTTGGGCCTCTGGGGTCGAGCCAACTTTCTCAGAAGACTTGAGGCAGGCCCAGCAGGTGAGTGACCCCAGGGCAGCCACAGGACAGGCGTGTGCTCTCTCCAGAGGGGACAGGGGAGGGGTGGGTCTCAGGATAGGCTCAGAGCAGGGCCCTTGGACCCTGAGGGAGGGGCGTACGATCTCTCAGTGGGGTGGGGAGCTCACAGCATGTGACGCCCACACTCCTGACCTCAGGCCTAGCAGTTCCTGAGAATTCCCACAGGGGGCTTGAGGAACAAAAAGTCCTCTAAAGAAAATCCTCAGTTCCATTGTTAGGAAATACATGTTCCCTAAAAACCATTACGATATCTACATTCAAAGAATGTACTGTCACAGGAAGTACTATATACATCTTCGAAGAGCTTCCATCTTGGCCCGTGTTGCCTAGGTCCGGGTTAAAGGGTCTGATCTAATGGGCCCCATGACCCATGCCTGATTTTCAACAGTGTCTATGTGCACCCCAGTGCCTCTGTCACCTCCTGTGCCCTCCTTCCCGGGTTGGGGAATGACTTCTTCTTTCTCCTCTCTCTTATCCTCCTGCCTAGCCAGACACTAGAGTCTCACTGGCAGCTCAAAAGCATTCCTGGGACTTGAGTCCAGCGATATGGGGACTGTGGAATGTCCACTCCTGTCGTTCCTGTGCCACAAGCCTGCCCTGGTGCTTTCCCATATTGCTCCCAGAAGAACATTGACTCACTGCTGTGCTTCACAGAACAGCTGGCACCAGTCTAGCACACCCAGTTAACCAAGAACCGCACAGCAGAGCTCAGAGGACCCAATGAGGCGTCTCTCCCCATTTTACAATGGAGGAGACTGAGGCTCTGGGATTGACGTCACCTGCCCAAGGTCACCCAGGTGATGAATGGTGGAGGTGTGCCCAGGCTGACGGGCAGGTGGCTCACTGGGTGAACACAGCAGCCCTGAAACCCAAGGAGGAACAGTTGCTCCCCACAGCTGGTGGGGACGGTAAAGCTGAACAAATCCCAGCTGCTCAAAGCATGGCATCAGCTGGGATCAGGGCCCCAAGGAAGCTTAGTGAAGAAACCAACGGCACCCCGAACAGCAAGCTCAGTGTTTGCCGGGGCAAGGAGGGGTCATCCCCACACAGGGGCAGGCCAGGGCAAGGGTGTGTGTGCTTTTTGGCTGCTGACCTAAGGCACTCGGCCTGCTGGGCTCTCTGATCACAGAGCCCAGGGCAAGAGCTTCTGGCCTTACCTTTCAGGGAGGTCAAGTTTGGTTTGCAGAATTTCTTGATGAAGCCATCTCTAACTCCACCAAAACTGTTTGGCAAGGGAAGCTGGGGAAGCTCTGACCCACAGTGGTTGAGATCAGGATCACCTGGCCCCCTGGGGAAGCCCCAGGCTGGCTGGACCCCGAGGCTGGTCCAGGCACAACAAGTCATTATTAACACGTTATCTGCACCTGGCATGATGCTCTGTCACGTGCCAGGTGGGAGGATAAAGTGAGGGCCACACAGGGAAGTCCTTGGAAAGTGGCAGGCCTCAGATAAAAACCTGGAGGATGACAATTATGATGAGTATGTGATCCCCACACTCTGAGGACTTTCCATCTAAAACAACTATGTGGGGAGGCCTGAAGACTGCACCTGCTTGGCTCGCAAGGTCACCCCAAAGTCTATTTTCCCCATATAAATACACTTTCGAAAAATAGTGTATGGATTTTATAAAAAAGGCATTCATAAAAAAGTAAAACACCAACCCCATTTCTGGAGTTAAAGGGTTTCTGATGCTGTACAAGTCCCAAGGGCACTTTGGTTTCCTCTTCATCTGTAAGGCCTCTTGGCCTGGGAAGGCTGGGGGAAGCTGCCCCACTTGCTGGCTTCCTCCGGAGACCAGGAGCCTTGCAGGGGCCAGCCAAAGTGCTGTTTGTCTCATCGCCCCTGGGATGGGGCCATGAGAGCACTGCCCTTGCTCATGTCTTAACTTCTCTGTGTCCCTATCTCCACTCTACCCCAGACCCTCGGCATGGGTCAGGCCTCGACTTTGCCTAGTGTCCCATCAGGTGAGGAAGAACTCCTGGGCTGCTGTTTCTGTTACCCCACACCAGAGGACCCATGGCTTTGACCCAGTGTCTGGACTCCCACTTGTTTCCAGTGATTCCAGTTGCCGGCTCCTCTGTGGACACCTGGCTCCGACCTCGGCAGATTCAGTCCTGAGTTCTTCCTGAAGGTGGGGCCGGGTCTCACATAGGGCCCACCACACAGAGGGCTCAGTGAATGTGTGTGCATGGAAGGAACCTGCCACCTCTGCTCTGAGGGCCAAGGAATGGCTTCCTGGGTAGGGAAGGGTCTAGCTTCATGAGGCAGTGGAGAATTGGGAGAGCTATTTCTGGTGCTGTCATGCAGATCCCCCGGCCCCCAAGCCTTGGATAACGACAATGGCAGCAACAGGAGCAGCACCCAACACATCAGCAGTGCACAGCGTTGTCAGGTACTGTTCAAGGAGCTTCCCAAGAGGCCTATGAAGTGGGTACTATGATCAGCTCTGAAAGTAAGGCACACAGACTCGAAGTGACTTGCCCAAGGTTGCTGAGCTAGGCAGTGGGGAAGCCAGACAAAGCTAAAGCCACTCCTCTTCACCAGCTCACTCAGCTTCCTGGCTTCCAGGCTTTTCCTTTACACAGAGGAGCTGCTGAAGGCGTCACCCTGGGGAGGACTGAGATTGGGTCCCTGAGCCCCAGACTGGTGAGAGACAGGCCACAAACATCCACAGAGGTGACCTTGCCACGTGGGGCCATACCAGCCTGTTGAGCAGGAAGGCAGGCTTTGAAGACTGTGAGCCTTTGAAATAGGGTATCCTACCCAGGGGCTGGAGACTCTGTGACTCACTCAGAAAACATCCCTGGCCACTGCCCGCTGCAGCCCCATGGCTCTCGCCTGGATGGATGTTCTGCAGGATGGAGGCCTGAAGGACCTGGAAGACAGCTTCCCTCTCAAAGGCCACTTTGAAGTAGACTTCCCTGTGGGGGAGGGAAGGGGTAGTGGGGGCGACGGAGGAGAACAGCATAATTCACATGGATGACTTTTTAGTAGGAATCAGTGCTGGGATGGCTGGGCATCCCACCCCTCCAGAACAAAAAGGCTCTTCAGGACTCGGTGGATGGTGAGGAGTGCTTGCTGATGGGGTGGCACCTGAGACCAATACCCACAGACCAAGTAGGAAGCCCAGCTGAACAAGCCACTTGGGAAGATGCATGGTGGTGGTCGTCTGGCACTAAGCTTCAGGGGAGGGCTGGGTCAGTCTGAACCATCCAGAGCAGGGCCCGCTGTGGGCCTGCCTCTGCTGGGCCAATGCCAAGAGAAAGGTGCAGGGAAACTTTCAACCCCCTGGTGGAGATAGCTCTGGCTGTGGCTGAAACACCTCAGCTAGAGAAAACCTCAACTCCAAGGAGAAAGGTGGGCCTAGAAGACAACCAACAGCCAAGCCCAAGGAGAACTTGCCAGGATTAGCACAAAGGTGCTATGCACAGTTCTGAAAATGGGTTGAACTTTAAGGCCTCAACTGGTGCTTCATCTGCAGAACTCAAGTTTCCTCGGGATGCAATGAGTCCGTCAAGAACATGCCTCACTTTATGGCATCCAGCAGCACACAGACACTGTCAGTTTTGCAAAGCAGGTGACTGGCTGATATTGTTGGCATCTGGTCGGGGGTGGCCTGCCAGTTGGATTTGCAAAGGGGCTGAATGGTGTGAGGTAGGACCAGGGTGCCACAGAGGCATTGAGACACCCAGACACCCAGCCATGGGCCGAAGGCCATAGGCCACAGGCCAGCCTTCACTTATTCTCTGCGATGCAAGTTTTTTAAAAGTTACTATCATACTCCTAACTGCGAACACATAACAAAACCTTCCATGTGCACCCCTAAAACACAGTGACAGGAAATGTTTTTAGTGTTATACTCCTCTGGATCCAATGAAGCTATTTTTAACCACCTTCTCAGACTTAATTTCCAGTTTTATCCTATAAAGTTCTAATTGATTCCACCTCCCCTAATCTCTCACTTGGCGAGGCTGTGAAAAACATGAGGCAGTTGCTGACGGGTTTGAAGTGGGGTGGTTTTTAAGTCTTTGCATGCTGCTCACATCACTCTCAGCACATGCCTTCTTCTCAGGGCTTAGCAGCCTCTCAGAAAGGTCTGTACACTGTGCCCTGGAGTCCCACAGCCCTCAGTCATGACACTTGGCCTTTCCCTTCAAGAGTGCCTTCTTCAGCGGGCCCAAGGTATGCCATCCCAGCTGGGCTCTGATGACACACCCTGGAAGAGCTTTTCTCACTTAGCCCACGATCCCAAGCTGGGGAAAGGATACCATGCCATCTCAGCTCCATTTCCGTTAGTGACATCAAGGGTCCTTTGCATCCTTCATGTGAGCTGGACTGGAGACCACTCTTCCTTGCTTCCCCACTCCCTGCCCCCTGGCTTTAACGCCTTTCTGTTTTCCTCACGGGCCACATGTGTCCCTCCTGCAGCCTCGCTCTACCCATGTGATGGCATGGCAGAGGAGGATCTGCAGAGTCCCTGCGTGGCCTCAGGAGCCAAGGAGATGAGGAATTGGGGAACCTCTAAATCCCGCCTTGCCCCCGACCCCACCACCACATATCCACATGCCAGCCACCTGGAGCTTCACTCATTCCCTGGACATGCCCATGGCCTCTTCAGAGCCATAGACAGCCAGGACCTCTCTTCTCCCTCGGGTGGGATGGCCCTGCCAAGCATGCCCTAGTGCTGGCCACCACCTCTTGTCAGGGGATTTTGCGCTTAATGAAACTGCTACACTACGAGCCTGTGTTATGGCTGCCGACCTATGCTCCCAAGGGCGGGGCCCATATCCATCTCAGTGATGAGGGTGGTCAGAACCACAACTAACAGTCATTAAGCAGTTACCTAGGGCCAGGCATGGGTCAAACATTTCCCAGATTCATCTCCCTTAATTCTCATCATGAATGTGGCAGGCAGAGCCCACAACCACCAGCACTTTACAGAAAAACACACCAGGGCTTGGAGAACTGAAGGGATTTCCCCAAGGTTGCTCAGAGGATAACGGCTAGGCTCAAACTCAGAGCCTAGGCTCTCAGAAGCCCTGACTCACTACTCAGTTCCCTGGCATGCCCCTGCAGTGCCTATCCAGCAAAGAGTGGGAGGAATAAACAAACACAGTGTTTCTTTCAAAGCTCTTCAGCAGCCCAGGCCAGCTCTAGGTGAGCACACTCCAATAGTACCCAGCATTGGGGATTTTGGAGTCTAGTGGCCTAGCCAGGGCTTGAATGGCTCCAAGAGCTAGGATCCCCGGGAAGGCTCTGCAATGTCATTAATCTGGACTGGAAAACAGGTCCATTATAATTATGTTTTTAAAAATCCAGCACCTGTTGTCCAACTTCAAAGGGTCCAAATGCGGGACCAAGTGCAGATGACGGGTGAACCCACACTGTAGCCTACCTGAGTGAGGACATCCAGCTGGCCCACAATGTGCTCCAGCGTGCTGGTCAGTGTCTGGGGCACGCTCACGGGCTCCTGGGGCTGGCTCTGCACAGACTCCACACTCCTGCCTCTGCCTGGGGGGCCAGGGAAGTCCACTTCTGGCTAAAGACAGAAAGAAAAAAGTTCCTCAGTCTATCCAGTGCTTAAAGAAATACTGTGAGAGGAACAGCCCCTCCAAAAGATGAAAGGGAAAACCACCAGCAAACTTGAGAAGGTAAGCTGCAAGCGTCAGTGAGAAGCAGCAGCGTGGCGGCGTTCCCACATCTGGGTCCACATGCACACCTTTCCAGGCAGAGGCCTTAAGTGAGGAGTGGAATCAGAACATCTCGTGGTTCAGGCAGAAAGGGGCCTGGGGAGGAGGGCAGGTAGGTCAGTGAGTGCCCTCAGCCTGCTCTTGGAGCCCCACAGGGAGGCTGGCTGCCTCCCATCTCTTCAAGCAGCTGGCACCCACCAGCAGGCATCCAGGTGAGTCCAGAGATGCTAAAGCCCAGCCTGGGCCTGAAGTTCCTCCTCTTCCTGGTCAGCTGAACTCTAATTCCCCACCTCCCAATATGGGGATGTGCCAGGCTTCACAAATGCCTTTCCCAGGCCCAAGGAGCTGTGGCCCAGAACTTGGTGGCAGTGTGTGTGTGTGTGGCAGGGAGAGGGGTGTTCCAACCCCATCCCGGCCCAGATCCCCTGGAAAAACAAAGATTTCTGTGTGCATGTCCCAGGCTGGCACATGGCTGGCAGGAATCTGAATCCACAGGAAAGGCACTCCTGGGCTGCTTCAGATAGGACTCCAGGAGGTGAGGGGCTTAGTGCTTCTGCCTAAAGCCCTTCAGCCCCCAAATTCAGAAAAGTCAGCTCCTTGTCCTATGCACAAAGGCTTCTGTGGACCGAGGAAGTGCTGTGCACATGTTCAGTGGGCGGGATGCTGGAGCCATGGGTGTCCAAGGGCAGGGCTGGTCTTAGAGCCTGCAGTTCCTCTGTGGACTTGCTCCCACGGGAATGTGGTTCAGCACGTGGACCCTATCTGCATGTTTTCCTTTATTAGGTAAGTATTCTATTCTCATAGATCACAAACTTTCAAGGGCATGCTGATTTGAACTTGGAAAAATGCTGGCCCTCGTGGTGGCTATAGGAGAACCTGAATGTAAGACATGAGCCAGAGGGATGTTCTTGAGAACATGAGCAGCACCATGTCCACACGCCTATCATCAGCATGTCGACCACTTCCGTGGCCATTTCCACAACTTCGGCCATCAGGGCTGGGTCTCTTCAGGAATCCTGAGTCCTCCAGGAATCAACGTGCTTCAGATCTCAAAGCTTACCCAGAAGCCCATCCCAAAAGGAAGTTTCAGACGTCCACCAGCCTTGCCAGGATAGACTTCAGCCTACTACAGTGGCCCCCAGACTAAGGCAGTTCTGTCAGGAGACACAGCAGAGTGCAGTGGTGAGGAATGGTGACTCAGACACTCACTGACCAGCTCTGGGCCTCCACTTCCTCATCTAGACTAGGCCAGTCCTTCAAAGGGCTGGGCTGTGAGAGATGCTTATCTGAAGCTACCAGCAGGCCTTTCTTAAGAAATGTTCAGTGCTGTGCCCACTCCTTCCAGAGGAGCCCCTAACTTGCAGACACACACACACTCCTCCACTGGAGGAAGGGTGTGAGCAGGGAACTCTTCTGTCCCACAGCCAGCATTGTCATGGAATGGGTCAGAGTCTGGTGCTGCTGGCTGCCTAGGAAGGAGGGAATGGAAAATCTGAGTTTCTGTAGAATGGCCCAGAAACGGACAGTGCTGAGCTCAGCCTCTGGAAGCACAGTGGACGCTACAGGGAGGCAGGGTGAGTACCACTGACTTCAGCAATAGAAACCGTCCTGGATGAGCCAAAGTTGAGCCAGCTTCAAGGGAGTATTAAAGACAGCAGCCGCGGCGCTCCAAGCTGGAGAGGTGGCCTTTACAACAGAGGGTTGTGGCAGCCACCATGTTTTCCCACCTATACCACACTTTCATGGGCTGTCTCCATTTGACAAGAAAGAGAACTAAGGCTCAGTCAGAAAATGACTGTCCAAAACTAACCAGCCTCAAACTCTAGGGCTGCCTGGAGCCATTTCCCTGCCTCCTTGCCCACTCTCATCAGAAAACATCACAGCACTTAATAGGCCACCAGTCCAGCAATTGCCATGGTTTACTTGCCATCCACTGTGTGCCCTCATGTAATGTCACCTCACTTAATATATGTAACCTCACTTCATCCTTATGATGGCCCTTCCCAATAGGCATTATTAACCTTGTTTTTCAGATATGGACACTTGGGCTCAAAGAGGTTAAGTAACTTGTTCTAAGTTACCCAGCAAATAACAGAATTGGGATCTGAACCCAAAATTCGGGCTCTTCCTGGGCATGAGACAGCCTCTGGCAGGTGACATTGACTGTAGCTGGGCTTCCATGTGCACAAGTCCTCTCCAACGTCCCTGTAGAGGCCTCTGAATCCTGGGTCTAACGCTTTTTGCATTAATTCCTCAACCCAGCTACCCTGGAATGATTGTCCAGCACAGAGCTGAACTCAGAGCAGGCCCTCCACAAACACTCAACACCCCAAAGAGCAGAGCCCACCGAGGTAAAATTTCTGTGTAATGAAATCTCCCCACTGTCTGCACTGTAGCAAAGGGCCAGCAGCCCCGCCCCTCACAGCTCTGGAGCCACTCACCTGCATACCAGCACTCTGGAGCTGTGGCATTTCCCTGAGAGCTGGGCAAATAAGCAAGAAAGCAGAGATAAGAAAATGACACACAAGAGTGGGAAGAGACAGTCATACCAGAGCCATGAGTAATGACAGTGGCAGAATAACCCAAGCAGCATTTAAATGCAAAAGTCACATCAGCGTTTTGTCTGTTCAACATCAAAGGGTCCTAGGGGTTTTGCCTGGTGGTTCTCAGTTAAGTATAACATGAATAAAATAACACAAAGAGGCCAGACACGGTGACTTACCCCTGTAATCCCAACACTTTGGGATGCCAAGGCGGGCGGATCACTTGAGGTCAGGAGTTCAAGCCTGGCCAACATGGTGAAACCCTATCTATACTAAAAATACAAAAATTAGCCAGGCATGGTGGCGGGCACCTGTGATCCCAGCTACTCAGGAGGCTGAGGCAGGAGAATCACTTGAACCCAGGAGAGGTTGCAGTGCGCTGAGATCACGTCACTGCACTCCAGCCTGGGCAACAGAGCAAGACTCCATCTCAAAATAAAAAGTAATGCTCACTAAAATAACAACACAGATTAACCCACACACATACCCGTATATATATACATCAATTCAACAACATTTCACTTTTGCCAAATATAAGTATCTTAATGCCAAAACAAAAAAAGGTGACTCTCAAGAGATGGCTCTAACTTTCGGAAATATCACTTGGGGCCTGCAGGTGTCTCCTCTCATGCCACCCTGGGGTGGGACTCTGGTTTCTTACAGTCGGTTAAGTGTTGCCCACCTCAGTTCCTGTTTCCTCTGCTGCCTGCCTTTCATACATCACCAGGAGCTCAGCACTTCGCACACAGCAGGAATTGCCTAAATATCTGTGGCTGATATTCAGCCACCCAGAGACAAGAGGAACCAAACCATAACATTTCATTAAAAACAAAAAGAAACAGCTTAATCTTCCTTGTGACAAGAAATCAACCCATCTGGAGTTGACTTCTTGAGAGGTCTCTGAATTGACCATGATCTCACTCTTCCATCAGGATACAAGTATGGATAAGGAGCTGCTGCCTAGGATATATAAAGCTGGGGAGAGTGTTAATTCCATCCTAACAAGAAAAAGACTGACAATCTAAAAGAATCATAACTTCTCTTAAATCAGTGAGCTGAAGTCACAGAGCAACCAGTAGCCTGAAATCTAAGGAAAGACAGATACTTCCAAGGAAAACAGAAAGTGAGCATCAGCTGTGGGTCACCTATGGCAAAGCATGAAGAGAAGAGACACCAAGTGCCATACGAGTGGGTAAGTTATAGTTTTAACAAATTGCTGGAGACCAAGTGTAGACTAAGGTAAGAGTGCAGAACCCCCAGGTGCCACAGGCACAAGTAGAGCTTGCATCCATGCACAGGTTCTTCTCCACAGACCTCCCCTGGGCTTTCATGACAAACAAATGGGGGCAGAACAGTAGATGGGAGAAAACCATTCCTGGAGGTGCAGGCCTAGGAGAGGGGAGTGAGCAAGGAAAGATATGAAGCCCTGCCAGGACCTCTCCCCTGTAGAACAGCATCCTAAAGCTACTAGGAAAAAGCAAAGATAAAAACACCCCTCATTGATGGAGAGGCAGGGAACTATCCTGAGCTGAGATTATCAAGGTCTCCTTTCAATGAGGAAGGAGCAGGACCGCTAAGAATGTCTGATTTTTGAGACTCAGGGAGACAGGGTCTGCCTAAGACTGAAGCTGGGTCAAGACAACAGAGCCCACCCCCAACCCCCACAAAAACAAAAACAAAACAAAACAAAACAAAAAAATAGCAAGCACCAAGCAACAGCAGCCTATCTAGGGAGGAGGGCCAAGAGCATGGAAAAAAGCATGCCCCTCTGAGAGGCAAGACCACAGGGCTGGCTGAAAGGTGAGAGTGAGGAAAATGATTGAGAAAATCCTCTATCACCCAGACCTCAACCTAGGTACGTTAGGTAACACAAACTAAGCTCAACTCCTGATAAAACTATTTACCTCAGTCTTTACTGTCCTAAACATGATGCCTGGCATTTAATAGAAAATTATGAGACACAAAAAGGCAGGCAGAAAGAAAACCCCACCGTCAAGAGACAAAGCAATCAGTAGAAGCAGACTCAGATGACCTAGATGTTGAAACTACGAGATACAAAATTTAAAATAATTATGATTAATATGGTAAAGGCTCTACTGAACAACACACGTGATCAAATGGAGAATTTCAGCAGAAAGGCAGAAATTATAAGAAAGAGTTGAATGGAAACAACAGAAATAAGAAACCCAGTAACAGAGAAGTATGGCTATAATGGGCTCAATGGGAAAATAAATTAGTGATCTTAAAGATAGATCAATTCCTCAAACTGAAACACAGAGGGATAGAACAGAACAGAGCTTCCATAAGCTACAGGACAATATTGTCTCTAACACATGGACAATTGGAATCCCAGAAGGAAAAGAGAGAGAAATTAGATATTTCTTATAAATACAAATTTGCTGGTTAAAAAATTGTCAGCTTTGGTTTGTCTAGGGGGAAAAAAGGTCTTTACTTCCCCATCATTTCTAAAATATTTTTGCTGAGTACAAATATTGGGTTGGCAGTTTTTCCTTCAAACTTTAAAGATGTTACTCTTTCAGTTTGTATAGTTTCATGAGAATTCTTCATAATTCTTACATTTGATCCACTGTATATATGTTTTTTTTTCCTCTGGCTACCTTCAAGATTTCTTTTTTAATCCTTGGTTTTTAGAACTTTGAACATAACTCATCTAGGATTTTGTTTTGTTTTGTTTTTTCTCCAGCTTGTTTGTTGCTTCTCTGAGCTTCTTGGAACTATGGTTTGATGTCTTTCATTATTTTTTGAAAATTCTTGGCCATTAACTTTTCAATAACACCAAAACAACATGAAGTATATATTATTAATAGTTTCCTAGGGCTACTGTAACAAATTGTCACATTTGATGGCATAAAAGAATATAAATCAATTCTCTCACAGTTCTGGAAGTCTGAATCAAGGCAGGGCCACATTTTCTCTGGAGGCACGAAGGGAGAATGCTTCCTTCCCTCTCTCAGTTTCTGGTGACTCCATAATTCCTTGACTTATGGCTACATAACTCCAATCTCTGCCTCTTTCTTCACATGGCATTCTTCTCCTTTCTCTGTGTGTCTCTCTTCTGTGTGGCTCTTCTAAGGACACTTGTCATTCAATTTAGGACCACCAATCCAAGATGATCTCATCTTGAGATTCTTAATTACATCCACAAAGATCTTTTCCCCCAAGTAAAGTCATCTTCACAGTTTCTGGGGGTTAGGATGTAGACATATCTTTCAGGGAGGCTCCCATTCAACACACTACAAAATGCTTAAGTATAAATCTAACAACATATGTGCAAAATGTGTATGTTGAAAACTACAAAACACTAATGAGAAAAACTGAAGACCTATACCAATGAAGAGATACACCGTGTTCATGTATTAAAGGCTCAATGTTGTAAATATGTCAATTTCCTCCCAAATCACCTTTAGGCATCAAGAAGTTGATTCTGAAATTTACATGGAAAGGCAAAAGAACTAGAAGAGCCAAAACAATTTTGAAAAAAAGAATAAAGTTAGAGGAATCACACTACATGATTTCAAGACTTAGTCTAAAACTATATTAACCAAGACACTGTGGTATTGGTAAAAGGATAGACACATAGATTAGTAGAACAAAGAGAATCCAGAAACTCTAGACCAGTATCTGGCCAATTAATTTTTAACAAAGGTGCACAAACAACTTAGTACAGAAAAGTTAGTATTTCCAAAGTTGATTAAACAATTGGGTATCCAAGTGCAAAAAAATGAACTTCGGTACATACCTTGCACCACATACAAAAACTAATTCAAAATGGATCATAGAACTAAATGTAAAACCTAAAACTATAAGGCCGGGTGTAGTGGCTCATGCCTGTAATCCCAGCACTTTGGGAGGCTAAGGCAGGTGGATCATCTGAGGTCAGGAGTTCGAGACCAGCCTGGCCAACACGGCAAAACCACATCTCAACTAAAATGCAAAAATTTTAGTAGAGACCAGCCAGGTGTGGTGGCGGGCACCTGTAATACCAGCTACTAGGGAGGCTGAGGCAGGGGAATCGCTTGAACACGGGAGGCAGAGGTTGTAGTGAGTTGAGATTGTGCCAACACACTCCAGCCTGGGCAACAAAGTAAGACTTCATCTCAAAAAAAATAAAAAACAAAAAACAAAACCTAAAACTAAAAAACTAATATACATTTTTCCTGTAAAACAGAAGATCTCTGTGACCTTGGGTTAGGCATATTCCTTAGATATGAGAGCTGAAGTATGATCCATAAAAGAAAAAATTGGTAAAAGGAACTTCTTCAAAATTCAAAACTTCTGCTCTTTTTTTTTTTTTTTTTGATAGAGTCTTGCTCTGTACCCAGGCTGGAGTGCAGTGGCGCGATCTCGGCTCACTGCAAGCTCCGCCTCCCTGGTTCACGCCATTCTCCTGCCTCAGCCTCCCAAGTAGCTGGGACTACAGGTGCCCACCACCACGCCCAGCTAATTTTTTTGTATTTTTAGTAGAGACAGAGTTTCACTGTGTTAGCCAGGATGGTCTCCTGAGCCACCGCACCCGGCCAAAACTTCTGCTCTTTGAAAGACACTGTTAAAAAGGATGCTCGGCCAGGCGTGGTGGCTCATGCCTGTAATCCCAGCACTTTGGGAGGCCGAGGCGGGCGGATCACCTGAGGTCCGGAGTTTGAGACCAGTCTGACCAACATGGAGAAACCCCGTGTCTACTAAAAATACAAAATTAGCTGGGTGTGGTGGCGCATGCCTGTAATTCCAGCTACTCCAGAGCTGAGGCAGGAGAATGGCTTGAACCTGGGAGGCGGAGGTTGTGGTGAGCCGAGATCGTGCCATTGCACTCCAGCCTGGGCAACAAGAGTGAAACTCCGTCTCAAAAAAAAAAAAAAAAAAAGGTGTTCTACATCATTAATCATTAGGATAATGGAAGTTAAAACCACAGTGACATACAGCTCTATGCCTATTAGAATAGCCTAAAGGAAAAAAAAAAACTGATCACGCCAAGTGTTGGAAGGGAGGTGGAGTAACTTGAACTCTCACATACTGCTGGCATGAATGTAAGACGGCATAACCATTTTGAAAAGTTTGACAGTTATTAAAAGGCTAAACATACACCTATTATATGCCCCAGCCATTCCAAGCCTACGTATTTACCCAAAAAAATGGAAGCATATTTCCATAGAAAAATACGTACATGAACGTTCATGGTAGCTTTATTTATAATAGCCAAAAATTGCAAACAGCCCAAATGCTCACCAACAAAACAAAATTGTGGTATATCCATTTGATGAAATAAAAAGGAATGAACTATGGATACATACAACCATGTGGGTCAATCTCAAAATAATTAGACTGAGTGAAAGAAACCAGACCAAAAAGAATATATAACTGTATAATTTCATTTATATCATATTCTAAAAAATATAAACTAATCTATAGTGACAGAAAGCAGATTAATGATTGCCTGGGGCTGGGGGCAGAGTGAGTAGATTGACTACAGAGAGGCAAAAGAGAACATTTTGGGATGATGGAAAGATTCTATATCTTGATTGTGGTAGTGGTTACATGACTGTATCTGTCAACACTCAGAGAACTGTTTGCTTTCTAAAATGGTGAATGTTACTATTTGTAAATTATAAAGCCCAACTAAAAACAAAAAACATGTGGTTACAACTGAAATGTCCTTAGGGGACCAACCTACCCATCACAGGACACAGCTGACACCACCCATCACTGCCACTCTGCACTCAAGGTGAAAATCACCAGCTCTCCACTGGCCATTACCAATGGGCCAAACCCAAGGCGGAAGACCCCAGGTGAGGCCCACAAGGTCCACCATCAGTCTGGGAATTACAGTTTCCAAATGCAGAGCCAGAGTCATAACTCAGTGCAGTTCAATTTCCAAAGCCCCAGTTTCCCACTGGAATTCAAGAGAGCAGCAGAGATTCCCAGGCAGGGTTTCCCAAGCAGCAGACACGCAGTCCATGGAGTGTCAGGCCTCCGTTGCTTAGGAGTCTGTACACAGCTTGGCAGTCAGGAGCAAGGTCTGCACATACCTGGTCAGTAGGCTGGAGCTTGAGCAGAGATGAAACACACCCCTCTTGGGGGGGTGAAATGGACAATTCTTAATACCTGCTCAAGGTGGAACTTTCTACTTTTTTAAAATTTCTAACACTGGACCATGCCCTTTGCCCAGTCTACTCCTGAAACTGAAACTCTGTAATAAACAAAAGCGTCCAGGAACTGGTCCAAAGCTTGATTCTAGGCAAGAGAGGGGAGAAGGTAACCTAGGGCCAAGAGCTGGGCTATCTCACTCACCCTTCCTGTACAGACCCAGGTGAACAGCATGTCTGGCCACTGCTCACTGAAAACCAAGGCACGTCACTACATTTCCAAAGCAGGGCTGCCCTGTGCAAAACTGGAAGAAATGGACACAAACACACCCCTATGATTAAATCTTTTCAACTGAATCTTTGATTGAACTGTTCACTGTATAGCCTGCTAAGTGTGGAGAAGGAGACTCACAGACACAGATGTTTCTTAGTCCTGGCCTCAAGTCTTTGACAATTTGCCTTCATGAAAAGTTGACAGGCATCCATGTCTGTCTACCTCCATGTTTGCTAAACCTGCCCCTAGGGAGGGAAGCAGGGAACACACTGAGCTCACTTGGATTCAGCCTTATATCCATCTTCTCAAGGGGAAAGGCACAGGTGTTTTCTCAAATTAAAGCTCAAAAGCAGCCTATACTGAATTCACCACACATATCTGCAGACTAGATACACTACAGTCTTATTTGCCCTGTAATTTAGGGTTCTGGCCTAGAATCCAACAGGAGAAGAAACTTCTGATTCCAAACATAGCCCTGAACCCAAGGGAAATTCTGGTTTCCTAAAACCATCTAACTTTTGGCCGTCCTGCCAGTCCTGCCTCCAGGCAGCCTGAGCGTGAGGGTGGGGTTTGGCCCCACCGCTGGCTTTCATCTAGGGGCTATGAACATGCAAGGTGCCTTTTCACCTGCCCTATGCCAGACTGTGAGTAGGGCAGGTGCTGGGTCATTTCTGAAAGTTTAGGCCGGGAGTGGTGGCTCATGCCTGTAATCCTAGCACTTTGGGAGGCTGAGGCAGGTGGGTCATGAGGTCAGGAGATAGAGACCATCCTGGCTAACACAGTGAAACCCCGTCTCTACTAAAAATACAAAAAAGTAGCTGGGCGTGGTGGTGGGTGCCTGTAGTCCCAGCTACTTGGGAGGCTGAGGCAGGAGAATGGCGTGAACTCAGGAGGCGGAGCTTGCAGAAAAAAAAATAAATGTTCAGAGACATGGGGCCTGGAGGTCCACACAGCAACCTCCAAACCAAATCAGATGTTCCACAACTACAGATCACAGTCAGGCCTCGGAGCCACCCCTTGACCTCAGGCCCCTGCCGATGGGAAACCAACATGGTGTCCTTTGGACTAAAACTTGTGAAGGGGCCAGGTGTGATGGCATGCGCCTGTAGTGCCAGCTACTCATGAGGCTGAGGTGGGAGGATTGCTTGAGTCCAGGAGTTGGAGGCTGCACTGAGCTATAATCCAGTCTGGGTGACATTGTGAGAGATCCTATTTCTAAATAAATAAATAAAATAAAAATCGTAAAGGGGTTGAAGGGTGGGTCTAAAATGAAGGATGGGGAATCTGCATGCCTGACCAACCCCTGGATTCCAGGCCTTGTCACACACGGAACCAGGACCACCTGGTTCCCAGGACCACAGGCCATCTCACAGTCCCCTCTCAGAAAGTGGTCCCTTTGAGGCAGGGATCACAGGTGCCCGTCACCCTATTTCACCCGTGTTGCTCACAGGCCTTGGGCATGTAGGAGATGCTGTATGCACAAACCAAGACTCCATTCTCCTCATCCAGACCCATGGCAAGACGGAGGAGCTGCCCCGGGGCTGTGACGGCCACCCCTGGGCTTGATCCCCATCAATCTGTTGACTCCCCAGCAAGCACTGGAATGCTCTGCAAGCATTTCCAAGAATTTTCCCCCACACAAAGGGGTGATTCTTCAAAATAGTGCAAGGATTGCCTTGATAGGCAAGAAATGGCAAGTTATTTGGTGTCCAACATGCCTCCAGAAGGAAGTTGATCTGGGAGGTCTATCTTACTGAAGTGACACACACAGGTGAGGGAAACTGGGGAGAAGAGAGTGAGATGAATCAGGGAGGTGACGGCTAAGTGACTTCAAACCGGTAGAGACTGTGAGGAAGCAGCAAGAACATGCCTTGGCACAGTGCGGTTCCTTCCCTGGAGGGGTTCAGAGGGGCCTGGAAAACAACCCCAGCCTTTAGGGGCTGGAGCCCTCCAGGTCATCACACTTGTTACAGTGAGAAATGCACATGAGGGTGGGGGGCAGCGAGGTGGAGCCGGGTTTAGGAACACAGAGGAGGGGCAGGGCTGCATGGTGGAGGCTGGGAAGCCTCAGGAAGAAGCAGGTCCATCCTGGGCCAGGCCCACACCCCTGCTGAGTCTGTTCTGGAGTTCCTGGAGCAGATGCACCTCTGGAGCATCCTCAGAAACCACCACATAGGCAAGCAGGCAACCCACCTTGCCCAACACCTGTGTGGGAGCATTCCCTCTCAACACACTTGTGCTCCCTTGAGGGCGGCTCTGGTTCAGTTCAGCTCCACAAACACTCCCAAGGGCTCACTACGAGCTGGTGCTGACTATCTTAGGGTTACCTACCCCTACCTGGAGACAGAAATGCCTATCCTCCCACAGCACACACTTGAACTGAGGTACCATGGGAAGGAGATCAAGGATTCCAATAAAGCCCAAGTGCTGACTGTAGATTTTTTTTATATTAAACTGGTTTGAACTAATTTTAGAATTGGAGAAAAGTTGCAAAAAATAGTACAGAGAATTTCCATATATCCCTCTGCCAGTGTTAATGTCTTATATAACTATAGGACAATGATCAGACCAGGAAACTAACACTGTGACAATACCATTAACCAAAATAGGGACCCCATTTGAACTTCACCAGTTTTTCTACTAATGTCCTTAGATCCTGATGTTCCAGAATCCTAGCAATGCATTTATTACGTATTTAGCCTCCTCCCATCTGTGTCAGTTCCTCAGTCCTCCCTTGTCTTTCATGACCTTGACATTCTGAAGAATGTTGATCAGTTACTTTATCAAATGTTCCTTGACTTGGGTTTTATCATTAGACTCAGGTTATAAATGTTGGACACCACCAGAAAAGTGATGTGCATGGTGCCACAGGGTTCATGTGGAAGGGCTTATTACAGGGAATGTTGACCTTGATCAGTGGTGACACTGACCTCTCTGCCAGGTTTCTCCAATGCAAAGTTACTATCTTTCCTGTGTAGTTAATTTTTGGGGACTGTGGATTTTTGAAAGGGAATGTGTTGCTGTCATTACAAACTCTGTGTGTCAGCTCCGCTTGCAGCTGCCCCACAGATGAGGCATCTAATGAAGACGAGCGGCAGAGCCGACATCTCTGGGAGACGCCGCAGCTCTCAGTGACAAAGAGGAACAGTAGCGGTTTATTTATAGATCCACTTGAAGACAGCTCATTGTAACTACTGGAGTTGAATTTTTAAAACCTCGGAACAAAGGCTGGCTATTTTAAACTCTCCTTGCACTTAGTTCAATGGAGAGTGTTAGAGCCACCGACCACACCCCAGGCATCACTCCCAAGCTCCGTAATTCATACTTTGTGCAGCATCACAGGACACTAGCAAAGCCTGCCAAGACAGATAAACAGGACTGGCTCTGCCCAACCCGCAGAAGCAGCAGCCCTCAGATCAGCCAGAGCCCTCCACCAGCAGCCCCACAATTCCCAGGGAGGAGTTGCAGGAGGCAGTGTCCCATGGGTCAAACAGCCTCTCCTTTCCTGGAAAATGAAGTTGCAGACAGCTGTTATGAACCAAGGTTACATCACCTCTTCCCTTCCCTCCCCCTGCAGGCTTCAAAGACAGCCAGTGCCCCCCAGTGGATGCCTGCCCCAAGATAGCTGGCAGTAGCTGGCCCACCTGTGCCCGACCCACCTCCAGGAAGGAGCAAGAAGCTCACAGTACCAAACTCTCCTGGAGGACATCAGGAGAGTGGTGTGAGCCCAGACGCACCCTCTTCCCCAAGCCCAAGACAGTTTCAGGCCAAAGCCCCCTCAGCTACTCCATCTACCAGAACCATGGGTGGGGGAAGGGGGAGCAGAGAACACGGGTTTTTCTCAAAGCTTCCCGCATCCTTATTTGAACAATGACACAATGTGGGAAAACGTGAATGTGGACTAGATATTTGATATGAAGGAACTATTAATTTCATCGGATGTGATAAGAGCACTGCTATTATATAACCAAGAAATGGCCTTATTTGGAGTAAAAAATGACATATCTGGGATTTTTAAAACTACTCAAACTCTTCTTTAAAATGTGGGGGAAACAGATGAAATGAGATTAGCAGAATGTTGAAGCTAGGTGAGCGGTACATGGGGTTTGTTACATTCTTCTATCTTTTGTGCTAGCTTGAAATTTCCACAATACAAAGATTTTTCTGTTTTGTTTTGTTTTGTTTAATTAAAAAAAAAAAAAAAAAAAAAAAAACTTCCTGGTGACCGAAAGGAGCTATGGAGCTGAGGCCAGGCGAGCAGGACTCCAAGAGGAAGCTCAGCCACAGGATCACTCCCATTCTGGCGTCCTGGGATTTGCAAGCATGGGAGGCAGATGACTTTGTCTAAGTCCACGGAACGTTCTGACCAGCCTTTGGCACTGCCACAGAGAAAGCCCCTGATGGCAACGAGTACTCAGCGAATCCTGCAGCAATGTCCGGACCTTCAAAGAAACTAATTGTAAGATAATCTCCATGGAAACCATCTATTCTGATTTTTTTTTCCATGGTAACCAATAAGAACATAAACACAAGCACTATCCAACACCCTTACACCACATGGCAATGCTGCTGTCCAATCTGGAAAATATAAACCACAAAGGAATTTTTTTCCATTTAAAATGAAAAGTAGTTCTGAAACTTCTAGTCTAGGCATGTAGACTCTACCACCCTCTGTTGCCCCGCCACTGCCCACACCACCCCATGTCATCTGCCCCCCCGAAACTGACAAATAAGGCCAGAAGGCAGCTTCCTTCTTTTAGTCTGAGACCATCAAAAATGCCAAAAGAAAGACAGCCCGCTTCTAGCCTCACACACTCAACTTATGCTGCCCACAGACGTGAGAATGCTTTGACTTCCTGAGCATTTTTTATGTGCCAGACACATACTGGGCACTATGGCAAGAGCAAGGCCCCAGCCCTCCAGGGAGACAAGTTAGGTCTGGAAATAACAGACAACAGGAGACGAAGACTGCTCCAGGCAGGAGAGTGCTCCAGGCAGGTGCAGCAGGAAGAACTCACCAGCTGCCGGCCTGCCAACGAAGGCTGCATGGAGGAGGTGCCATCTGGAAAGAGACTAAAAGGATGAGTGCAACCCCACTAGGAGCAGTGAATGGTGGCCCCAAGAATCACAGTCAGACTTCAGCGACAGGCTTACTTCTACCTGTGGCTCATTTATTTCATGGTCAGGTGTCGGAGCTTAAAAAAATAGAATGAGGCCGGGCGCGGTGGCACAAGCCTATAATCCCAGCACTTTGGGAGGCCGAGACGGGCAGATCACGAGGTCAGGAGATCGAGACCATCCTGGCTAACATGGTGAAACCCTGTCTCTACTAAAAAATACAAAAAACTAGCCGGGCAAGGTGGCGGGCGCCTGTAGTCCCAGCTACTCAGGAGGCTGAGGCAGAAGAATGGCGTGAACCCGGGAGGCGGAGCTTGCAGCGAGCTGAGATCTGGCCACTGCACTCCGGCCGGGGGAAAAGAGGAAAAATCCAGATTCAATCTCAAAAAAAAAAAAAAAAAAAATAGAATGAAAACAAAAAGAACAAAATAAAAGGGAAGAAAGATCCTTAAATGCCAAAGCCCTCAGTTCTTGTCCACCCTCTCTGCTTTGCAGCAAACAATTGTTACAAGACTCTTCTTGTAGCCTCTGTAGGCTCTCCTGTGGAGAGGTGATGATGGGGCTCTAGATTGCCTGTCATCACCATCGGCAAAACGCCAGTGTCATAGCAGTGGCCCCAGTGTGTGAAGCAAAAGGTCCTTCGAGGCATGCAGCCTGGCTCTGCCTAGGACCATGTGTGCCTTGTAGGAAAGCATCACTGTTGAGACTCCACTTTCTGTCCTGTGACTCAGGTTCATTTCCCCACACGCACATGTGGAATCTCCAATGACCCCGAGCCCAAGCTTTGGTTGCCAGGGGAAAAGGAAAACCCCAAACAGTTCTGGAACTCTTGAAAGAGATAATGAAGCTCTCAAAGGAGTGTGTGTGCCTGGGTTTATGTGCCAAATGTGTACTGATGCATGCAGAGCTGGACCCAAGGGCCTCTAGCCTTTGTCTGGATTCCTGAGTCAGGCTGCTCTGTCTTCCTGGTACTGTGATTGTCTTAATATGCTTTTCCCTAGATGTCTGAGAACACACCTCCCATTGGTTAAGTCATTAAATAAACCTTCCATCCTCAGCATCACGCAACTCTCCTCTGGAGAGGAACCTACTTCCTTTTAGAATGGGAATTTTTCTAGTGACAGGAAACACCATCAGCCCCTTAAGGGGGCAGTTCAGAGAAGGGAGTTCTGGCTTCCACTCCAACCTTGCCACCTCTAACCTAATCGCTGTTTCAGGGCTTGTCTCTGCTCTTGCTACCTGGAGGCACCTCTTCAAGAGGCTCTGCAGGCCGGGTGCAGTGGCTCACACCTGTAATACCGACACTTTGGGAGGCCAAGGCAGGCAGATCACCAGAGGTCAGGAGTTCGTGACAAGCCTGGCCAACATGGTGAAACCCTGTCTCTAGTAAAAGTACAAAAATTAGCTGGGTGTAGGCGCCTGTAATCCCAGCTACTCGGGAGGCTGAGCCTCAGCAGAAGAATCTCCTGAACCAGAAGGCAGAGGTTACAGTAAGCCGAGATCACACCATTGCATTCCAGCCTAGGCAAGAAAGGCGAGACTCCGTCTCAAAAAAAAAAAAAAAAAAAAAAGAAGGCTCTGCAAATAAGACCTTAATCTGGGGTTCAAATGTTAAGCCATATACACCCAAGTCACCTCTGGCTCAGAGACTCTCACCCATCTGCTTCCCTAAAGCCTAGCAGGCTGTCTGGAGGATGGGAGCTGGCCTAGGCATCCACATCTGCAGGGTGAGAAGTGGGAGACAGGACACCAAGACAGCAGGGGAGACACCAAGGATAACCCAGGAGACAGGTGGCCTGGAGAACACAGATCCAAGACTAGGTGACTGGACTAATGGCAGGAGTACTAAGGGGCAGGACAGGAGCTGGGACAGAACAACAGGCCTGGCAGAGGCTCACAGCAGAGCCACAGCGAGTCCCATCTTCCTTAATACTGATGTCCTCAGCTGGTAATAAAACCACATGCCTGCCTGTCTGGTTGTAAACAGAGCCTTGGTAGGTGCCTTTGGGTTTAAAAGGCCTACAGGGCAGCACTGGGCTTTCTTTCTTGCTTTCTTTCTTTTTGAGAAAGGGTCTCACGCTGTCACCCAGGCTGAAGTGCAGGGGTGCAATCATAGTTCACTATAGCCTGGAACTCCTGGGCTCATGCAATTCTCTCGCCTCAGCCCTGAATAGCTGGGACTACAGGTGCATGCCACCAGGCCTGGCTGGGCTTCCTTTAAACAGTGCACTGAGATTAGAACCAAAGTTGGGTGGGCGTGGTGACTCACACCCGTAATCCCTGCACTTTGGGAGGCCAAGGTGGGTGGATCACCTGAGGTCAAGAGTTCAAGACCAGCTGGCCAACATGGCGAAACCCCATCTCTACTAAAAAAATACAAAAAATTAGCCGGGTGTGGTGGTGCATGCCTGTAATCCCAGCTACTCGTGAGGCTGAGGCACGAGAATTGTTTGAACCCCAGAGGTGGAGGTTGCAGTGAGCCAAGATCACGCCACTGCACTCTAGCCTGAGTGACAGAGCAAGAGTCTGTTTCAAAAAAACAAAAACAAAAACAAACAAACACACAAAAAAGAACCAAGGTCATACCCTTTTCCTCTTCTGGAAAGCAGCAGACTACAGTGGGCTGCGAGGGACACTGATTTTCTGATTGCCTCTCCCAAGCTGTACCCATGACGAGTCATAGAAACTTCGAAGATAAAGAGACTTTCTTCTTCCCCTAATTCCCTTGCCCAGGATGCCATGGTCACAATAGGCTAGACTGTTTTCCAAAAGACCAGTGGTTCTCCAAGTGAGTTCCTGGATCAGCAGCATCAGTATCACCTAGAAATCTGTTAGAAATGTGAATTCCCTATTAAATCGGATACTCTGGGTATGGGGCCCAGCAAGCTGTGTTTTAACAAGCCCTCAGAGTGATTCTGAGGCACACTAAAGTTTGAGAACCACTGTAGGAGGCTTACTATGATAACCATCAAATGTTGAAAGGCCTGTCTCTTCACCGTCACTGCCTGGGAAGCCCAACTAGCATCACCTAATGGATTTCTGCAAATGCTGTCCTCATGCCTATCAAAGGCAACTCCTCCCTCGTGGGAAACATAGTAATTATTTAACATGTACCTGGCAATAACGTCAGTGGTAGCCTCTGGAAGAAAAAGGAGCTGGGACCCTGCCCTGGGCCTGGGTGGCCCCACTTCCAGGAGCACTGGCATCTTTGGTACTCCTGGATCTTGCAAACTCCACATTACTCACCAGCCACTGGCCAAAGGTGCTCTGTTTCAAGCAGGAAACATTCTACAAAAACTGTAGTTTGGGGCTGGGCACAGTGGCTCACGCCTGCAATTCCAGCACTTTTGGAGGCTGAGGTGGGTGGATCACCTGAGGTCGGGAGTTCAAGACCAGCCCAGCCAACATGGTGAAACACTGTCTCTACTAAAAATACAAAAGTTCCCCGGTGTGGTAGCGCACACCTGTAATCCCAGTTACTCAGGTGGCTGAGGCAGGAGAATCGCTTGAACCCGGGAGGCAGAGGTTGCGGTGAACCAAGATCACACCACTACATTCTAGCCTGGGTGACAAAGAGAGACTCCGTCTCAAAAAACAAAAACAAACAAAAAACAAAACCTGTAGCTTGGTAACAAATATTACAAATATTGAATCTTCTTTATTTTTAGTATCCATTCTATTCCCACGGAAACTAAGAAACCCAGAGCACTTTCCACGAATTCTATTGAGATAAAGGTGGAGGAAAATGCAATCCGAGTATGAAAGGGGCCATCTTATCTGGCAACCTCTGCCACCTAAAGCAAAGGCTGCTGTGGCCTTTCTTCTGCAGGAAGGTCCTTTGCAGAGGGAGCCCATGAAATGAAAAATGCACAAAGGATGCAATGTAGACTGCTGGGGAGAAATTGGGTGCAGAGAATGGAGACAACCTGCGTGAAGTTACAGGAGACACCACCTCAGGCTGGGTCCCAGCCTCGGCTCAGACCAACACACTGGGGCAGCGCAGCTCTTACTGCCAACTAAGTTCTTGAAGTGGCTCCCAGAACCGGAAGTTTCTAGTATCCACCTTCCACCTTCCTAGTGGGGCTGCCTGAAAATCCTTTCCAGGAAAGACATGCTTGTAAGCTGCCTCTCCTCATACGAGGAAGGTGCCTAGCCAGATCCCTGGCATCCCCCATGCTGTGCACAGCCCCAGCACATCCCATGTAATCTGGAGATGCCCCACAGAACTGGAACCAGGGGGTCTGCAGGGGGATTACACGGAGGAGTAAAAGGGAGGTGCACTTGACAGAGCATTGTGGGAATGTAGACACCAGGAGACCCTGAAGCAGCACTGACAGGGGTCCACACACGAGCGTGCACATGCATACACACAGGGGAAGGCACAGTTATCTGTCCCAGGGGTGAGGATGCTGGGCTCCTTTTTCCCACTGAGAAATGAGGAGACTCCCTCTTGCTCTTTTCCAGTCAGGGGTCTTTTATTAGTGTTCTTGCACGTCAATCCCAGGGACAAGGACTTGGCTGGGGCCCAGGCTATTCACCAACAGGTAACCTCTGGGCTCAAAGTTCCTCCTCTGTGTGGCATAGGGGGCAGGAATGAATTTCCCCCAGGAGCCAGAGATGGGCCACCTGGTAAGTCCTAGGAAACATGAAAAAGAAAGTCCCCACTGTTCCCAAGTCATCCCATAAAGCCTGGCCCTGGCAAAGCCCCACAATAGCCACACGAGGTGGAATGGTGCCCCTTAGAAGAGGGTCTGCTTTCCCATTTCCACCAAGCTCTCATTCACACCGATAAAAAGGACTGTGGGCAATGCCGGCTATTCAGCCAAAGGGTGTGAGCAAAGTGAGAGCCACAACACATTAATAGGCACATCTTGACCCCCAGAGATGCCCTGAGCCCAAGGGAAGGGGCAGCTTGAGGCATTGGGGGTTTGGGCCCCATGAAGCCATGCCTTTTCCAAGTTGGATAACTTGCCTGGGCATCTTTGGACTTACCTGCAGCAGGCAGAAAGCCAGGAGTTCCCTTTAATAGTTTTTTTTTTTGTTTGCTTTTTAAGAGATGGGGGTATTGCTACATTACCCAGGCTGGTCTTGAACTCCTGGGCTCAAGCCAGCCTCTTGCCTCAGCCTCCCAAAGTGCTGCGATTACAGGCATGAGTCACTGCATCCTACCCACTTTAATGGTCTTGAAAAAATTAGGTGCCAGGATTGGGGTCAAGTGGAGAAGGAAGAGGCTCCTCTCTAAGACATACAAATCTGGGGTTCATTCCTGCTCCAAACACCCACAACACCACTCTTGCTAAGAATCCCTTGAACCCACACTTCTCCCCTCTACAGAAAGCAAATGCCAGACCATAAATCTGTGTTCTCACCAAGCGACCCAAGTCCTCCCAAGTGAGAAGCAAATCTGCTGCAAGGTCTCAGGGCTTGTGTCCCCTACAATTCCTGTGTTGAAATCCTAACCCCAAAGTGATGGTATTAGGAGGTGGGGCCTTTGGGAGGTGATTAGGTCATGTGGGTGAAGCCATCAGGTTTGGATTAGTGCCCTTATGAAAGAGACCCCAGAGATCTAGTTAGCCCCTTCCACCATGTGAGGACACAGTGAGAAGGAGCCATCTATGAAGCAGAAAACAAACCCCCACCAGACACTAAACTCACTGATGCTTTGCTTGGACTTCCCAGCCTCCAGAACTGTGAGAAATAAAATTTCTATATTTATAATCTACCTAGTCTATGGTATTTTGTTATAGCATCCTGAGCAGACTAACACATAATCTATGAGGCAAGGGATGAGAAAATAAATACATAACCAATATAATGTACATTATTTGGGTGATGGTTACATTAAAAGTCCAGACTTCACCCCTACACAATATACCAGGTAACAAAACTGCATTTGTACTTCTGAAATATATACGAATAATTTTTAAAAATCTATGAGGCAGGTGAGGCGGAAATGGGTTCCCTCTCCCCGCTTCTCCAACCCTCTAATTCCTCAGGCAAGGCACCTGGAGTGAGAATTCAGATCTTAAAAATCCACAGGCACCCAGGACCCCCAGATCCACAGCATAAGGGAAGCTCTAGTGCCAAGAATCTCTGGGCCAGGAATCAGGGCCCCATGAATCCCTAAGTGAAGCCCACCCCTGTGGCAGTGCCCCAAAATAGAAATGTGAGAGCTGAAGGACGGGCACAGGAGGTGGCTGGTGCTTTACCCTCAGCATCAGAGGAACTAGGAAGAAGAAATAGGCCATCCTTCAGCACGGATGAGGCCCAGGTCAGATGTTCTCAACTGACCCAGCCCCTCTTCCAGAGGACAGTTCAAGCACTGAGGCTCTGGGGGTCCTGGGCATCTTGTCCTGAGGAATCCTGGGGCAGAAGGAAAACTGTTTCCACCCACTCACAGATCTGCTCTCTCATCTGGGAGCACAGAGGACTTGGGTCTGCCATCAGGAAACACAATTTTGATGCCTGCAAGGGTCTAAAAACCTCACTGTCCCTCACTATGATGACCTGCAGAGAGGGGTCAACATGGAAAATTGTAAGTACTCCCATTCTTGCCCACTGTCCCTCACCCTAGCAAGTTTTGAACACACAATTTCCTGGATTGGCTTTCAGTCAGGGAGGGGAAAAGAACCCTTTTTTAAAACAGCTAAAGCTTGGTGGGGCAGGCATGGTAGTTCACACCTATAATCCCAATGCTTTGGGAGGCGGAGGCAGGAGGACTGCTTGAGCCCAGGAATTTGAGACCATCCTGGACAAGATAGGGAGACCCTTTCTCTACAAAAAATTTTAAAAATTAGGCCAGGTGTGGTGGCTCATGTCTGCAATCCTAGCACTTTGGGAGGCTGAGGCAGGTGGATTACCTGAGTTTGCGAGTTCGAGACCAGCCTGGCCAACATGGTGAAATCTCGTCTCTACTAAAAATACAAAAATTAGCCAGGTGTGGTGGTGCACACTTGCATTCCCAGCTAGTTGGGAGGCTGAGGCATAATCTCTTGAACCTGGGAGGCGGAGACTGTAGTGAGCCAAGATCGCATCATTCCACTCCAGCCTAGGTGACAACACAAGACTCTACCTCAAAAAAAAAAAAAAAAAAAAAAAAATTAAAAATTAGCTGGGTGTGGGGGCACTTGCCTATAGTCCCAGCTACTCAGGAGGCTGAGATAGGAGGATTGCTTCAGCCTGGGAGGTTGAAGCTGCAGTGAGCCACAATTGCACCACTGTAGTTCAGCCTGGGTGACAGAGTGAGACTCTGACTCAAAAAAAAAAATAGCTAAAGCTTGATGAGCACTTGTCATGTGCCAGGCGGATGCACCACGCATGAAATTCCATGAAGGAGGGCCTAGTCTCTCCCCGTACAACAGAAGAGAAAACCGTGCCTCCCAGATGTCTGGCCACTTTCCCAGGGCCACACCCCAGGCAGGGTAGAGAAAGGATTTAATCACAGGTTGGTTGGAACTAGAACCCAGGCTCTTAACCACAGATGAGCTTTCCTCCTTAAAATGAGATCTTGTGAGTGGAGAAAAGCCCTTAGCCCTAGAACTCAAGGTTAATGTGTGAACCGGAGAGCAGCCAACCCTTAGAACTCAGGAAGTGGTTTTTTTTTCCCGTTTCACTGAATTACCTAGAACTCTGTGTTCTCCTCCTACCCCACCCAGCACAACCTTTCTTCCCCATTGCATAATAGGCCCTCAGACATTTGGAAGGAGGGCAAAAATAAGTCAATCAAGCAAATGCATTTTTGCTATTTAAAAAGTGGTTTAAAAAATGCTTCTGTGGTTGAGCAGAAGTCCGTCCTATAGTGGTGGGGGTTTGGGAGGTGTTAAATTCAAGTTCAGCCAAGATACAGGGGTCTTTATGCCTTGAGGACAGGCCCCAACGGACAGACAGCAAGAGGGTGGACAAGAGCAGAGGGGGCCAGGGCCATGGCAGGGGACAGAGCTAAGCACCAGACCCTTGAAAACACTAGCACAAGCACCCACTGCAGACAACTCCCAGGGGCTCCCATCCCTTGCCCATACTCAGGCCCCTCTGGGAGGTGCTCATTTGCCTGCAAATGGCTCTTCCAACCTTCCTCCAGTCTTGTAGCATGTCACAAGGCAAAACATGGAGCTTCTGTCCACCCTCCGCCCAGAGCATGGCCTGGAATCCTTCATCTGCAACCTTCTAAGCAGAGAAAGTTCCCCAGCTACAAGCCCTGAAATCCCTCCTCATGCACAACTCAGCCAAGAATAGAGGGAAAATGGAACCCATTATTCTCATTCTGAATGGCTGGGAAATGGCTTTTGCTTTTCAACATGAAATGTGCCTAAAAATAAGCTGTGAATTTCAACCAGAGGTTGAAAATAGCTCTGCAGTGAACAGAGCTCTATTCAGAGTGGGCTCAAGGACAACTTCATTCCAAGATCTGAGAGTTGAAGTGCTGCAGTCAGAGAAAGGGTCATGGGCAGGGGGTTTTCCCGGGCAGAAGGACCATCACAGGCTCACAGGGCTGCCCTTGCCGTGGTCTGCTAGTGGGTGAGTAGAGTAGGGGGTCCATGCAGGGTCTGCCCCTCTGGCTTTCGACTGCTACACTGGAACGGGGGCATGGTGAGGAATTCAACACCTACACCTGCCCAATGGGCTTCCTAGAATCCCCAAATGTCCAGGAGTGTTTCACAAGGCTTCAGGGCCTGAGGCCCAGGGTGTAGACAGAGCTGATGTAGGCAGAGGATCATTAGATTCATGAGTTCTTGGGGCACAGCTATGGCGCCCATGGGCTCTTTGAGAAGTCGAGCCACACTGGTCAGCCACCAAACCACTGACCAGAAATTCTCCCAGAGCCAGGGAAGGGAAGCCTTTAGTCAGGAAAGACAAAAACACTCTCCAAGGTTTAAGTGAAGAAAACCAAGTTGCTAAAGGCAAAGGTTTTTGTTTTTTTTGTTTTTTTGGTTGTTTACCATCACCTCCAGAAGACTGAGACCAAACAAGATTCCTGCAAAATGACTTCTGTTAGAAACCCAGGCTGAGAAACCTGGGCCACCATTGCTGCTGCTGGTGGGAGCCCAAATCTGGCCCAACTGAGCAGAGTCCTCACACTCAGGGCTGCTGGAATAGCAGTCCTCGTCTGCATGCCCAGGGCCTCTCCCACCTCATCCCCGTGCTCCTCCCACTGCTAAGACAGCCCCATCTCCAGGCACATTCCCACACTCCTCCCACTGCTAGGTCAGCTTCTTTTCTGGGCTCCCCACTGAGGCAAGACTTATTGCAGTGATTCTAAGCTGGGGACAATTCTGCCCACCAGAGGGACATTTGGCAGCATCAGAAGACTTTTTTTTTTTTTTTTTTCCAGAGACAGAGTCTCACTCTGTGATCCAAGCTGGAGTGCAGTGGTATCATCATAGGTCACGAAAGCCTCCAACTCCTGGGTTCAAGTGATCTTTCCGCCTCAGCCTCCCAAGTGACTAGGATTACAGGGGAGTGCCACCATGCTCAGCTAATTTTAAAATTTTTTTGTAGAGACAGGATCGTGCTGTGTTGCCCAGGCTGGTCTTGAACTCCTGGGCACAAGCGATCCTCTAGTCTCGGCCTCTCAAAGTGCTGAGATTACAGGTATGGGACACCATGCTTGGCCTAGAAGACATTTTTGGTTGTCACAACTTGGGCTGGTGGGAGGGTGAAGACGCTACTGGCATCTAGTGAGTAAAGGCCAAGGATGCTGCTAAATATCCCAAAATGCACAAAACAGCCCCCTACAGCAAAGAATGATCTGGCCCAAAATATCAATTGTGCTGAGGGTGAGAAACCCTGGGTTACTGGAAGGCCAGTACATGGACAGAGCTGGAGGGACAGAGGCTCATTGGACTCGCAAGCTCCTGAGATACTACTGCAGTGTTCCTGGGCTCCCTATGGGGCTGAGACACTCTGGCCAGTCATGGAACCAGTCCCCAGATACTGTCTCAGTGCCAGGGAAGCCCTTGGGCAACAAGGGCAAGAACACACTCATCAGCGTCCCTTCCTATCTCAGAAGAAAACCAAACCACTGAACAGTGTTATAAAAAGTAGCTCTCTTCAGTTTGGAAAGATGAAGATCTTCTGGAAATAGACGGTGATGGTTGCACAACACTGTGAATATATTTAATGCCACCAAATTGTACACTTAAGAATGGTTAAAATGGTAAACTGTGTTATATATATATCACAATAAAACAAGACAAAACAAACTAAAAACCTAGTGCTCCTCTTGGCCTGGAAGTCCTGAGATCAGAGAAGTCCTGAAGGTTGACACCACACGGCATGTGTGTGTCAGCGAAAGTGTGCCTGGAGAGGACTTAACGTCCACTCAGGGTCTCAGAGGGGCTTGTGACAAATAAGGAAAGAGGTCTGATCTCAACCAAGAATGATTTTAGGATTAACAAGTCACTTGGTGGGGGTCTCAAAGCTCTCATCAGAGCCTGCCTATGTGGGTATTCAGGTACCATGTGGAAATGTTGGTTTGGGAAGACCAGGTGTTTTGCCTGGGGCCACACACCCAGGGTTCAGACTCAGTTCTCTGACCCCAGGACCAACGTCCTTTCCCCTATTTGAGGCCCATGCAGTGAGGGCCAGTGGGCAGAGCTGTGACTACAACTCCGACATGAGCCTGTAGATAGTATGGGAACAAGTGGTTGCCCTGAGCACTGCCGAGCTGTTCACCTACTCATGCCCCATCCTGCCATGCTGGGCTTCCCCCACCCACAGCTCTGGGAAGCAAAGGTGCTCCATATTCCATCGCTGAGCCAGGACTAAAGGAACAAGAAGCAGTTCATCCAAGTTATTTTTCTAATAGCTGTAAGAACATGGGATTCTTCCCCAGCTGGTAGATATTAACCATTCCCAAGAGGCAGATGTCAGTGCCCTCCCCTGAAATGGGGAAAAGCAGCCAGTAGTCCTCTGCCACCTGCAGTTTCTAGCTTTGCTCAGAGGGGTCAGCCTGGTGGGCCCCCAGCTCCAGGCATCTGGGAAAGGTGCCTAAGTCCCAGGTGTCTCATCTGTGAATTGAGCAGTACCTTTACCCACTCATTCTGATGAGATAAGGAATAAACAGGGTAGTGAGCATAAAAGACCTTGGCTGTGGATCACCAGAAGTGCCCAATAGATAGGGATTCACAGGAAAGAGGGCAGGGACCTAGAGGTCTGCTGGGTCCCAGGGGACCCCAACCCTGCAGTGTGAAATGTCTTTCTGGGTGGAAGATGAACTGGCAGCAAGCAGTGTCTCATGCAGCCCAGTCATCCCCCGACAAACCCAAAAGCTGAAAACTGGCCACAGACTAGCAAGTACAGAGGACAGCCAACGGACCAGGCAGGACGGCAACCCTTGTAAGAAAAACCATAAATCCCAACTGGGCCAATGCCTAGAGGCAGCTCAGGACACAAAACAGGGGACATGTGTATGTGCTGGGGTGGGGAGATGGGGGGGTCTATCTGCTGCAGCCACAGAAGCCCCGGGACAGACTCAGGAGGCTTCCTAGTTCTATTCTGGGCCCCAGCCTTGACTCGCTGGAGGCCTTGGGCGAGCCACTTCCTGTTGTTTGGGCCAGTATCCGTGTGGGGGAGGCCACACTCTCTCTATGGTCCAGCAGAGAGACATCTAAAGAGCCTACGGCCATAGGAGCTTAAAACCCTCGGGGTTCCACAACCTTGGCTTTAATATTTATTTCAGTCCAAGCTGAATATGACCTTATGTAATGAGACTTTATCAGTCATCAATTTTTTTCCCCAAATATTTGTCAAAAATGTTAACTATTTAAATTCAGGAACATTGAATATTCTTTTACCAACAAAGGTACTAAAAATGGTTTGTGGCTGAGGAACTTCCTCTCCATGGTTAGAAAAAAAAGGGGGGGGAAGTGAAAGCAACAGGGCTGGGCCTTTCCCATTTGTCCCAGCTGTGGCTTCAGGCCCTGAACCCTCTAGGAGCCCCACATTTGGGTCCTGTGGCCCAGGGTTCAGTATGGGACGGGTCCCTCATCCCCTAAGGTCTCAATCAAACAGCAGCATATGCCATGGAAACACGCTCTCACCAAATGGCACAGGGCTGGGGCACCCAGCAGCTTGCTTAACAGACTCTTTGTGTCTTATTCGCTCACTCTAGATGGAAAACAAAGCACCACAAGTTCCAAAGTATTTGGTAAATGACAAGATCTTACTAGGGTCCCTTTCCAGAGACGGGCCTAAACCTCCGCCCTCAACATCTCCAAGCCCAGAGCTGTTCGCCATGACCTAGCCCACCAGAGTCACAGAGCTCAGGACATGCCTGCCAAGCCACTTACCAGATTCCCCGTGGAGCTGGCCAGTGTGGCTGGGGGCCTCGACACTTTCATGACTTCTCCATGATCAATAATATCAAAGTTACTCTTCCAAACCATCACCTGCCAAAACCAACAGGCACACCAAGTCAGGGGGAGAAAATCCCCTTGCCAGTGGGAAGGGGGATTTGAGGAAATCCCCCTTCACTGAGGAAACGGGCTCAGAGGCCATGCCCAAAGTTCTGAGCCATGGTGGGACAGTGGTCCCGACCTGACACCCCAATTCAATTCCGGGACATACCCCACCTCCCTGGGGAGCAGGCTTTGTGGACAGGCCTCAAGAGGACCTGGATGTGACCAGGATGGACCACTGCAGCATGACACCACCAGGCCTTGGCACTTGTTGGTTCATCTCCCTAGGGTGTCACAGGCCTGAGCTTCATGGGGTTGGCTCCTTTGCAGGCTGAAGTGTCTGCTTCAACAGCACCACCTTCTCAGAGAGGCCTTTGTGAATGTTTAAAATCTAGCCCGCTATTTACTTCCTTCATAGCATCAGAGTAGGGAGTTATTTGATCCATTTGTCCCTTTTCATTGTTTATCATCTGCCTCTGTACTAAAACAGAAGCTCCTGCGGGCGGTGGCCTGGCCTGTTACACTGTGAGAAGTGGTTAACACATGGACTCCAGGCCAGAACATGCCTTACTGAACGGCCCAAGGCAAGGGATTCAACCTTGTGCCTCAGTTCCTGCATCTGCGAGACAGGGATGAGCCAAGTTCCCATCTCACGGGGCTGCTGTGAGGCTCACAGGGGAGTCTGGAGGACGCGGGCACACAGGAAGTACTCAGCAACACACTCGTCATCCCAAGGCTAACTCAGCCACGAAAAACACGTCCTATTCCGAGTGTCCGCCTATTAGCAGGACCATGTCCCGCGGCTCCTTGAACACAGCTGAGGGAGGCACCTGGCTGGGGAGCAAGAGTGCTCCCTGCTGGAGGCTGCTGGCCACGCACGACGGTGTGCTTCCAGGGCCACTTCCAGGATGGCTGGCTTGGGTGTCACAAGAGAACTGGGGAGTGTGTGGCCAGTGGTTACCTGAGGCCACAGAAAAACCACCGTATCCACACAAGATCAACACTCCATGTGCCCCAGACACCATCCCTGTCTGTCAGGACGCAGCTGTGAGCCTCGTTCTTCAGGAGGCTCTTCACTGCTATCTGAGCAGCTCCACTGTTTCCTCTCCCACATGGATGGCATCTAGGGTCGTGCACATATCACCTTACAAACAGAACGTTAGCACACACGCACCCCTGTTTATAGGGTCTTCACGTCACTGTGCAAATCCAACTGCTGAATAAATTCCTAATAGTAGAGCAGTTATCGTGAATGCAAACAGACAATGCCAGTGTCACTCCGAAAAAGCTCAGAGTAGATACTAAACAGGCAGCCTGGGAGCTGATGGCAGCACTGCTGGACCTACTTTCCACCAGGCTGCCTCTCCTACTATGTCAGTTGATTCTACCATGACTCTATTTACTGTATGAAGTTACCAGTTTCCCTGTCTTCTAAGCAATAAGCCAGGCCTCATGCTCAGGGAAGGCTCAGGAGTCACTTTTGCCTTCCTCCTCCCTCGTCTGCTAGAGCAGGACTGGTGCTGGTGTGGGAAGACGCCTGCTGTCTCTAATCCAGGCTGTGGTCAAACAGCCTCCAACTACCCTCTGCCTTACTGGAAGAGACTCAACCAAAATTGGTAGATTTGGCTGAGACCAGGACTCATGTAGGCCAATAGGACTTTTCTAGGCTGCACAACCAGAGTTAAGAGACTGGGCAGCGGTGGAATAAACATTCTCGGCCATGCATCAGGTCAACAGTGGCACAGAACAGCCACTCTTTCCTCCTTGCCTCATCAGGGGCTGTGGTTCTCTGGACGAGAGGACTATGCGGACACTGGAGAAAGACTGCTGATGGGTGGACTCTTCAGTGCTCCTGGCCTCCCCAGTGCCAGGGTCTGGACTAGGCCCCAGAAGAAGGGTGCCTGCCAGGAGACAGGTCATTGGTGATTAGCCGTCAGAGCACAAGGCACCAGGGCTGACAGGCTGAAGCCTCAGAGCAGAGGGTGACAAGGTGGGATAGGACCTCTTCACAATGTCCTCTCTCTGCAGCCAAAAATAATGAAAATGCTGACCCCTCAAACAGTGTCCAAGTGGTCTGGGAGCAAAGGACAGCAGATGACAGAGCAGAGGCTCCCAGGGCAGGAGAATGGCTCTGAAGTGAGACATGCCCCGGTGCCGGCCCCAGCTCTAGCATCTGCTGGGACTTAGTTTCCTCATCTACAGCATGGGGAGATGAGAGGGCCTCATCTCCCACATGGAGATGTCACAAGAATTAAATGAGGTATGAAGTTCTTGTCACATTGGCCATATTCCCAGGCCTGCAGTAAGATCATATTAATAATAATCATTATCTATTTGTTTAGAATCAGGAAAAGAACTAAAAAACCAACTTTTCACGACAACCATAGCCCAGTCTCCTTCCACTAAATGCTAGCCTGAGCAGTAAGGATTCTGAGATGCGGCCATGAGGTTGGCACTTGCAGGAGGCCCATTCTGGGGTGGCAAGGGCCCTGGATCTGGCACACCCACCTTAAGCTCTATCAGGGCCTTTTTAGTCGCTGAAAGCCACCAAGGAAGCTGGCGAAACCCAGCCCATCCCCCAAACACCCTGTTTGGTTCTGAGCAGAAATCAGCTCAGATTCCTTTCTTCACCATTTCATTCGACTACTCTTTACTTACTTGTTCATCAGAGCCTCCAGAAGCAAAATACTCCCCCGTTCTTGAAAAGGCAACAGTGGTGGCTGGTCCCTGGCAGAACAAACAAAAAATAACACACATCAAAGGTCATTCTCCATTCTAAATGCACAGGAAGAAAACGAGACGTTCCTGAATGAAAGCAGCAGCAGGATAAAGGACCGAGAGCCTACTCAGCCCACTGTCCTCCATAACCTGTAGCCGAGGAGCCTGCCTGTGGCCAGGTGCAAGCGCCACTGCTCAGGCCTCTATTCCTGAGCACTACAACTGGGACAAGGCCAGGCTATGAGAATGTGGGTGACAGAGATGAGTGAATGGGACAGTCTGTGCTGGCAGCCCTCCAGGGCTGGTCTCGTCCCCATTTTTCCAGTAAGAAAGCACAGGTCAGAGAGGTGCACTGAGTCACCCCAGCCATGGCACTGAGAACAGAACTTGGTCCCTTTGACTCAGACCAACCCCAACATCCAACATCTCCCCAACAGTGCACAGCTGCTGACCAGAGAAATAGAGGATCACCAAGGAAGAGCCAGTGGCTCAAGCAGTCAGGGCATAGTTCAGGGCACAGGTGACAGGAAGGAGGTTTCCAAAAGTGCTTGGGCAGCAGAGCAACGTGACATGTCTCTCTAATTCACTTGTCTTATGTTCAGGCCATGGGTAGTGATGTGCCCACTCTGGCTTCCCAGATGCTAAAGGTCTGTGTGACCATCTAAAGGGGAATGCCAGGCACAAGCCAGGCCGTACTCCAAGGGCTGGGGAGCAGTCCAGGCCAGGGGGGATGGGGGATGCATGATCTCCTAGTAAAGAAGGGTTCTTCCCCACATACCTAAAATCCATCCCAGAAAGGTACACAGAGTAACCATCTGTTTAGCTACAATACCATGACCACAGCCACCACTATCTCTTCCTCCCAGTAGAACATTTACTGTGGCCAGTACCTGGTATTCCCAAGCAAAATCAGATAAAAGAGGTTCTCTCCTAGAAGACAGCACAACTACTGTCACCAAGTCCACCTCAGTCCCCCCAGACCAGTGCAGGGAGTGGCAAGAGCCCCAACTGCCCATGAGAGGAGCTCTGGCAGCATATCTACAGCTGACCCATCAGTGAGAGGAACACTGGGAGGCGCCTTCCACTCAATGCCAGAAAAGACCAGCCAAGTTCTGGGAGGGAAAAGGGACCCTGAGGCCATGGAGGAAGGTAACTTTTGTACCCCAGAGAGACAGGCAGGTTGAAAGGTGCTATCCAGCCTCAGACACACTGGACAGCAGGGAGTATGCCCACCCATGCTTCCAGAGTCCACCTTCGGCTCTTCCTCTCAGAGGTGCTCATAACAGGGGTGATAAAAAAAGTGAGCACTGGTGAACACTGAGCACTCAGGCGCTCAGAGCATAGCACCTGCATTTACCCACTGAATTCTGAGAGAACAGTCTGTGTGGTGACCGTCAGTCTTAGTCCACTTCTGTTGCTATAACGGAATATCTGAGACTAAGTAATTCATAATGAGCAGAAATGTATTGGCTCACAGTTCCGGAGGCTGGGAAGTCCAAGATCAGGGGGCCAGCATCTGGCAAGGGCCTTCTTGCTGAGTCATCCCATGGCAGAAGGGCAAAGAGAGGGTGAAAAAAAAAAGGGGGCCAAACTCATCCTTTTATAAGAAACCCACTCCCGTGGTAACAAACCCACTCCTCCAAGAATGGCATTAATCCATACATGTGGGCATGGCCTCATGACCCAAACACTTCCCATTATGCCCTACCTCCCAACAACCCCACACTGGGGATCAAGTTTCTAATACATGAACTTTGGGGAACACATTCTAACCACACTACCTTTCCTAAGGATGCCATGTCCAAGTGCAGGGAACAAAGCCTGAGAGGACACAAAGACAAAGCCTCTGGACTACACCTGTCCTCCTGCCTTCTTCACATAGGTAGAGCTACAAGCGCCCAGGAATGCCCCACTCCCAGCAGCCCTGGGAATCCTAAGCTGCCATTAACCAGGATAATATAGATCCACTTTTACTAACAGGCGAACAATGCCCAATAACATCAGTGAGGGTGAAATCCCAGGTGGAAGACATCACGGGCTGTCATCCCGTGCATGTCATCATGCAGTGCCTGAGTGCAGGATGGGGGCAGAGCATCCATCACTCAGATACCCTTTCAGGTGGACAGTCACCAAGGGGTTAACAGAGGCATGTGAAGTAATTTCAGGTAACTTTTACTTGATTCTTAGAAATGTTGTCATTTTCCATTACTTTGAACCTTTTTTTTGCAGGCAGAGTCTCACTCTGTCACCCAGGCTGGAGTGCAGTGGCGCAATCTTGGCTCACTGCAAGCCCCGCCTCCCAGGTTCACGCCATTCTCCTCCCTCAGCCTCCCAAGTAGCTGGGATTACAGGCACCCGCCACCATGCCCGGCTAAATTTTTTTTGTATTTTTAGTAGAGACGGGGTTTCACTGTGTTAGCCAGGATGGTCTCGATCTCCTGACCTCGTGATCCGCCCGTCTTGGCCTCCCAAAGTGCTGGGATTACAGGCGTGGGCCACTGCACCTGGCCATGAATCTTCTTTTTTTTTTTTTTTTTTTGAAACAAAGTCTGGCTCTATCGCCTAGGCTGGAGTGCAATGGTACAATCTTGGCTCACTGTAACCTCCGCCTCCTGGGTTCAAGCAATTCTTGTGCCTTAGCTTCCCAAGTAACTGGGATTGCAGGCGCCCCCCACCACACCCAGCTAATTTTTGTACTTTTAGTAGAGACGGGGTTTTGCCATGTTGGCCAGGCTGGTCTCGAACTCCTGGCCTCAAGTGATCCACCCTCCTCGGACTCCTAAAATGCTAGGATTACAGGCATGAGCCACCACACCTGGCCTACTTCGAATTTTTTTTCCTTTTTTTTTTTTTGAGACAGAGTCTCACTTTGTCGCCAGGCTAGAGTGCAGTGGTGCGATCTCCATTCACTGCAACTTGTGCCTCCCTGGTTCAAGTGATTTTCCTGCCTCAGCCTCCCGAGTAGCTGGGAATATAGGCACGCGCCGCCATGCCCAGCTAATTTTTGTATTTTTAGTACAGACGGGGTTTCACCATGTTGGCCAGGATAGTCTCGATCTCCTGACCTAGTGATCCACCCGCCTCGGCCTCCCAAAGTGCTGGGATTACAGGCGTGAGCAACCACACCCGGCTGGAATGTCAAAAAAGATGGGCCTTTTGCCTGCCCAGAGCTCACTGAGTAATGGCAGGTTTCCAAGAAGTCATAGTAACTAAGGGACAAATACTTGCAGGTCTCTCTCCTTTCGTGTCGTGGCTCAACCACCAGATGCCAAGTTGGGAAAAGGTGGTGGAGTCAGAGCAGCAGCAACAGCAGCAGAACCAACAAAGCACTCAGCTCAGCAGGGGTCAGGACCAGAGCACAGGCATTGGGAGCCCTGCAGATAAGGAGTGGAGTGCCAGCACTCCTTCCCCAGACCAAGCCCCAGGAAGCTCCAGGGATGAAGCGAGTGATAAGCTATGTGGATCTGCAGTCCTTGTCCTCCCTAACAGTGCCTGTTTACCAAGAGGACCAAGCAGCTCCTGCTCTAGGTACCTTCCACAAAGCCTCCTGTTCCTCTGTCTAGCAGCCCAGGGCACTCAAGAGGACAGCACAGAGAACACCTGGGCTCTGCTGTGGGCCAAAGCCAACATGTACTGTAAAAGAGACGGTCCACTGCTGACATGCTTCAGGGCCTAGCCTTGGAGGCTCCAGATCACTTCGGGCCCTGCCGAACTTCCAGGCTCTCTCCTTCTCCCCTGCCCCAGTGCTCCTCAAACACCATGAGGTAGACAGAAAAGGTGCTCTCTTTCTCTATATTCTTTCTGCTGTCGCCTGCAGTGAGTTCTTAATTCAGGTATTTTCAATCTTTTTTTGATTTTATATAAATTCATTTAAGGCTACAAATTTGCCTCTGATGACACCTTCAATAGATCCTGGAAGTTTCCAGTATGCAACATTTTCAGTCATTCCCTTCCAAATGTTTAGTTTCTACTGCAATTTCCCCTTCAGCCCATCGGTTGTTTGGGAGTGCATTCTAGAATTTCCAGGCTGGGCATGGTGGCTCACACCTGTAATCCCAGTATTTTGGGAGGCCGAGGCAGGAGGATCATTTGAGGTCAGGAGTTCGACACCACTCTGGTCAACATGGCGAAACCCTGTCTCTACTAAAAATACAAAATTAGCCAGGTGTGGTGGCGTGCACCTGTAATCCCAGCTACTCAGGAGGCTGAGGCAGGAGAATCACTTGAACCTGGGAGGTGGAGGTTGCAGTGAGCTGAGATCATGCCATTGCACTACACCCTGGGTGACAGAGTGAGACTCTGTCTCAACAATAAATAAAATAAAATAAAGTTTCCAAACCATAGGTGCTTGAGGAGTCTCTTCTTATCATTGCCAGCAGCCAGATATGATGTTCTTGGAGACTGTTCTACCCTCATGATGGCTTATTCCTTTTATTTAATCAATCACTCTTCATGCATCAGGGTATCTACTTGGGGCAGGGATGTTGCCAAGTCCATCCCCTCCAAAGGCAAGACCTGTCTCTGGGTGTCTCTGCACACCCTTGAGGATTCCTCTAAGTAGCGGCTCCTGGCTGGGCCTTCAGCAGTGTGGATGCCAGCCTGTCCCCAGACACCAGAGGCGTCCACCTGTGGGAAGCCCTGGTCTCCCTCTGACTCCAGGCCAGGTTCACCAGCAGGGATGCCTCACAGGCTCAGTAAGGGCCTCCCTCCCTCCCTTGAAAGACCAGACAGAGTCTTCAGGGAGATGGTCCTGCTTAACCAGTCATGAACCCAGATGCAGCCTGGCCTCTACGCTACTCTCCCTGCTGACCAGGCCATACCTGGCCCTGGAGCTTGGCTGGACCCAGAGTCAGTCATTTTACCACACATCACCTTCCGTTGCCAATTTCCAGACCTAAAAAGGACCCACATCACCTGGTTTCTTCAAACAACAAAGTATCAACAGAGAAAGTTTTTTTTTTTTAAGGCGAAACAAAGGAGCCCATGGTAGTTAGATTTCACAGTCGGGCTGGCTCTCGCTCCGCTGCTCCAGCAGCTCATGCTGACCTTGCTGCTCTCCTCATCCTCCTCACCTTCTCCCACCTGACTCTCGGAGGCCCTTGTGTGCCTGAACTCTGACTGCATGCCCACAACAGCTATGCTGGCAAACCCACCACCACCTCTCAAGAGTTGCAAAATATTTTTTGTTGGCTCTCATATGCAGTCTTCCAGTGAACAAATAGGATTGTCACACCACATGCCCCTCAGTCAGAGGTAAAAGCAGAGTGGACATCACACAGAGAATGGAAGTGAGGAGGCCCAAGAGGCCTCTGGGGTGAGTGCTGTGGTCTCCGACGCCTGTGCTCAGACAGAGAAACAGCAATCCAGCCCACTGGGATGCTTCTTCCAGAGCCCCACCAGGAGGCTCCTGTGCTCACTTACCAGGGTCTGCTGTGAGCTGGGCTCTCGTGGCTGAGTGGGGCCCATAGGAGGCCATCATAACTCCACGGTTGGAGAGTAACCTCCTGGCCCTGGCTGAAGACACCTGCTCCCAGCCCTCAACTTTGGGCTGCTGGCAGGGGACAGAGGGCCAGGCCGACCTCTTGGTTTCTTAGTGTGAAGTAAATGAGCCGTTCTCTCTCTGCATGTCCTCTCACCTCTCACAGGAGGTATCCAACCACCCAAGCCAAGTGTGACCCTCCTGAGCATCAAAACGGTCCTCAAAAATGCCTAGACAGGAGCTACAGAGCTCTCACAGAAACAAGTGAGGGGCGGCCCACTCCCAGAGCTGCCCTCCACCTAGGATGGCCAGAGGGATGACCCACTGGCCCAGCCACTGTCACACGGCCACCTCCCCTCCTTGAGGGTGCGCCCCCTTTGCTGCTGCTTTCCCAACCTCAACCTAGGGCCCAGCATGGCGCAAGCACTCTGTAGGTACCAATGGGTCCCTACTCTGAGCCTGCAAGTTCCCACCAACTAAGCCTCCAAGCACAGCCCTGAACACAGACAGCAGCGCCTCTGCAGGTCTGGGTCCAGGGCAGGGGCTGCTCATCCACACGGGGTCGGGGGGAGGGTGGCGGGGGTGCATGGCACCGCGTGCAGCTCAGTCACTCTACAGCAAAACACACACCAACTGCACAGCCACAAGCACCAGATTTAACTCCCCACCCACAACCCGCCCACCATCCTCTCCCAAATAGCTCTAGAGAACTTAAACCAAGTAAGTGTGGCTCAGGATTATGTTTCAGAAAATATAGAAAGATAAATCTGTATTTCTAGCACACTGCCCCCCACGCTTGCCACACATGGGGCTGTGAGGGCCTCACATGGGGCATGAGGCTCTGAACAGCAGTGGTAGTTGGTAGGGAAGCCCTTCCCTCTCCTGACCAGTGTTCCTTTCTATAAAATGAGGCGGTGAGATGGGATGATGAAGTTCCATTGCAGCTCTGACAACCCAAGTCTGTATGACATCCAGTGAGAGGCAAGGACTCCCTTTCCTCCTGCTTAACGTCACAGTCGTGTCATACCCCCTGACCAAGACTTCCCAGAGCCTCAAATAGGGCACTGGCACCAGTGCCACCACACGGGTTTCCTGATCCACCAGCCATCCTCCAGGAGTCAGGCCCTCGAGATGACTGGAAGGACAGGCCTGACAAAGGGCAGTGCACATGGACATGTACACCAAGGCACTCGGCAAAGCAAACCCATGAGGGCAGCTGGTGGGGACACCGAGTCTGGGTCGGGGAGTCTCCCCAGCCCACCACCAGGGGACAGATTCCAGGAGCTGCATGACGAAAGAAGTCAAAGCAAAATGTTCTGGGGAGACAACAACCCTAAGCAAAAGTAAAAGCCAGGTGAACCCATGAGAGATTCTGAAGGTGCGCAGGAGAGGAAACACGCTTGCCTCCAACCCCGGGGCAGAGGCCACAGCTGGGAATGGGGCAGCTAAGGCACCAGACATCCCCACAGACCTGTTTTCCTGATAAACAGACTGCCCACCCACTCAGCATCACCAGGACCGTGTCCACAACAGAAACTTCGAATGCCATTTTAAAGAGCTCTCACCTAAAATGGCAGTGTGTCATTTTCCATGAGCTCAAGTGGAAAGTGATTAACATCTATGAGGACGTACTGTGTCTGGTGCTGGGAAATTTAGACATATCCTCTCCTACCATGAGGCAGACAATGGGATGCCAGTCTCACAGATAAGAAAAGAGGCTCAACAAAGTCAAGGTCTTGCCCAATGTCACAGAAAAAGAGGCAACACTGGAATCATCTGACCCCGTGCCCAAGCCCATTCCTCCCCTCCTGAAGCTCAGGCTGTTTCAGATGAACAAGATGGGAGAGGACCCAGTTTTTCAAAACCGGAAATGGGTAGGTACAAACTGTTTGTTCCTAAAAATACTGGGGTTTTCCTGAGAAAGCTAAGTATCATCCCCACCAAACAAGGCTGTGTAACCTCCCCAGCTGAACACATCCCAGCACTTGGCCTCAATCAAAGATGTTTGCAAAGGTGACTGTGCAAGCTCTAGTGTTCCCAGGGCAAAGGATGCGGAAGGAGGGCAATGCACCATACCCTGCAGGCAGCACCTCCCCCATCTGTCCACTCTCCTCTCAGGGTAGACAGATTTGAGAGGCAGAGGGCCCTTTGTCAATCCGAGTCCCCAAGCCAGGACTGCAGGAGAAAAGCACCTGAATTCTTCAGGGCCACAATAAACTTGTAACCAACATCTACCCCTGCTACGGTGTGAATGTTTTTGTCCCCACCAAAATTGATATTGAAATTGAATCCCCAGCCAGGCGTGGTGGCTCATGCCTGTAATACCAGCACTTTGGGAGACCGAGGAAGGTGGATCACTTGAGATCAGGAGTTTAAGACCAGCCTGGCCAACATGGTGAAACCCTGTCTCTACTAAAAATGCAAAAAATTAGCTGGGTGTGGTGGCATGTGCGTGTAATCCCAGCTACTCGGGAGGCTGAGGTGGAAGGATCGCCTGAATCCGGGAGACGGAGGTTGCAGTGAGCCAAGAGCCAAGATCGCACCACTGCACTCCAGCCTGGGCAACAGGGTGAGACTCTATCTCAAAAAA
>NC_045435.1:84404568-84446409 GCF_002776525.5 Piliocolobus tephrosceles | reverse complement strand
AAGAAAGAAAGAAAGAAAGAAAGAAAGAAAGAAAGAAAGAAAGAAAGAAAGAAAGAAAGAAAGAAAGAAAGAAAGAAAGAAAGAAAGAAAGAAAGAAAGAAAGAAAGAAAGAAGGAAAGAAAGAATCCCCGAGGTAACAGGGTTGGGAGGTGTGGCCTTTGGGAAGTGACTGAGACACAAGGGCTCCGCCCTCATGAAGGGGATTAGGTGCACTTACGAAAGGGCTTGACAAAGGGAGTTTGGCCCTTTCCTCCCTTCCACCTTCTCCATGTGAGGACAGTGTTACTCCCCTCAGATGATGTAGCATTCAAGTCCCATCTTGGAAGCAGAGAGCAGCCTTCCCTAATGCTAGTATCTTGATCTGGGACTTCCAGCATCTGGAACTGAGAAATAACTTTCTGTTCTTGATAAGTTACCCAGTCTTAGGTATTTTACTACAATAGCACAGAACAGACTAAGACAACCCCTTACTCTCACAAAGTGAGCCTGCCCAAACAAAAGGCCTCTCAAATGGGCTGATGTGTGCCACTCATGTGCTAGAGAGCCACCAAACCACCTGCACGCTGACGCCTGGCTGATGAGCTGCCCTCAACACCAGCACACAGGTCCAGCCCAGGAGACCCAGGACTACACTGGGTGATCCTCATCTTAGCTGGCACTTGGCAAGTTCCTCTGTCCTGGCGCTCTCTGTACCTTAGGAGACAACTGAAAGGTACATTGGGGTGAATCTGGCCTCAACTCAGACAATGGAGTTGCAGCCCAACAGCACTGCACCCTCACCCTCCTTTCTCTATCCCGAACTTCCCCCACAGTTTCCCCAGAGGGCTTGCTGGGGCCCTTCTCCTGGCACCTGCAGAGCCCCCATGCTCGGGTCAAGGTCTGCCTCATCCCACAGCAGCTCCCTGTGGCTGACCTCACTGCTGCTCACCCCCAGCCTACACTGTCCACTTCTCAGATGCAGAAATGGAAGCACAAGGGAGTTGCTGCCCCACTGGCCCTAAGACTCAGTGGCCCTCTCTCCCGCAGCTCTCCCAAGCCAACTCTGAGGACACAGCAGGCCCGCTGCGTCCAAACCAAAGTTTCATGGGGCTCCCTTCTGCTGGATCAGAATGGGGTCATGTAGCAGCGAGATGGGGACACAAGCCAACATAAGCCTGCTGGTTCCCTACCCAGACCTGTGAGCTAAACACAAGAGTGACATCTGTGGGATTTATGTGGATCTCATGAAGACAGATTAGACTGGTGGTTACCAGGACTGGGATGGGGAAGGAGAGCCAGGGAATGAAGGGGTGCAAAAAAGAGAATATATTTATTACCACTGAACTGTACACTTAAAAATGGTAAAGATGGTGAATTATACACATATACGTTACCCCAATAAAAATAAATAAGTAAATAAGAACGAGAAGGCCGGATGCAGTGGCTCAGGCCTATAATCCCAGCACTTTGGAAGGCCGAGGCAGGTGGATCACCTGAGATCAGGAGTTTGAGACCAGCCTGACCAACATGATGAAACCCCATCTCTACTAAAAATACAAAAATTAGCCGGGTGTGGTGGCGGGTGCCTGTGTAATCCCAGCTACTTGGGAGGCCTCAGCCTCAAGCAGGAGAATCACTTGAACCCAGGAGGCAGAGGTTGTAGTGAGCAGAGATCGCGCCACTGCACTCCAGCCTGGGCGACAGGGCAAGACTCTGTCTCTGAAAGAATGAATGAATGAATGAAAAAGAGTGAAATTACAGATGGAATTTTAAAAGTCATATGTACATGTGATAGAAATTGCATAGATGCAGGTACTTGTCCCAGCTCTGGCACACTAGGAGTCACAAGACCCCCTACTAATCCAGACAGCTCTCATTTTCACCACCTGGACTCAAAACAAAACAAAAAAAAAAGCTTTCCAACCTGCCATCTTCCTTATCCATAGGACAGAAGCCTCGGGCACCCGAGACCCACTCAGGAGCCCCGGGCTGCTCAGCCACACAATTCAGGAAGTGGCCCATAGCAGCTGCACTCCATCAAGCCCTTGGCCACCAGGACCCCACCACATTGCCACCTCCCGGAACAGAATGTGAAAGATGCAGCTGCACATCTTCCTGGAAGGTCTGGGTGAGTGGGAGCCCATGAGGACTCTACACCTGCTGCAGAGTGCCCAGGCGGAACCCAGCCCCTTTGTCAGCAGGCCCCTGTGATGTGGCCTCCCAGCCAGGCCCTCAACAGTCATGAACATCCTTGGAACCAGTTGGGTGACAACACAGGTCCAGCCCCTATGGATTTCTACCCCTAGCTGGAACAAAGCCGCCTCTGATCCTAGCCACAGATCTCCATAAGCACTAGGTATTCTGTACAGTCAGTGGACCCTGTATCTCAACCAAATGCCCAAATTAAGGCTGCTCAATTGCACTATGCTCCCTTAGGAAACCACCATTAGCTGACTCTGTGTTTTGGAGGGTTTTGTTTTGAGACAGTGTCTTGCTTTGTTACCCAGGCTGGAGTACAGTGGCACAATCACACATCACTGCAGCCCCAGCTTCCCAGGCTCAAGCAATCCTCCCACCTCAGCCCCCCCTCAAAGTGCTGGGATGACAGGCGTGAGCTACCGCACCTGGCCCATTAGCTGACTCTGAATCACTCCAAACCCAGGGGCAGAGCTAAGCATGACAAGGAGCCATAGCAAACCCTGGCAGACCTGGGTCCCAGGGGTGCCAGGCTGTGGTATGGAGGTGAGCTGGTCTTTGCTGGAAGTAAATAAGGCCTTCTCTTGGGCATCCCTGCCCCATAGGTGCTCACACACTCACACCCCTACCTCAGGCCTCAGCCTGGCCCTTCAATCATGCTGCTGTACATCATTAGTAAGGACCCCAAAAGAAAGCCCTCTCAAGGCAGCAACCCACACTGCAGGTGGGAGGGGCACAGGAATCGGGCCAAGTTTGTCCACAGCGGGACCTTTCAACCCAGGCCAGTATTGAGTTGCCACCACCAGTTGCAGTGCATGGTTGGTCTGACTAGGGGTCTTAAAAAGGAGGGATGGGAGAGAATCAGCCTCTAGAAAGGAGCAAGGATTAAAGCAAGTGCAGAGGTAGGGGCAGAGTCAGGGTGACCCTGGACAATTTGGCTTCTGGAATCAGTTTGCAGAACCCTGAGCAAGCCAGGCCCAGGGGTTCCTACACCTGGATACCTGGAGTGCCCCACAGAGGGGCTGGGTGTCATCGGTATCCCAAGACGAAGAGCCCCTAAAACTTGTGGCAAATCAATCCTGAGTTCCTGTATTTGATAGGGAGTTTAGGGGGCTGGGAGCAGAAAATAATTCGAGGCTCATACCCTGACTCCCACCTTCATCTGAGCTGTACCCTGGGAGAGGGGCAGGGCCTACCCACCTTCACCTGCCCTCCAAGTACTTCCTAAGATTGAGCCTACCTCTTAGCCAGCCTAACTCGTCTCATGCTGCCTTCAGCTCTGTCAGCCTCCCTGTGGAGTCCCCCTCTGCCCAGGCCAGGAAGCCCAGGAAGTAGAGCTATAACAGCCATTTCCTATCCCCGGTGCCCAGACCCGTGAGCTAGAGAGCCGATGATGAATGAACAAACAGAGAGATGGCAAAATGAACAGAGGTCGGTTTGTTTCTCATCTTCTCTTTCCTCTGGGCATTGTGAGCCTGGTGCCCTGAAGAAGAAATGACCCAGCCCTATCCACACCCCAAACCATCAGCTGTCCCTCAGCCAGGTTCCCGTATCTCTAGGTTTAACAGCAGACAAACGACCACACAAGGGAATGCGCCATGGTCCTTGCTTCACTTCCCAGAGAGAACAATGTCGATAGCTTTCGTTTATATGCCGGATGAGATGCCAGAACACCGGGAATGACATTTTAGATTTTAGATCCCACATTCAAGTGTTCTCAGGCTAAGCGTGAGTTAGCTATTTACAGAACACTCACAAAAAGAAGTGATCACTTGATAGGCATCTGTTTCAAACTGTTTCTGAGTTGTTTTTTGTTTTTTTGTTTTTTGTTTTTTTAAGGGGAGCAGGAATGGTAGCAGCATTCACATGATTTGCAAATGCCCTCCTGGGCAAAGGTTCCCAAACAGTAACACATGAATCTGAATAAATGGCTTGTCCAAGGGCTTGGCTCGTGAACAGGCTTACACCAGGGCCAGCAGCCACCCCCTCTGGATGTGTTGGCCTAGGGAGAAGAGGCCCACTAGTCCTATGCACTGGATATGTCTCTGACAGGGAAGGCAAGGGGTCACAACAAGGCTGGGGGCAGCAAGCAGCCTCCAGGCCCTGAGGAACCAGAAGAAACAGCCTATGTCCCCATCCCCTAGTCATAGTCAAATGGCCCCCAGGTGCCCTAACTCAGATGGCAGTGGAAACACAAACAACAGCTCAGAAAGCACCAGGCTAGACACCTCACACCTAGCTGATGGTCCAAGACACATAAGCGCCCCCAGGGCCTCCCTCAGCCTGGCAGGCAGATTAGGGACAAACTTGAATTCAATGGACTCCCGACCTCCCATCCCAAGTGGGCATGGTGACTACACCCCAACAGGAGACATTCTGACAACTGCTCTGGTCAGGAGGGCTCGGACACTACTTCCTAGTCGGAGTATTAGATGTGAAAGGCTGGACCCAGGCCAGCTCCTGGGGAGAACTGCATGTGGCCCACTCCCCACAGCCGGCCCCCAGGGGCCCAGCCCACCCAGGGAGACCAGGGAACTGGCTGCTTTGAAGCTCATTCAGAAAGGAGGCCTCTGCTTCCTTGATTCCATTCCAGGAATTCTCAAACAACAAACATAAAGAGGATTTCCCTTCCTCGGTTCAGCCTCTGCAAGACACCTGAGGTTGCCTCGGTCTCCAGACACATTGACGTCTGCCAGTCCGAGGGCCTCCAGAAAACCCCAATGTCAACTCAGAGCATGGGTTCCAAGGCTCAACTCAACCTCTGGACCAAGGCATAGCTGAGGCCATTAGGGGATAGATTCCATTCAGGCCCCTAGGTGGCAGCTTGCTAACCATGCCCAGATGCAGCCCCCAACCCCTGCTCAATTCAACTCTTATATACCTTTCTCAGCTGCACCAGTCCCAGGCCCATTAATCTGTCCAGGTCACAGGGAAAGGCCTCCATCCATCTCCCTGCAGGCCATGTGGGTGACAAGCCTGTTTCTGCATCTTACCCACTGCCCAGACTGTGAGGGTACTACCACTCCACACCACTCAGCACCCAGCCGACACCTCTCACCTGATGCCCGTGGAGCGTGTAGAGCAGCCGGCCCTCCATCAGGTCCAGGATCTTCAGGGTCGAGTCACTGGAGGCCGTGATCAGGTAGTTTCCCGACGGGTGGAAAGAGAGCCCGTTCACTGCAGCACTGTGCACTAGGGGAAGGACATCAGTCAGGTGCTGGCTGGGAGGCACAGGGAGCACAGCTGAAGCCCGGGACAGGCAATCAGGGCCAACTGAGGCTCAGCACAGCCCTGATGGGGCTGGGTCAGGATGGTCATTGCTCAAAAGAGCTGTGGGGAACCCAACAAGGATTTCCCAGGAGAGGGGCACAATCAAAGAACAGGAAAAGGCCCACTCAGAGCCAAGGGCAGGCAGTAGAAGACAGGAAGACAGAAACGGATGCAAAAACCAGAGGCAGCAGACGATTCCTCCATCCTCTCCCACAGCAAGCAGTCAAGCTGGAGCAGAATAGGGCACTCAAACATACAAACATAGCCTTTGGTCTATCTGATACACTCTTTCTTTAAAGAAACCAAATGGAAAATAAAACCCTTGAAATGTCAATACAATGCCACTGCCATACAGGGAGGATGTGTGTGGGGGCAGATGAGCAGAAAACTAAGACACTCTTAGGATCCAGTCAGGACTACGTTCTGACCCCAGGCCTCCTGCCTGGGCTCACCCCATGACCTTTTTTGAGAGACAGAGTCTCACTCTGTCGCCCAGGCTGGAGTGCAGTGGTACGATCTCAGCTCACTGCAGCCTCCATCTCCTGGGTTCAAGAGATTCTCCTGCCTCAGCCTCCTGAGTAGCTGAGACTACAGGTGTGCCACTATGTCCAGCCGATTTTTGTATTTTTAGTAGAGATGGGGTTTCACCATGTTAGCCAGGTTGGCCTCAAACTCCTGACCTCAGGTGATCCGCCTGCCTCTGCCTCTCAAAGTGCTCAGATTACAGCCGTGAGCCACCACATCCATCCTGAGCAAGCATCTTGACTACACTGAGCCTCAGTTTCTCCATCTGTACCAGAGCACCCATGTGTAAGGGGTGCTGTGGAGATGCTACTAAGTTAAGCACATGAGGCCTTTGCAGAGTGAGCTATCCAATGCCAAAATGGATGTTCCTCTCCTTTGCCCCCTGCGTTCCATGCAACCCCAGGTCCTGCCACTTCACCTACAACAGCTTGGCCCTGTCCATGACTCTCTTTTCCCTATCACCCCAGCCTAACCCCACCATCTTTTCTGGTGTCCGTCACTCTCCAAGATCCGGCCACCCCAGCTCTGTCAATTCCCCCAGTCACAGAACTTTTTTACTCCTTGTTTCCAATGGGCCTGGGAGACGCTTGCCCTCCCCTTTCCCTGATCTTAAAGCTTAGTACTGGAAGCTACCTCCTCCAGGAAGCCTCCCCTGGCCTCCCGATTAGGGCAACCCCCTTCATTTGTCCTTCCAAAACACCATAAGCCTCCCATCAGTTCACTCTTCACATTTACATGCAACTATCTGACTCACATCTGGATCTCCCATGAGACCATGAACTCCATCAGGCAGGGGCGGTGCTGAGTCCCTGGCTCCCCACTTAGTGCCTGGCACTGAGCAGGACTCAGAAAGTGAGCAGGTGCTTAAGTTGGGTATCCAGAAGCTCCAGCAGGTTACACAACCCTCCCTCAAGGCCAAGAGCATATTCTAGGTGAAGCTGGGGGCAGACCTGGGCAGTCTACATGGGGACAGAGCAACTCCACAGCCAATGCATGGATCAGCTGCATCACAGCCTCCTAGGGTGGCTTCTGAGGAAAACCCCAGTATCTTTCTTCCCATTACCACAGGCCGGATGAGGAAAACCCGTGGGGCTAAAATAACCATGACCCTGCTAAGTCAGAATTGCCACCAACATAAAGGCAGACTCAAAACCAACCATCGTCTTAGCACTGAGAGGCTGCAAGAACTACTGGGTTGGTAAACACACCCAACACAAAACGGCCCTCAACAAGGCCCACAGGGTGCACCCAGTCCCTCAGATGCCAGCCCAGCTGATGTGCTGATGTGCCGGGGAGTCTGGATACATGTTACCAGGCACACTTAGGGGGAGACAGCCAAGGTTTTACGTAACATGATATTTATATCTGAACAACACCCTCCAAGCGCCAGGATCTCCAGGAGGCAGCCTGGAGAGGGACCAGTGGGGTCTCTGAAGCCAGCTCTTGGAGGCAGATTTCAGAGACCGCCCCCACCACAAAGTCTGCACTGGGATGAAGGCCACCCCCACACCTCCTTGACCAGAAGCTGGCAGAGGAAGAGCCGGTGGCAGGATGGTGCAGAAGGGAGGGCATGCTCAGGGAGCTCTGGGCTTCCCAGCACCACCACAGTGGCAGGGTCAATGTATTGATGCCACATCAGGGGCCCCCACCTGGTCAAGCCCATCCAAGGGAAAGAATCTCTCCCAGAGGAAGGGCAACAGAAGCCCCACTCCACATAAATGTCAGGAATACCCAGCCTGGGTAGAAACACCTAGAACCATTTACTCCAGAAGAGGGGCTGGCCTGGCATACCAGGCTTTGGGGGATGCCCCAAACACCAGGACCCACCCCACCTTTCCCCACTTGCTCTCCTGCCTCATCCACTGGCCACGCCAGCCTCCACTCTCACTCCTCCTGCCTCTGTGGAGGTGGTGGAGAGTGGGTAGTCTATGGAGGCGTCATCGTAAGAACCACCCCTGCACGAGAGTCTACCATGAAGGCTAGGCTGCCCCATGAGGGCATGAGCCTTCGGTCATGATGCCTTGAGTGCCAAATGTCTGAGAATGATCCACTTTTTGTCAAGTCCAAGGCCGCAGGCCTCTTCTTGGCTCCATGGCAGATATCAGTGATGATACACACTGCCACCTGGATGGCAGCTGTGAGCTTGTGGCTCTTATCCCATCTGCATCCCAAAGAGAGAACCCTGACTCCAGATCAGAGATACACCAACATCAAACTTCTGCAGATCCTCAGGGGTCCAGGGATGAGGCCACCACAGCCCCTGCTCCCAAATACCAAGAACTAGTCACAGCTTGTGGGCAGCAGGTGGCCTAAGCAGAGACCTGAGTACACCCACTCCATGCTGCTCTGCATGTAGAGGCCTGGGCAAATCTAGGCCCACTACCTGACGGGCTCCAAACCAGCCAAGGGCCCAGAGAAAGCCTGGGTGCCCAAGCAGGAGGTACCTCTCTGGAAGAGACCATGCCAGGGCCAAGCCCCACCCCAATATCCTTCCACAAAAGGACCACTCATTTTCCCCAGGGTGGTCTCTTGCGATGTGCAACTGGTGTTACTAGTGACACGGTCGCTCTGGGTTGACAAGAGGCTTTGGATTCAAGCCACAAAGGTTCTCTGATACCAGCAGCAAAGGACACCCAAAACACTCCTCCTTGTAAATGCCATGTAAATGCTCACTTCAGGACGGTGGGAGAGTAGGTTGGCTAGATCAGGTGGGACAGCACCACTGTACCCCAATCAACCCTTTTAGTCTCAAAACACCAAGTACAGGGTACAGCCCTGCCCTGCTAGCTGCAACTACTTAAAATCCTCCAGCCGGGCACGGTGACTCACGCCTGTAATCCCAGCAGTTTGGGAGGCCAAGGTAGGAGGATTGCTTGAGCTCAGGAGTTCAAGACCAGCCTGGGCAATACAGTGAGACCCCAACCCCAACCCCATCGCTGAAAGAAAAAAAAAAAAGACAAAACCCTCCATGACCATGTATGAGGCCAGGCAGGGGTGCAGGGGTGCACTAAAGACCAATGGACACAGAGCCTGGGACTCTATGAGTTCTTAGCCCTGCTGACAGCCAGCCAAAGAGACCACCTCTCCCAAGGAGCCTGGGGAGTAAATGACTAGAGTCACCGAAGTGCAAGGAGTGCAGCGTGAGACGGTCAACAGAATGCCAGACTCAAAGGCCCTGAGTTGGAGACTCAGACCCACAGCTGTGTGACTGTGGACTGCATGCTCTGCATCTGTGAAATGGAGAGTAGACCTACCTTGCTGGCCACTCAGGCCTGTCACTGGATAATGGACCTGCACGTGCTATAAGCCACGAAGCACATTACAGGTTCTGGGATGGGGGCTGCTGCTCAGATGCCTGAACAGTCTTAATGTGGACTCAGAGCATATGGAGCTAACCCATCACCACGGGGATTTGCATTCAAAGGGTTCCACCAGTCCATCAACTCCTTGCTGAATTGAGAAATCCGAACTGCTCTCTGCAGTGATAGGCCAGAGCCAAGAAACTCCTTGTCTGGGAGGAGAGTCAGCCAGTGCAAGACAAATGCCTCCAGCTGCCTCCAATAGCCCAAAACCCCAAGCAGGCTTCAACTCCAACCCTAGCAGGAACAGGAAGTGCCCTCATAGAGCACAACCATGGATGGCTGGACACAAGCAGGTTGGGGCTTGCTAGCCACACACTGCAGTATCATTAACCAAATCCTCTCACAACAGCCCATCAGCCTCCAACACCAGAAGGCCATTCTAGTATTGCCTGCTGCCCATCCAGAGTCACTAGGGGAGACACTGAATGACACTGTGTCCGTAGGTTTCCCTTGGGTTTCCTAGGGATCAGGGACAGAAAGCAGATCAGGCATATTTTGCCAGAGTACTGGGAGCCCTTCCTGGAGAATGAGCCTACAAAGAGATTCCATTGCTCCTATCGGGGTGGGGGAGCCACTTGGGTAAAGGGTTTCCCCTTAGTTTCAGCTAGAGGTTTTCTAGGGAGCCCCAAGACCAGAGCAGACCTGGCCATGTCCTCCCGTCAGGAGAGGATGAGAGGTATGTTCCCCCTATCCAGGGAGCTCAGATCAACCTGGCTCACTGTACCCCTAAGGGTCAGCCTAGAGGCTATGGGATGAGTCTGCTATCCTGTGAACACCCACCACTGGCCATGGCATTGAGCAGGAAGCTCAGGGGGAACCGGCTGTGTTTATGGGCACTCCAAATCCCGCTAAGCCTCCAATCTACACTAGGGATGGCTTAGGGATGAGACACTGCAGGTCCACTGAGAGGGTGTCATAAGAGGCAAGGCCAGAAGCACAAGCAGACTGCAATCTCCCAGCAGGGCCTGTCAGCCCACACACTCAGCTCCACTCAGGACTTGGCCCCTGGGGCTCATCTGAGTCCACCCACACCTTCCCAACCCTGCCATCATGGAGATCCGCCCCTGTCCTCTGCCAAGCCTGCTCCCTCCAGGACCCCGGCTCCCTCTCCCCAGTACCCACCACTCTCCTCGGCTGCTCTGCATCGCTCCACCTCCTGACAACCCTCTTCACGAGACCCCACTCGCCTTCGCTCTCCAGCCTCTGCCCTCCTCAGCTCTCCCATGCTGGGAGATGGGGCTCATACCTCTCACTCTGGCTGCTTTGTGGACCTTTATCTTCTGTGGCCCCTCAATTATAGGGGCTCAGAATGTGACCTCAGCCATTCTCACATCCCGGATCCCTGGGTCCAGCTGGCCCCTCCACCCCAACAGGGTCAGCTTCTCTGCTTCTACTCAATCTCTGCAACCCATCCCCAACTCTGATGCCAGCCCTCACTTTGATACCAGGCACAGCTGGACACCTACCCATCACTGGGGCACATGGGGCACACCAGCCCCCAACCCCAGCAGACTCTGGACACCACTATCTATCTTCCCTTCATACCTTAAATGATGAGGCCAGTCCTGGCACTGCCAATCAGGCCACATCTTTGGGACCCTGAGCTGGAGATGGCATCTGAGGCCCTTCCCAGAGGGTATCTGCTGTTATACTCATGAACACCAGGCCCAGGCTCCTGATCCATCAGAGATGGGCCTGGACCTTGCCAGGGTCACCTAGAGATCCTCTCTGCCCACTGTCAAGACTTATGTAGCATACACCACATACCCAGTCCTGTGTTATAATCCTTATATGGCTTTTCCCATCGGAGCCTCACGAAGCCATGAGGAAGGCCTATTGCCACCCCCTTTACAGAAAGGAACCCAAGCATGTGCTCCTGACCACTGTCCTGCCTCGTCGCCTTCCACTCCCATCTCTCCCTGTCCAAGTCCTCCCTCCTCTGCACCTGCCCACGTTCCCCAGGCAGCTGTGCAGATGTGCCCCGTCCCCGAGCCCCAGCCCTTCACTCAGGCCTGGCCTAGAGCAGAAGGCTGAAGGAGGGATGGGAGAGGTATGGGCTCCAAGTGGAGGCAAGCCCCACTGCTCTTCTATTCCAGAAGCCTCTGTCTGAAAGAGCATTGGTAACAAACCCCAGGGTTTCCTGTGCGGGGCGTGGGGCTGGGAAACAGGTTCTTGCGGCTGGCCCCTGCCACCTGGTGGTGCTGTAGGGTACTACAGGCCTTAACCAACCAGGTTGGCCTCACCAGACCCAACAGGACCAAGACAGTGTCATTGTCATCATCACTAACGCTGTATCTCCTTTCCCTCATTTTGTGCCAGCCACCCTCTCAATTCTTGATATGAAACAACTCATTAACCCTCCCAACACCTCCTGTGAGACAGGCCCCATCATTGTCCCAGAGGCCCCACAGAGTCAAATGACCTGCCCAACATCACATGGCCAGGAATGCTTTAAAAGCCGGCTGCGGAGCCCACTCTCCACCATGTGCTTTTCAAGACTGGGATCTTCTCCCCATTCTGGAAAGGTGTGCTCACCTTCATTACCCCAAAGAAAGTGCTGTCCTTGAACACCAAGAGTCAGCTAGGAAGGGTGTGCGTGTGGCGGGGGTGGGGGTGGAGTGGGGCGGGGGGTGGTGTCGGAGCCCCAGACCTGTGTCCAGCCATGTACTTCCCATTTCAGGTGTGGTTTATGGAAGCAAGCCCAAGAACTTTAAGCTTAGTCCCAGGTTAACGACCACGGTTCTTCAAGCAACTCCAGCTCTGCCTTCCTTCCTGGTCTCGGCCCTGGTCCAGTCTCGCTCATCTCTGTTTTGTCAGCTGCACAATTCCCAATTTCTCCAATGACTCCTCACCAGCTCCCTTCCCTGAGCCCATCCCTTGAACTGGGGCGCCTCATGGCCCTGCCCACTCATACTTGCTCTCAGGCCAGTTCCCTACCCAATACTCTCAGCTAACTCATCCTGGGGATGACTAAGTCTGCCCTCGCCCTCCAACTCCCACCTGGAACCTTGCATGAGCCCATGTCCACTGCCTGCCAATCTGCCTTCCAAGGGCTACCATCCTGGGCCTGGCCCCTAGCTAAGTCAACCCTCCCTACGACTCTACATCTGTGGAGGACACTGTAAGACCAGAGGTGGCCATGGTCCCACCAATGCTGGCCTCTACTGACAGCCCTGTTCCCTTTACCACAGGTCAAGGGCTGTCACGTTGGCCCTGGAGGGCAGAGCCTCCATCACCAGGAAAGGCAAGTGGCATGCCCTTGAGAAGTGGTCCTCAAGCGAAGCCCTGGCCAGAGCCGCAGTGAGGACTCCCCATCTGGCCCTGCAGTATGTGTGAGACTGCCACTTCAGAGGTGGGCATCGAAGTGCTCAGTGGAAGCCAGGTAGCACCAGGCTCCATCTCCTGGCCAAGGTTCCAAGCCAGGCCAGCCAGGGCACAGACTCCCACCCCTGGAATCCCAACAGACCCAGGATACCTTCCTGCCCAAGGCCATCTCAGGCCCATTTAAGCACTACAGCACAGAACAACATCTGACACCAGCACAGTCCCACCAGGGCTGCCCTCGGGCCCAGGAGGCTGTTCACCACTCACACTGATAATGCTGCAACAGCCGGTGAGTCCGCACATCCCACACCTTCACTGTGTTGTCCATGCCGGCAGCGGCAATGCACGTTCCACTGGGGTGGAAGTCCACGTAGGTGACAAAGCTGGAAAGACAGGGGCCACTATGCACTATAGGTCTACCCTGGTTCAGGATGGACCCAGAAACATTTAGTGCTTTCCCATCCCTGTGTCCTGCCCATGCTGTCCCCTTGACCCAGACACCTCCTTTCTGTCACATTTGTTTACCAGGTGGCCAAGGCAGAGCAAGAAGAAGTAAAAGGTGAGAACAGTGGCCAGCAACAAACAAAGGTGGACTGACCAGAGAGCACATCCCACCGCCCTTTTTAAATACAAGTTGAGAGAGCTATCTTCAAACCCAAAAGTCAGCCAGCCTCCCCTGGGGTTTTCAAAGTTGGAACTGGTATCTTTCCCAGGGGTGGCTGTGGGGCAGATCCTGCCACCTGAGGCACAGGTGGGAAGGTCCAGTTGGGCTACAGGGACACTGGCCCACCCTTCTCTAGAAGACAGGCCAAGAACCCTCACTACACCCATATGTGATTCCCAGGCTGGTATCACATCCAGCTCTCAAGGAGCCCTTGTGGCTCCCAGCCCAACGAAGGAGGGCAGAAGCTGGGGTCTCTACTCAAATGTGGGCACCTCTCTCTCCTGATGATATGGCACAACATGAACAGTCACCATCTGCTACAAGAACCCAATGAGAATTTTGTAAAGCCATCACCATGGATAACGTACCAAGAGGCTTTAAAATGTAGTTTGGGCGACTGAGTGTCAACTGCTCACAGACAGACAAGTTGTAATCCTGAGAACCAGAAAGTGAAGGAGAAAAAGGGGAGCACAAATAATTACACAGCTCCAAAAAATTGTGTGGCTTGAGGTTAAGCACTCCTGCTATTCATGGGATGGAGACAAAGCTACCATCCACACAGGAAAAGACACAATGCTAGGTTGCCAGACCTCACAAAAAGCACCAGACAAGGGGCAGCAGTGATAAGGCTGCTGGTTCCATGGTTTCAGCCACTGAAGGCCACTGGGCCTCCTCAGAACCAGGTCTGTGCTCTGTGCTTGAGCGCTCACAAGTGGAGGACAGCATCCGGGGACTCACCCGCCATGCTCGCAATACGAGTGGACGCATTCCCGGCTGTTCTTGTCCCAGAGCTTAACAGTCTTGTCATCACTGGCAGACACGATGAGTCGCCCGTCGGGGGAGAACCTGAACCGGGTGGGGCACAAGTCACACCTTGGACTAACAGATGACATGGGTGCCCCACACCATCTTCCACAGCCACTCTTCCCCGAGTGCCTATTATCTGCCTGCAGGAACCACCCGGGGTCACATGCCCTGCTGTGATTTTTTTTTTTTAATTTGAATACCCTAATATGTCTTTTCAGAAACAAACGCATTGCATCCTGGGAGGCAATGTTACTTCTGTTTATTTGGTCATATCTTAAATTGTACTTTGTTTCTGAAAATAGTTAACTTTTAGCACTTGATCATTTTTCTTTTTTCCTTCTAAAGAGCTTTTCAGGAAACTATGACTAAATTTTGGTTTTGGTTTTGTTTTGTTTTTTAGATAGGGTATCACTCTGTCGCCCAGACTGGAGTGCAGTGGTGTGATCTCAGCTCACCGCAGCCTCAACCTCCTGGGCTCAAGTGATCCTCCCACCTAAGCCTCTCAAGTGGCTTCGACTACAGGCATGCACCACCACGCCCAGCTAATTTTATTTATTGTTATTATTATTTTTTTTGTGTGTGGAGATGGGGGTCTCACTATGTTGCCCAGGCTGGTCCTCTAACTCCTGGACTCAAAGGATCCTCCCGCCTCATCCACCAAAAGTGCTAGGATTACAGACATGAGCCTTTAAGCTTGGCCTATGACTTAATTTTAAATGTTATAAAAATGTTTCCTTTATTTTTTTCTTCCTGAATCTGTGAAACTTCTTTCCTGTTGCTCTTGTTTCGTTCTTTCCTGTTGCTCTTGTTTTTGTTTTCTTATGTAACTTCGTGCACAAACAGCCCCCCTCCCACCCCAACAGCAAACCCTGACCAAAAGGGAAAAAGAGAAGTTCTTTCTGACTTAGAGGAAAACCAAATATAAACAAATGAAAAGAAAAGAAAAAAAAATGGTGCCTGCCTCACGGGTGAGCACAGAGCAGCCTCATGCACATAAAGCCCCAGCACTGTTCCTGATGCACAGCACATGGCAACATGCAGCCGGCACTGCCTGCCAGCAACATTTGCACAAAGGTGGCCAAAAGCTCACCATCAGTATCATTACTCTGGGACCAGGTCCTCCGAGTCTACATTTGACTCAAGTGTGGGTCAGCAAGACGCAATCTGCCAACAAAAGGCATGAGGTCCTGGGGACTGCCACCAAAGGCCCAATATGGACTTGACACCCCAGTTGGCTGGCCTGGCACCTCCTGATCTCAGGACCCTAATCATAAAGCCTCTAAGAGCCATCAGGGATCTCCTAGGACAAAGGAACGGGGGTGCCCTGGAGAACAGTAACTTGTATGGGGTCCCCAGAAGAACACAGCTCAATAGTCCCCAACTTCTGACACATGTGGTTTCCTAATGTCACCTGGCACCCCAAACCCTTCCTCTGAAGCAAAGATATTTGACCCATGAGGAAGCTCTGTTGAAAGGAACCAAATAAGCTAGAAGTAGGACTATCTGTCTGCAATTCTTGGACCTTGAAAGGTCCTTTGGGTCACCTGGCCCCGTTGGCACAGCACTGGCTCCCCGGCCAGCGGGAAGGCCAGCCTCCAGGATAAGCCCCCCACCTCAGAAGCCTGGGCCCCTATCTGGGAGCTCTGGAGCAAAATCATCCTCTGAGAACATCCCACTGGAAAGTAGGCAAGCCTTACTATCAGAGAGAGTTGGGTTTAAACTCCAGCTCTGCCACAGACCCACCGTGTGCCCTGGGACAAGATACTACTGTTCTGAGCCCCCATTTCCTCCAATGGAAATGATACCACTTAGCTTGCAGAACTGTCTTAAGAAACAAAAAGAAAACGTGTAGTGATAGTACTGAAAGTACCTAATTGTGTTTTTAATAATAAATGGCCCCTATTGACCCAGTTTATGCTTTGCCAACACAGATGTAAGAGGGTCATCATGGCTGACTACGGACTAACTTACATGTCATGCATCAGCTCTGTGAAGCTTCTCAACAACTTACAATGCAGGAGCTATTATTGTTCCCATTTTACAGATAAGGAAACCAAGGCTGAGGAAGCTTAAACAATGCCTAAATAACTTGTCCAAGGTCACAAGTTGGTACCTAGAAGCCCCTGTGCCAGTCCCCAACCCCCAGGGTTCCTCCAAGGGTCTCCAGACAGAACAATACTCACTTGGCACAGCGGACCCAGTTGATGTGCTGGCTCAGGGAGAACAGGAATTTCTGACGATGAGTTGCCCACACTTTGACTGTCTTGTCGTCAGAGGCTGTCACGAAGGACTGGCCATCACTGCAGAAGTGGACACTCCTCACTGTGGCTGTGTGTGCACGAAACGCAGTTGACTCACCTTTGCTACAAGGACAGGCATCCAAGAGTGAGGAAACCCATAATGGTGACATGAGAGCCCACAAGCAAATCAAAGCTCTCCCTACTCCTCAAGCACACCTCCCAAAGGTAGCCAAGCCCGAGTACCCCAGTCTCCACAAGGGAAAGCCAGAGCCTCTCTTATGTGAACAGAGCACCGCCCCCAGGCTCCACCTACATGAACAGAGTAACAGGTGGCATTTCTTTAGGGATAGATGGGGTCAGCCCAGAATTCTTCCAACCCTGAGGGGAGGGCTCCAACTACAGCCCCAGCCTCTGATGGCACCTCTTCCAAAGCAGAGTAGAAGTCCCACTGTGAGAAGTCCAGAGCCAAGCTAGGGGACCTCGGTGGGGATGGCTCTGGCACCAGGGCCCCAAATTCTGACAAGCCTCCTCAAAGTCTACGACTCACACATTGGGTACCCAGATGCGGACAGTCTTGTCTCGGGAGCCAGAAGCAAGCAGGTGTCCCGAAGGAGAGAAGTTCACACAGGTGATGGCATCCTTGTGGCCAGTGAAGCGGTAGGCGCGTGACTGCGGCTTCATGTGCCAGACCATGAGGCATGAGTCCATGGAGCCACTGGCTGAGGACAGTGGGTAATGCTATGACCCGCAGCTCTAACGGGCTTCAAGCCTCCACCAAGATGTTGGAGAGGCAGGGGGAGCAACTGGCCCAGCTCCACCTTCCCTGGCATCCACAAACAGGACCGTGAGAAGTCTCCCATAGAGCAGAGCACATCTCGAGGTGTGGTCTGGAGGTGGAGAGCCTGTGGCCCAGAGTTCTCCAAGGAGCACACCCACATGGGAACAAGACCGAGGCCCTTTCCATGCCAGCCCTGGACTGCAATCCGAGCTCTGGGAAAACTCATTCCCATGGGGCCCGGGGTCTCCCTCCAGACACATCCTGAGGGCACCAGAGAGTAAGTCCTCCCTGGCTGGGAAGCCAGCCCCTCCCATTGAGAGGGTCCAACTCAGTATGAAGCCTAAAGGAGGTCCCCAAAATTGACCAAAAACGACTTCAGTTCCCCCTTAACCTTTACACACCAGAGGGCTTTGACGACAGGATGAAGGGGTAAGTCTCCTCTGCGGGAACTGGAAAGTGCAGTCATAAAAGTTGTGTACGAAACCTTATGCAACCAAGGAAGGGGGACACTCAGCTGCAGCATAAGGGCAGTGGGGGTGAGGGGGGTGCCCGGCTCTGCTCAACAGCCTTCTCACCGACAAGGCTCTTCAACAAAAAGGTGTGCCTTATTACTGTGGGCAACAGAATCAATAAAGCTTCAAGGAAAAGGAGTCACTGTTTAGGGCCCACACCAAAAGACAGACCCAAAAGGTGGCTAGGGTGTGCTGGAAAAGACCCAGATCCCAGTCCCACCCTTAAAAGCTGTGTGGCCTTAGCAAGGCCCCTAACCTCTCTGACCCTCGGGCTCTGCATGTAAAATGGAGCTCATAAAGCCCAGGGCCCAAAGAGCTGGCACACAGAAGCAAGACACAGGTTAGACAAAGCTGTGCAGTCCTTGTGCTCTGCTCCCCAACTACCACACCTCCAAGGTAAAAACTTGGCCTGTTCGGCTCATAACCTAGCACCTAGACAAGGTGCCTCTTCTTACCCAGTTGCTTTGTGTTGATACTGAAGTCCACACAGGTAACTGCATCTCGGTGGCCCTTAAAATGCCTTTCCAGCGAGGGGTCCTCCTGGAGGAGAGCCAGGGTCAAATGTGTGAAGCCTGGGTGAGGAAGGGGCTTCCCCAGGGCCAGCACTCTTCCTATAACACCCGGGGGGGTGCAGTTAAAAATGCTCAAGGCATGACCTTATATAAAGAAAATCCTAAGGAATCCACTAAAAACTATTCGAACTAATGTATCAATGGTGGAAATGCTTCAACAAAAACAAAAAGAACAAATGAGTTCAGCAAGATTGCAGGATACAAAATCAAGACACAAAAATCAATTGTCTTTCTGTACACTAGCAACGAACAATCCAAAAAATAAAACTATTTAACTTATGATACATAAAAAAATACTTAGGAATAATTTAACAAAAGAAGTGCAGGACTTGTCCAGTAAAGACGACAAAACATCACTAAGAGAAATGAAAGAAGACTTAACAAATGGAAAGACATTCCACATTCATGAACAGGAAGACTTACTATTGTTAAGATACAATACTACAATACTCCTCAGATTGATCCACCAATTCCACATAATTTCTATCAAAATCCCAGGTGTCTTTTCTGCACAAACTGACAAGCTGATCCCCAAAATCACATGAAAATGCAAGACACCCAGAAAAAACAAAACGATCTTTAAAAAAAAAAAAGAAAAAAAAGGCAAAAACTGTAGAAAGCAATTTGGCAGTTCCTCAAAAAATTAAACGCAGGTCAAGTGCAGTGGCTCACACCTGTAATCCCCACACTTTGGGAGGCTGAGGCAGGAGGATCGCTTGAAGCCAGGGGTTCAAGACCAACCCGGGCAACATAGCAAGATCCTTAGCCTTCAAAGAAATTAAAGAATAAGGCACACATAGTGGCTTGTGCCTGTATTCCCAGCTATTCAGGAGGGTGAGGTGGTAGGACTGCTTGAGCACAGAATTTCAAGGTTGCAGTGAGCTGTGATCACACCACTGCACTCCAGCCTGGGCAACAGAGCAAGACCCTGACTAAAAAAAGTAGTTAGCCAGGCACAGGGGCTCTGCCTGTAATCCCAGCACTTTAGGGGCCCAGGCGGGTAGATCACCTGAGGTCAGGAGTTCAAGATCAGCCTGGCCAACATGGTGAAAATCCTCTCTACTAAAAATACAAAAATTAGCCAGCTGTGGTGGTGGGCGCCTATCGTCCCAATTATTTGGGAGGCTAAGGCAGATTGAATCGCTTGAACCCAGGAGGAGGAGGTTGCAGTGAACCAAGATCGCACCACTGTACTCCAGCCTGGGCAACAGAGTGAGACTCCTACTCAAAAAATAAATAAATAAAATAAATAAATATAAATAAGTAAAATAAAAAATAAAGTAGTTAAACATAGTTAGCAAATGACCCAGCAATTCTAGGTAAACACCCCAAAGAGGTGAAAACATGGTTTACACAAAAACTGGTACACAAATGTTCAGAGCAGCATTTTTCTTAATAGCCAACAAGTGAATGAACCCAAATGTCCATCAACACGACTGAATAAACCAAATGTAGCATATTCACACAACAGAATATTATTCAGCCATAAAAAGGACTGAAGTGCTGATGCTTGCTGCAACATGGATGAACCCTGAAAACATGCTAAGTCAAAGAAGTCAAACACCAAAGGTCATATTTTGTCTGATTCCATAAGAAGTCAGACACCAAAGGCCACATTTTGTCTGATTCCATTCATATGAAAAGTTCAGAATAGTCAAATATATAGAGACAGAAAGTATTAATATATTAGTGATTGCCAAGGGTTGGGAGAAAATGGGGAAAGGGAAGAAGCGGCGTGACTGTTATTGACTGTGGAGTTTCTTTCTGGGATGACGAAAATATTCTAGAATTAGTGATTACAGCTGCACAACACTGTGAATGTACTAAAAGCTACTGAACTGTACACTTTAAAAGGTGAATTCTATGGTATATGAATATCTTAATAAAGTTATGTTTTAAAAGCCTAGAGAGAGAAAACAGGAACCTTACAGCATCCCCTAACCTTTTCTCAGGAATCAGATCCTGTCACCTCAATGCCACCACAGACTGGCCAGTGAACCCAAAAGGTAAGCTCTGGACAGGTCCTCATGGCATCACCACCAACTTCACTCTACCCAACATCAGAGAAACGGCAAGGCCATTCAGGACATCAGGACATTGCTTAGGAAAACACCAGAGAGAATATTCCGGAGCCTCCGTCCTCCCAATAGCAGCTTGCGTCTCAACACTTGAAGGGGTATAATTCAGCCACCCAAACATCTCCCCCTAAACTAAGTATCACAAACCTCAAAGAAGCACTTTGGGTGCTCCAGGAAGCACAAAGGCTCCTCTTGGGAAAGGATGTCCTTGGGGTACAGCAAAGCCACTGCCACCCTACACAGCAGTAACCAGAACAAAGGCCCTATGGCCTTGTGCCCAGCTCCACCCCTAACGCACCTGTCAGAGTCTCCTTTCAACAACAGAGGGAGAAGTAGCCGGGGGAGGGTCCCCAAAAGAGCCTTCTGCTCTCACCTGAGCTTCTTGAAAGAACATGGGTAAGAGAGTGTCCACCTCCAGGCTCAGTGGGCAGAGGCAAGTTCAGGTCCACCTCTGACCAGCAGGTCCCCTGATATCTCTCAACACCGCCTCCCCTCTGTAGTTCCCTGCATGTGGGCCTCATCTCCCTCAACAGTGGTTTACACACGGGGGACAGGAAGGGAGGTAGAGTACCAGATTAGGAGTCAAAAGGTCGGTATCCTAGCCTGGACTCTCCGTCCACATCCTCAAGTGCCTCAGGGCATCACAGGCTACCACCTACCCTCCCTGACTCTCCTATCAGCCAGAAGGCCAGGCCCGTTCAAAGGAATCTCTCGAAATGAGGACCTCTGGAGGAACGTGGACTCAGAGAGGGACACTCCACCCGGCTCACACTGCAAGCCTGGGCATCCCAGCGTCCTGCTGTACCCCCCTGCTGGAGCAGGGTGTACCCTCAACAAGACCCCACGCAGCCACCCACTGCTAAGGACGGGGAAAATGGCTACAGAGGCCCGATACCAGCCCCAGGTCACACATGAGTCAGGACTTGGTCGTGTGTCCCTCGCTAGGATGCAAACGATGGAGGCAGAGGCCTGTTTGTTCGCTCCAGAAACCCAGCGCAGGGCCTGGCACGCAGGAGGGGCTCAAAAAGTGCCCGACCCAGCACAGACGGTAAACTGGACCTGAAGAGAACTACCCTGGAACCTGGCGCCCCACCCGCCCCTCGAAGCCATCGCTCTGGCCACTAGGCGCCCAGTGTCCCAGCGGGTAGACTGAGGCCTGGGGAGCTGCAGTCGGCTGGGCTTACCGCGCAGGGCGCAGCCATGGCCAGGCTGGCGGCGCCGAAGGCAGCGGCGGTGGCCGTTGCGGCCAGTTCAGTTTCCGCGCCCCCAACGGCCACCAATAGCAACGCGGGCCGCGTCGGCACGCCCCGCCCACCGCAATTAAAGGAGAAGCGCCTCAGCTTTTTGCCCCACGACTGGAAGCAGAGCTGGGTGACCGGCGGCCGGCGCCGCGGTCTCCGTACCCAGTTCCTCAAGCCCAGAAAACCCACAGACAGCGCCGCCAAAGGCCTCTGTCCGCCGCCACTCGTTCCGCCTGAGAAATTAAAAGACCCAGGATGAGGGCTTCACCCCACCAGCCCGTGGTCCGGCTACTCTAACGGTGAGCGCAGCCTGCTGGGAAATGCAGTTCCAAGTCGCCCACGCCCCTAGATCTGGAGGAAGGTGGAACTACACTTCCCAAGATGACGTGACGGCGGGCCGAGTTTTACCACACGAAACGAAGGCCTTAAGAATCCCGGAAGCGGAGGACACGTGGGTTGCTGTGACCAGACTGCCTTAAAGCACCCGCGCGCGCGCCAGCGCAGCTAGGTTTTCCCACAGGAACCTATTGAGAACTGAGTATTCGCCCCTCGGGAACTCTCAATGGTTCGCCCGTCCGAACGTTCTTAAGACAAGTATCGATTTAAAATAACATGAGTTACTCGGAATCACAAACATGGACTGGAGAAATCTAGGTTCGATTCTCAGTTCTCGCCCTGATTGGCTGTGTGATCTCAGGAAAAACGCCTCTGCTCTGTGCCCCAGTTTCCCCATTTGTAACACGAGGGAGTGTGGTGCAGCCCGGCCCTGTCAGGATCCTTCAGGCCTGAGAAGCTGTTAGAGACCCAGTCTTTAAAAGGAGAGGCCGGGCCCAGTGGCTCACGCCTGTAATCTCAGCACTTTGCCAATTTGGGAGGCTGAGGTGGGTGGATCACCTGAGGCCAGAAGTACGACACCAACCTGGCCAACATGGTGAAACCCCATGTCTACTAAAAATACAAAAATTAGACGGGCGTGGTGGCACGCGCCTGTAAACCCAGCTACTTGGGAGGCGGAGCTCAGGTGGAGAACTGCTTGAACTCCGGAGGCAGAGGTTACAGTGAGCCAAGATCTCGCCGCTGCACTCCAGCTTGGGCAACAGAGGGAGACTCCGTCTCAAAAATAAATAAATAAAAAATAAAAATAAAATAAAATTTGAAGGCCACCACTAACCATCTGAATGGACTCCCTGCTTGGCCAAGGCACTCTAAAATTTAACCTGAAAGAGTCGTTCAGGCCATAATGGGAAGTGGGGGTTGGACATGCCTCATTATACCCTCCAGCGTTAACATCAACACAAAACTTAAGTCTGATGAGAAACATTTACGATCTATTTTCTCTGAAACCTGCTACTTGGAGGCTTCATCTGCGTGGTAGAACCTTGGTCTCCATAACCCCTTATCTTAACCAAGATATCCCTTTCTACTGATAATAATTCTTTCAACCAATTGCCAATCAGAATGTGTTTAAATCTACCAATGACATGGAAGTTTCCCACTTTGAGTTGTCTTGCCCTTCCAGATCAAACCAATGTAAATCTTACATGTATTGATTGATGTATTTTGTCTCCCTAAAATGTATAAAACCATGCTGTGCCCAGGCCACTTGGGCACATGTTGTCAGGACCTCCTGAGGCTGTGTCATGTGTGTGTCCTTAAACTTGGCAAAATAAATTTTCTAAGTTGACTGAGACCTGTCTCAGATATTTTGGGTTGACAGTTTGGCAACCACAAAAGGATTCTGAGTGGAGGTGCCCCTGACCTTTGACAGATCTCCTATCGGTGCTTGGTACCAGCTTGAGCTATCTTTATGGCTCAAATCTATAGGACAATTTGCTAAGGCCTGGGAGCCCCGCTCCACGTTCCACAAAATTCCTGATCTTCCCAAATTTGGTTAACATCTAAAGTTTATTTTACTGTACAACTCCTTTTTCTGGAGTTTTACTTGTTCCAACAAGGAAGGCAAGTTTTCCTGCTTCCATGATGATGGAAGGCAGGTAACTCCTTTCTGGAGTTAGAGCTCGCCTCCAACAGAGAAGGCAAGTTTGAGTTTTTCCTACTTCTGGGATGGTAGAGAGTAGTCTTTAGCCTAAGACCTGTTCTTAGGTAAGTAGCCGGATTGGGGATTTTCTTGGCTGAAAATCAGGAACGAAGGAAGGAATCAGAAGAGGCGGGGCTCCCAGGGCTCCCACCAGCTCTACAGTGTGTGCAGCCCAAGCCGTGCCTCCCTGCTGCAGCCAGCCTGATGGCATAGCCACTGCCATCAATATCAAGTGTGTTAAGATTTTTTATATTTGACAAACTCCCCAAAAGCACATTCTAACTTCAGTTTGCATTTTTTTCTTTATTAGTCCCCTGAAGTCCAGAAGAGATATATTAGACTTGTTTGAGATAAATAATACAATCATACAGGAAGTATTGTCAAATATGAAGTGGTGTTTAACCTTCTTTGGATTATATTTATATAAATGTGTATTTATATAAATGTGTTTCAGAATTGTGTGAAATTCCTGTGATTCTGATATGTCTTAGCATATGTTATCAGAAGTAATTATGGGTCAGGCACAGTGGCTCACGCCTGTAATCCCAGCACAATGGGAGGCCGAGGTGGGTGGATCAACTGAGGTCAGGAGTTGAAGACCAGCCTGGCCAACATGGTGAAACCCCATCTCTACTAAAAATACAAAAATTAGCTCGGCATCATGGTGGGCGCCTGTAATCCCAGCTACTTGGGAAGCTGAGGCAGGAGAATTGCTTGAATCCAGGAGGCAGAGGTTGCAGTGAGCTGAGATTGCGCCATTGAACTCCAGCCTGGGTAACAAGAGCAAAAACTCCATCTCAAAAAAAAAAAAAAGGAAGTAATTATGGTTATTATATAAAATTGTTGTATGCCACAGAAGTAATCAAATTGTTGTATGCCACAGAAGTAACCAAATTTCCTTGTCAATTGTGTCTTTAACTACGACTGCTCTCAGACTGCTCTCAGACTTTATCATCCACAGTTGTTTTACTTTTATCCTTTTCAAAAGATGTTTTTTTATAATCAGCTATAGGACTCTGACAGGTGCTCTTGAATGCAAGTTTCTGATAATTTTGGAGACTGTGACATAGAATAGAGGAAAAACTTCCAAGAATCCCATGGAGAGCTGAAATGTTCATGAATATCAAACAGAACAGGGATTAACTGCATGGACTGCACTAATAGAAGACTGAAATAATCCTTTTATGACTTTTTGCTTAAAACATTGCTTATCTGGCAGGGTGCGGTGGCTCAAACCTGTAAACCCAGTACTTTGGATGGCCAAGGCAGGCAGATCACCTGAGGTCAGGAGTTTGAGACCAGCCTGGCCAACATGGCAAAACCCCATCTGTACTAAAAATACAAAAATTAGCTGGGCGTGGTGGCACACGCCTGTAATCCCAGCTACTTGGGAAGCTAAGGCAGGAGAATCACTTGAACCCGGGAGGCGGAGGTTGCAGCGAGCCAAGATCGTGCCACTGCACTCCAGCCTGGGAGACAGAGAGAGACTCCGTCTCAAAAAAAAAAAAAATTGCTTACCTTTTGTTTTTCAGAGCCAAGAAAACTTTCTTTTTTCTTTTTTTTTTTTTTCAGACAGTCTCCCTCTGTCACCCAAGCTGGAGTGCAGTGGTGCGATCTCAGCTCACTGCAACCTCCACCTAGCAGGTTCAAATGACTCTCATGCCTCAGCCTCCCAAGTAGCTGGGAGTACAGGTGGACCACCACACCCAGCTACGTTTTTTTTTTTTTTTTGAGGCAGAGTCTTGCTCTGTCACCCAGGCTGTAGTGCAGTGGCACGATCCTGGCTCACTGCAAGCTCCGCCTCCCGGGTTCACTCCGCCTCCCGGGTTCTCACCTCAGCCTCCCAAGTAGCTGGGACTACAGGCGCCAACCACCACACCTGGCTAATTTTGTTTTTGTATTTTTAGTAGAGACGGGGTTTCACCACGTTAGCCAGGATGGTCTCAATCTCCTGACTTCGTGATCTGCCCGCCTCCGTCTCCCAAAGTGCTGGGATTATAGGCATGAGCCACCGAGCCTGGCCAATTTTTGTATTTTTTTTAGAGTTGGGGTTTTGCCATGTTGCCCAGGCTGGTCTTGAATTCCTGGCTTCTAGTGATCCGCCTACCTCAGCCTCCCAAAGTGCTGGAATTACAGGCATAAGCCACCCCACCTGGCCCTATTTTGAGCTATTTGCAGCTTTTAACAATTGAGTAACGTGTACTGCTATAAACAAAATTTGGAACACATTTCTCTCTACCTGATTTTTTCCAAATTTGGAAACTATTTGTGAGTATTCTTAACTTACACAATACATTTATTTGCATAAGTGCAATGAGAATCTGTTTTCTTTTGTAACAGGATACAATTGGAGACACTGGTTATTTTATCAAGGCTTTGACTGGAATGGCATGCTTTCAGACAGAAACACACTCTTTTAAGGAATCAAAGTTGACTTATAGGGCCAATAAAAGCCCCTAGGGAAAACTGGCACCTTGTCTACACAGTGCCTGTACAGGGTTCCTGACCTGTGGTAAGTAAAGAATATCACTTTCTGACAGGCTTAGGAGCCCCAAGTTATCTTGGGACCTCAAGAGGAGACAAATTTACCCAAACTCACATAAGTGTTAATATTTGACAGCACAAACCCAGGGCTGGGCTCAAGGCTTTAAAAAAAGTCTTATCTGATATTCCTTATAAAACAAAATTCCATAAAAGCCAATTACACAAAGAGCCTATGTGGTAAATAGTTATTCTTGCTGCACTTTATACAAATAATCAGGCCAAGCATAAGACTAAAGCTTATTTTTGCAGATAAATCAATCCTACCATGATTTGTCTTTTGTGAAAATGGGGACTGGAGAGACGAAAATTATGTTTCAAGATAAACTATAGTACACTTGTTATTAGATTCTAGTCTTGCCTAATGTTTTTCAATTTTTATTATTTTCTACAGTTTTTTACTGAATTCTAAAATTTTTCCTGGCTACAAGTCTCCAAAATGTTTTCCGTTCTTTTCTCCTTCTTTCTTTTCCTTTTTTCCCTATTTTCTCTAATTTGAAATCACTGAAAATTAAGCTGTGCTTTCTTAAAGCCCTGTGAACTGAAACTAGACAACTTAAACTTCAGAACAAAATAACAGCAACCTATTTACATACATAAGCCACTTTCATACCTGCCTACCAGTGTATGAACTTCAGGGTAATATGGCCTATGTCAGTTTTCCAGGGTTGTTCTTTTTGTTGTTGTTGTTCGTGTGTTGTTGTTTTTCTCCCTTCCTCCCCCTATTTTCTCTTCACAGGACATGAGCCTTCACAACCTGCTAAAAATGATCTTTCCTAATAATGTGGGACCTACCCCTCTAGGAATAAACCATCCTACCAATGAGAGATCAGACAAAACCTGAGACCAGGGTCTCATTTTCTTTTTCTTTTCTTTTCTGTTTTTTTTTTTTTTTTTTTTTTTTTTTTAAGACAGAATCTGGCTCTTGTCACCCAGGCTGGAGTGCAGTGGCACAATCTTGGCTCATTGCAGCCTCTGCCTCCTGGATTCCAGCAATTCTCCTGCCTCAGCCTCCCGGGTAGCTGGGATTACAGACGCCCACCACCACACCTGGCTAATTTTTGTATTTTTAGTAGAGACAGGGTTTCACCATATTGGCCAGGCTGGTCTCAAACTCTTGACCTCAGGTGATCCGCCCACCTCAGCCTCCCAAAGTGCTCGGATTACAGGCATGAGCCACCACGCCTGGCCCAGAGTCTCATTTTCTTCTAAAATGCTTTCTCTAAAAGATTTTAAAAAGAAAAGGAGGCTGGGTGCAGTGGCCAGGTGCACTAAGGCATAAGTGACTATTTCCACTACCCTCCTTTCATATATATTAATAAATTGTATATTTAGTGAAAGGCTAATCAGAAACTCAAAGAATGCAATCGTTTGTCCCTGATCTACCTAGGACCTGGAAGCCACCTCCCTGCTTTGAGTTGTCCCGCCTTTCTGGACCAAATCAATGTATATCTTACAAATATTGATTGATGTCTCCTGTCTCCCTAAAATGTATAAAACCAAGCTGTGCCCCAACCATCTTGGGCACATGTCATCAGGACCTCCTGAGTCTGTGTCACAGGCATGTGGTCTTCAGCTGAGGCAGGAGAATTGCTAGAACCCCAGAGGCACAGGTTGCAGTGAGCTGAGATCGTACCACTGCACTCTAGCCTGGGCAATAGAGTGAGACTCCATCTCAAAAAAAAAGATTATAGTAGCTCAACATATAGAAGTTAAAAATAAGTCAGTTTTGTAACCTCATCTTAGCTTTTGTTTGTTGGCTTTCTACTTAAAATTAATAATAATATTAACAATAATTTTAAGGAGTAATGAATGCCTGTCCATTCATATCTGGCCTGGAACAATTAATTGGCTGTAAGTCTTGTTGGCTCTAAGTTCCTTAACCATAGGGAGTCCCACTGAGGGACAAGATGAACCCAGGGCAGGCAGCCATGCCACCCCAGCAATGCTATGGAAGAAAATTAAAATCTGGTGGCCATTGATGTTGCCTCTGGCAAATCTTGGCCGGAATAGGGAGAATGTAAACCAAAAATAAAATTTGGGCTGGACGCGGTGGCTCACGCCTGCAATCCCAGCACTTTGGGAGGCTAAGGCGGGAGGATCACAAGGTCAAGAGATTGAGACCATCCTGGCCAACATGGTGAAACCCCATCTCTATTAAAAACGCAAAAATTAGCTGGGCATGGTGGCTTGTGCCTGCAATCCCAGCTATTTGGAAGGCTGAGGCAGGAGAATCACTTGGACCCGAGAGGCAGAGATTGCAGTGAGCCGAGGTTGCACCACTGCACTCCAGCCTGGCGACAGACTGGCGAGACTCCATCTTAAATAAATAAATAAATAAATAAATAAATAAATAAATAAATAAATAAATAAATAAATAAATAAAATAAAATAAAATAAAATTTGAAGGCCCCTGGCAACCATCTGAACAGACTTCCTTCTTGGCCAGGACACTCTAAAATTTAACCTGAAAGACTGGTTCAGGCCATGATGGGAAATGGGGGTTGGACAAGCCTCACTATATCCCTTCCCTCCAGCATTAACATCAACACAGACCTTAAGTCTGAGAGGAAACATTTACAATCTATTTTCTCTGAAACCTGCTACCCGGAGGCTTCATCTGCTTGATAAAACCTTGGTCTCCACAACCCCTTATCTTAACCAAGATATTCCTTTCTGCTGATAATAACTCTTTCAACACATCACCAATCAGAATATGTTTAAATCTGGCCGGGCGCGGTGGCTGACACCTGTAATCCCAGCACTTTGGGAGGCCAAGACAGGCAGATCACATGAAGTCAGGAGTTCAAGACCGGCCTGGCCAGCATGGTGAAACCCTGTCTCTACTAAAAATATAAAAATTAGCCAGGCATGGTGGCACACATCTGTAGTCCCAGGTACTCGGGAGGCTGAGGCAGGAGAATTGCTTGAACCCGGGAGGCAGAGGTTGCAGTGAGCCAAGATTGTGCCACTGCATTCCAGCCTGGGAGACAGAGCAAGACTCTGTCCTCAAAAAAAAAAAAAAAAAGTTTAAATCTACCTATGACCTGAAAGCCCCGCCACCTCCCACCTTCAGGTTGTCCTGCCCTTCCGATCAAACCAGTGTAAATTGTACATGTATCGATTGATGTCTCCCTAAAATGTAGAAAACCAAGCTGTGCCCAGACCATCTTGGGCACAGGTCGTTAGGACCTCCTGAGGCTCTGTCATGGCACGTCACTAACGTTTTTGGCAAAATAAATTTTCTAAATAGACTGAAACCTGTCTCAGATGTTTTGGGTTCATACCACCAATGTTCACATCTTATTCCGTTGTTCTCTTGCCTGCCAGCCAAACATTTAGGGCAGAAAAATTAAGGAAGAAAAAAAATTAAATGCAGAAAATTTGCAGTGAGCCACGATCACAGCACTGCATCCCAGCCTGGGGGACAGAGTGAGACCCTATCTCAAAAACAAGAAAAAAAAGAAAAAAAAAAAAAAGAGTTTAACTTAGCCTGCAAAACCAGCCCAGTGTCTCTTTTCTGTTTATCATGGGACATGAAAGCACGTGACTTTGAAATCAGCCGAACCTGAGTTCCACCATGCTTCTGTTTCTTCCTCTTGTAAGCCATGAAATCTACAGCAAGTTAGCGAAAATTTCAAAGCTGCTGGTCCCATCTTTTTAAAATGAAAAAAAAAAAAAAAAAAAGGCCGGGTGCAGTGTCTCACGCCTGTAATCCCAGCACTTTGGGAGGCCAAGACAGGCGGATCATGAGGTCAAGAAATCGAGACCATCCTGGCTAACACGGTGAAACCTCATCTCTACTAAAAATACAAAACTAATTAGCCGGGCATGGTGGCGGGTGCCTGTAGACCCAGCTACTCGGGAGGCTGAGGCAGGAGAATGGCGTGAATCTGGGAGGCAGAGCTTGCAGCGAGCCGAGATCGTGCCACTACACTCCAGCCTGGGCAACAGAGCAAGACTCCATCTCAAAAAACAAACAAACAAACAAACAAATTAATTGGAAGAATGAATGGATTAATTAAAATAAATCGTATCAATAAAGTTTCTGGAACATGGTAAGTCCTAACCGCCTAACCAAAAAAAAAAAAAAAAAAAAAAAAAAATTCTACCCATTAAATGTAAGGGTTCCTTTATTGTTTTTGGGTGGTAGTTTTGGTTTTTGTCAATTTTAGCTATGGAACACCCTGGTCTACAGGAGCTTGTAACTTAGAAGATTGAATTTAGAGGCTGGACGCAGTTGCTCAAGCCTATAATCCCAGCACTTTGGGAGGCTGAGGCAGGCAGATCACTTGAAGCCAGTAGTTCGAGACCAGCCTCACCAACATGGCAAAACCCCATCCCTACAAAAAGTACAAAAATTAGCTGGACCTGGTGGGCACGCACCTGTAATCCCAACTATTCAGAAAGCCAAGGCACGAGAATCACCTGAATGCGGGAAGCGGATATTGCAGTGAGTCAAGATTGTGCCACTGCATTCCAACCTGGGCGACAGTGCAAGACTGTGTCTCTGAAAAACAAACAAACAAACAAAAATTAAATTTAGAGAAACTCTTCTGTAAATGGTTTTCAAACATCAGATTTATTCAAAGTGAGAGTCACTAGAAGATTTTACTCACCCTCCTAATCTTTCCATATCCTTCTCTCTTCCATCCCTATTCACCAGGGAGGAAGAGCTGAAGGTGCCCCACCCCCTCTTGCTCATTTCTTCACCAAAAAATGCAAAGTCTCTGACAACATGTAAACAGCCCAGGATCTGCTGCTAGTACAACCTGCATAAACCAAGTGCCTCTATTCCCTGACTGGGCAGGCCCCTACCCCAGCACCACCTCCATTAGATTGGACTCCATTTCTGACTGGGGCCTCCATGCAGTGGCAGAGCTCATTTCTGAAGAAGCCTCAATGTTGGGGGAACCTTCTTATTGAGGAAGCTGGAAGGGAGCTATTTTAGCTATCTTTTTTTATTTTTATTTTTATTTTATTTATTATTATTATTATCTGAGACAGAGTTTTAATCTTGTTGCCCAGGCTGGAGTGCAATGGTGTGATCTCAGCTCACTGCAACCTCTGCTTCCTGGGTTCAAGCGATTCTCCTGCCTCAGCCTCCCAAGTAGCTGGGATTATAGGCATGCAGCACCATACCCGGCTAATTGTGTATTTTTAGTAGAGATGAGGTTTCACCATGTTGGTCAGGCTGGTCTTGAACTCCTAACCTCAGGTAATCCATCTGCTTCGGCCTCCCAAAGTGCTGGGATTACAAGCATAAGCCACCACGCTCGGCCGTAGCTATCTTTTTCAAGTTCCCTTGTGGCAGAAAGGTGTCTATCCTGGTGCAAGCCCACAGGTGGGCTCCCTTACAAGAGCCTGTCGTCACTCCCCAGCCTGCTGACCATGAGCCAAGGCCACCCAGAGTTGGGCAGAGAAAGAAGTGGGAAAGTGAGGGATCCCACCCACCACCTTAACCCAGGCAACGCGAAACCAGAAAGCCCCATCAAGGCTATCAGTTTGCCCTGCCTGCACCTGCCAGTGGCCTGGGTTTGAAACTCTAAGCAGGCAGCTCGGGGCTTGTCCCAAGGTCAGGCAGACCTGTGGATGAGCCCAGGCCCTGCCATCTCTGAACTGATCTAGCAGGAGTCATACCACCTCTCCCCGCTGCAGTGTTCTCAATTGTAAAATAATCATAATAATATGCCTGCCATGATGGAGGAGGGGAGATTCAATGAGCTATTCATTCGTGTCGGAGCCTGATGGTGAGCTGACACTTAATATGAAGTATGTGACTTCATACTTCCCCTGTTCTGATGATCTGGCCCACACGTCTCTGCCTCTGCTCCCACTGCTCTGCCCTGCTCTCCCTGCTCCAGCCACATTGAGCTTCTTGCTGTTCCTCGAATAAGAATGTGCCAGCCACTCACTCATTTCAGGACTCTTGCACCAGTTGTTGTCCCAATGTCCCCATGGCTGTATCTGTCACTTCCATCAGGACTTTGTTCAAACATCAGCTTCTCAGTGTAGCCTTCTCTGACAACCCTACTTACTAATATCTGCCCACTCCTCCCCTTTCCCTGCTTTATTTTCCTGCAGTGACTTAACACTGGCTGACTCACTGGACCTGTTGTCTTCTCCCCATGAGAACGTCCACCCAGAGAGAGATGTGACTGTGCCCCTGCACCCAGCAGAGGGCCCAGTTAGAGTGGGGTGCAATACACATTTAGTGATTAAATAAATGACTCATTCCAAGATTGCTCATAGATTGTAATGGAATCCGTGACTTGGCTGGAGAGAAGGGGAAGGGATGAAGGTAATGAAGGAAAGCTGCTCTCAGCAGGAGATAAGCTTTGGAGCACAAGGAGGGGTGCAGATGGACAGGAGAGAAGAGAAAGGGTGGTTCAGGTGCAGGGTGCAGACTAGGAAAAGGTCTGGTAATAGGACTGAACACGTGGTGTCTGGGGAGTGGGACAAAGCAGATGGGGACCAGGAGTAGGGCCAGACTGGAAGGGCACAAGTAGGCAAGGTCTCTGGGGATTTGTCTCAAATGATCAGGAGGCACATGTCCCCTCCTAGGACTGAGATGAGCCAAAAGAGACCCCCCACAGATGGGGCTATTACACGAGGCCCACCTATTGTGGGAGTGACTCCTGCAGAGTGCTCCTTCCCAGGAAGTCCCATGGCAATTATGGGCCTCAGTGGTACCCACTGTGGAGCTAGTGTGCCCCTGTGGGTCAGCTTCCTCTAAAGGCAGGCCACATCCCAGAGTGAGGAGAGGTCTAATGGGGTTATAGCCTTCAGCCTGGCCCAGCCCTGCTCCTCCATCCAATCTAAGGGGCTACTCTGGCAAAGCTCACACTGGTGGAGACATTAGGAAGTTCCCCTGCATAAGCATCCAGCTTGGACCTGTCCTCCCATATTGCAGGCAGTGGGTGGCATGACTGGCGCTGCCATGCGATTCCTGGAGACAGTGATTCAATGGACCCGGGGTCCCTGGGACCAGTTTCCAGGCAGTGTGAGAACACATAGCTGGCCAGTAGCCACACTCACCCCATCCACTCAAGTCAGGTGGGGAAGCCTCTGTGTGCTGAGTCCTTCTACCCACACCCAATGAGCATGACCCATGCCCCTCCTCCACTACCACAGAATACCCCTTCAAGAGATGCCAGGCCTCTGTTTCACATCATCCAAGGAGAGGAGAAGGAGCTGAGGCAAAAGATCCCACAATATCGAAGGCCCCCACCTTGGCCTTGCACACGTGGGCTGACATCGAGGCGCAAACACTCCCATGAGGTCTGAACTCAACCTTTAGAGTAGATCATGCAGACAGAGCTTCGGAGCAGCAGTTCTCAGCCCCAGTTGCTGTTCAGAACCCCTGCAGGTGGAGCCCAGGCACTCACATTTTACAAAAGCTCCCCAGGTGAGTCCAGTGGGCAGCCAAGGCTGAGAACTGCTGCTTCTAGACCAGCATTGACCACAAGAGTTTTCTGGGAGGATGGAAATATTCTACCTGGACTGTCCATAACAGTAGCCACTGGTCACATGTGATTATTGAACACTTGAAATGTGGCTAGTGTGAGTGAGGAACTGAATTTTAAATTGTGTTGAATTTTAATTCATTCCCATGCTATATGTGGCTAGTGGCTACTGTATGGCCAGTACGGTTCTAGACTGTAGACTGGCTCTGTGGCTGTGGGCAAGTTACTGAGTTTCTCAGACTTTAGTCTCCCGGCGAGGCCATGGGGGACATGCCGCCCAGTCCACAGTAGCTGTGGCAACCCTTTGTCCCTGTGCCCCATTGCCTAGCTGAGGGAGTTTTGGGGACAACCCAACCCCAGGGACCTGAGGGAAAACAAAAGGATGCAGGCCACAGAGCTGTCCTCAGAGCATTTGGGGACAGAAGATGGGGCCAGATGCCCAAGAGGCCAGATCAAGGGATTTCCCTCTTTCATAGAGCCCTGAATTGTGCTGTGAACAGCCCAGAACAGTGTCAGAAAGAAAATAACTGATGACTTTCACTTACTGCAGAGTCACTCTACGCCAAAGGCCACATGAGTCTTAACCACAACCCACAACAAGGAGCAGTGCATTTTACTGATGGAGAAACTGAGGCACAGAGTTAGTAAGTAAGAAGCCAGGATTAAAACCAAGCCTGTCTGTCTGCAAACCTGAACCATTAATCTCAATGCATCCATGAAGAAGGACTAAGAACTCTGAAATGGTTCAAGCCCCAAAGGAACTTAAGAGAGCCTTAAGATTTTCACCCCAACAGCAGAGATGGGGGCCAAAACTGTCCCAAAGTGGCCAAACCCATACCAGAAAATCCTTTATTGTCTCATATTTCATCTTTCATCTTTTTTTGTGTGTGTGGCAAGGTCTCACTCTGTCACCCAGACTGGAGTGCACTGGTGCGATCTTAGCTCACTGCAACCTCCACATCCCAGGTTCAAGCAATTCTCATGCCTCAGCCTCCCGAGTAGCAGGGATTACAGGTCCATGGCACTACACCTGCTGATTTTTTGTTGTTGTTGTTGTATTTTTTTGTAGAGACGGGGTTTCACCTTGTTGGCCAGGCTGGTCTTGAACTCCTGACCTAAAGTGATCTGCCAGCCTTGGCCTCCCAAAGTGCTGGGATTACAGGTGTGAGCCACCATGCCCAGCCTGTCTTGTATTTCATCTTAAACAATAAGTAAATTTAGCATCTATTCCACAGTACAGCTGCATCTTTTTTTTTTTTTTTTAAGAGAAAGGGTCTCACTGTGTTGTCCAGGCTGGAGTACAGTGGTTATTCACAGGTGTGATCATATCGCACTACAGCCTAAACTCCTGGGCTCAAGTGATCCTCCTGCCTCACCTTCCCAAGTTATCTGGGACTACAGGTATATGCCATCGCACCAGGCACGACAGCCTCTTTTAAATATCAAATTAATATTTTAATGATGGACTATTTAACTCCAAGTTAGGCTGATACTCGGGAACATGCCCTATTTATGCTTTTATGGTTTCATGTCCTCCTCTCCATGAGTTTGAGAAGCAGGGTCACAGCTGGTCATTAAATGGGGCAAGCCAGCCAGGGCCAGGCCCAGAGAGGGCTTCGAGCACAGGGTTTCCAGAATCTAGGGAAGAGCTGGCATAAATGCCCATTGCCAGGCCTGTCAGAGTCTGATTTGGTGGGTCTGGGTGGGGCCAGGAGTCTGTATTTGTAACATGTCCCTTTGGTGATTCTGATGTAGTAGTCCTGGGACCTCACTATGAAAAAACAGGCCTGCCTTGCCCTCAAGGAGCAAAGGGACTGTCACCTGGCTATGATGCCCTGGCCGGGGACATAAGACTAGACAAGTCCCAACTCTGACCCCAGCTTGCTGGGGCCCTTCTGGTTTCAATGGATGGATGTAGTTAGGGGCCTCCCTGGAGGAAGTGGCTGGAGGCCTCCTTCACCTCCTCTTCCTCGTCATGGCACACTGGCCTCCTCATTGCCCTCCCACAAGCCAAGCTCAGGCCCTCCTCAGGGTCTTTGCACAGCTATTCCCTCTGGTTGGCCTGCTCGTCCACCAAGTCATCATTCTGCTGGCTCATGATATTTCAGGCCTCAGCCTGAACGTCACCTCAGAGTCGCATCCTCTGACACCGCCCCAGCACCCTCTCATGCCTCTCTGCTCCTCACTCCTGACATGTTGTGAGTTTATCATTCATTTCCCCCTATGACTATGAGCTCCCTGAAGGCAGGGACCACACCCTACTGGTCACCGGTAAATGTGGAATACTTGGCCTTGGCCTGGCACAAAGAAAGGTCACTCAGATTTGTCTGACAAATCAATCCCCAGAATCAGTGAGCCGGCGTGCACCAGGGAATCCCTCCCACCATCTCCAACGGTGCTTCCACTCAGGGACTTTTCACTGGGTGGAGAACAGGGGATTCAATTCCACAAGCGTTCGGGGAATGCCAGCTGTGTGCCAGGGCCTGTGCTGGGGTCACCAGGCTCTAATGGAGTGGCAGGTGTATACCAGCCCCTGAGCCTGCCTCAGCGGGAGAAGCAGGTGACTAGCATCAGAGTCCTCGCTCCAAGGAAGCCGGAGAGGAAAAGGGCCACCAAGTAGGTTGAGCTCAGGGAGTGTCCTCACGGGGGTTCAAGCTCAGCACCAGGGGTGCCTCTTGGGTAGTAGGATCAGGGGTTTCTGAGAAGAGGAGGAGAAAGTGTTTGGTGTGTTGAGGTGATGTTTAAAGACAAGCAGGTATTCCACAGTGACATGGGTGCCCCGGACCATGGGAGGACAAGGTGTGGGACGGAAGAGACGCACAGCTTTTCTGGGCTGAGACAGGCAGTAGCAGGCCTGTCTGGTGTAGACTCACTTCCGCTGCCTCCTGCCCATCAGTACCCTTGCCTCTCAGGGACTGTCCTGCCCCCCACAACCCAGCTCAGCTGCAAGGAGCCGAGGGGGTCATCAGGTGACAAAGGCCCCCGTCTGATGAGTCATCCTTGGGTCTCAGGTAGGCTCAAATCCCACAAGTCACTCACATGCTCAGTGCCAGAGCAGCCACCCTGTGCAGGGGCGAGACATCCCCAGAGAGGAGGGGCCTTGTCTTCTGGTCCTGGACAAGCACAAAATGGACTCGGACAGATGTGGGGTGATTGTACTTGTCAGGCTCCGTGGGACTCACTGTGTGCTCTCTCATGCAAAGCCCCTCTATGGTTCCCCATGCTCTTGGGATGAGGTCAGACCCTCCATTGCCCACCTGCCCTACCACCTCTTCAACCTCGCCTTGCACCCTGCCCCACCAGGATCACCCCATGGACCAGACCTTTCTGGCCCATTACCTGCTCTAAGCTGTTTCCTCTACCTGGGGGGCTCCTGCGTCTGGGCTCTTTGGGAAAAATCCTGCCCCCAACGTTGCTTCAGATATCCGGACCTCCCATGTGCTGCCTCTCCTCTGTATCCCCCACCGCCACCCTAGGGCTCTGGCTGCTCAGCCTCCCTCAGGCCAGCTCCTCCTCCACTATGGCTACAGGAGCCAATTCTTAATCTAGCTGAGGATCCCTGTGCCCCTGGAGGGAGAGTCCTGTCAGTTCACTCTTCTGCCCTCTTTATATATGGGATGGATGAAGGCATGTGCACCTGTGTCTGCATGCATGGCTGAGAGGGCATGCATGTCTGTGTGTCTGTGCGCATGCACAGGTATGTGAGTGTGGGTACAGCTGTGTCTGTGTGTCCATGGCTGGGCCTCTGTGTGCACGTGTGTGACGTGTGTGTGTGTGTGTGTTTGACTGTGTCTGTGTGTGCATCTCTGAATCTGTGTGTGCATGGCCATGTCTCTGAGTGCTGTGTGTGGTTCATGTGTGTGTGCCTATGTGAGACTCTGTGCATGCTCCTGTGCCTGTGTATTTTGGTTTGGGTTCCTCTAGAAGCCAACCCTGGGAAAGGATCCCGTCTCTACTAAAAAATACAAAAAGCTAGCCGGGCAAGGTGGCTGGCGCCTATAGTCCCAGCTACTTGGGAGGCTGAGGCAGGAGAATGGCGTAAACCCGGGAGGCGGAGCTTGCAGTGAGCTGAGATCCGGCCACTGCACTCCAGCCCGGGCGACAGAGCGAGACTCCGTCTCAAAAAAAAAAAAAAAAGAATAATTGTAATTCATTTGTCTGGGAGGTGATTCTAGGCAACACCCAGAGGGGGGCATTATGAAGCAAGTGACCTCTGTGGCAGAGCCGGGCTCAATCCTGCTGGAGAGCTGTGCGACAGGCTGCAGAACATGCCAGGGTCACCCCGGCTGAGGCGTGAGGGAGTTGAGGGGTTTTTCCACCCATTCTTGGCAGCCCTGGTTGAGGCCTGGCATTTCCTGTCTGCCCTACACACAGGTTTCAAGGCCCCTTGGCAAAGAAAGCCCTCAGGCACAGGGTCTCCAGTATTGGCAGCTGGAAGTCAGGCTTGTGTCACCCAGATTTGTCTAACAAATCAATGGTGACACGTTTTTTTTTTTTGTCTGACAAAAAAATGGTGAGTGGCAGGGGCCCAGGTGGAAAGTCAACATAAGCCTCTCCACTGTGTGTACATGTTTATGTGTATGCACCGTGCCCTGTCATGCTACCTGGATGCAGGGACTCCAGTGACCTCTCCTTGCACAAGCCTCTGCTGGTTTGGGAAAGATTGGCACAACATCAGCCAAGCTCTGGCCTTGCCTTTCTTCCCTCCCGGAACCAGGCTGGCTCGAGATCTGAGCCATGGATCTGCACCCACTTTGGGGAGTTCCCGCCCTTGGGCTACAGTAGAGGCCAAGAGTCAAAGTGTGGTGGGGGCTGAGGCAGCAGGATCGCTTGAGCCCAGGAGTTCAAGGTTACAGTTATGTTTGCGTCACTGCATTCCAGCCTGGGTAAGACAGCAAGACCCTGTCTCAAAAAAAAAAAAAAAAAAAAAAAAAACAGTGGTTGCAGGGTAGGGACAGGGAGATGAGGAATGCCCTACAGTGGAGAAAGAACCAGGACCAGAACCCAGCCCTCCTTTGTCTGAACCTTGCTGCCCGCAGGAGCCTGGACAGTGGCCAGGGAAAGCTCAAATGCCACACAGTGAGCTTGGTCTCTGCCCTGTAGGCAGTGGGAAGTGCTAGGAGCTGGACGTTCCTGTGAGGAGCACAGTCAACGTTGTGAGCAGGGCTGGATGTTGAGCTGTGAGAGGGAAACTAGAAGCTGGAACATCTAGAGGAGGCTTTTAAGAGAAGCAGAGCGGCCAGGCATGGTGGCTGACACTTGTAATCCCAGCACTTTGAGTGGCCAAGGCAGGCAGAACACTTGAGGTCAGGAGTTCAAGACTGGGGTGACCAATATGGTGAAGCCCCGTCTCTACTAAAAATACAAAAAAGATTAGCTGTGTGTGGTGCTGCATGCGTATAGGCCCAGCTACTTGGGAGGCTGAGGCAGGACAATTGCTTGAACCCAGGAGGTGGAGGTTATAGTGAGCCAAGATCGAGCCACTGCACTCCAGCCTGGGTGACAGAGTAAGACTCTGTCTCAACAACAACAACAACAAAAAAAAAAAAAAGGAGCAGAGCTGGGCAGATTGTGCAAAGCCTTAGTATGACAAGTAACTAGCCCAGGTCCAAAAGGGGTGTGACTGGGGTAACACTGGCAGGGGGTTAGTTCTCCTCTTTGGGGAGGGGAAGTGGCCAGTTACCACTGTCTCAGCAAGGTTTAGAAATTCAGGAGCTCTGGGACAGGGCTGATGACAAGGGGCCAAAGGAATGGGGAGAGGGGGAGCTACCAGGTCTCACTGGGCAGGTCTACTGGTTATTAGGCCAGGGGGAGTAGAAGGGGCTATGGAGGAAGTGTGAGAATAAATTGGGGAGAATGGCGAGGAGCAACATGAACAATGCGGGGGAGACTGGGGTGACACAGGAGGAGTTTGAGCACCCTCGACAAAGAGGGAGCATGGAGGCCTCTAGGCCTGGAGACCTGAGAAGCAGCAGGTGGAAGGGGACCCAGCCCCGGGGGGACAGTGACAGCACAGAGATGCAGCAGGGGCACTGGGCAGTGCCAGGCTGTGAGGCACCAGAATTCCCAAATGCACAGTTGGGAGCAGTATCAAGGACTGAGGCAGCTGTGGAGTTTAGGGAGACAGTGAGAGGTACCCCTGAAGCCTACTGGGGCAGAGCAGGAAGGAGCTATGGCTGGAGCCTGGGGAAGCCAGGACCCTGGGGGAGTCTTTAGAAGCTAGTAGGGAAGGGATAGGGTCTCCCCTGAGGTTTACAGGGTGGGGTGCTGTAGAGGGTCAGGGGATGGGATCAAGAGAGAAGGTGACAGGTTGAGGGGGTCTGTAGGGGAGAGCTGAGCTCATGGGCTTAGAGTTGCGTAGATAGACTCTAATCCCAGGTGCAACATTACCTTGCTGTGTAACCCTAGGCAAGATCTTGAACTCTCTGAGCCACAGTTGTAATGAACTCTCTGAGCCTCGTGTGTAATGAAGATTGTAACTAAAGCCAGTTGTATTATTTTCCAAGAACTGGGTGGCTCGAAACAACAGAAATGTATTCTCTTACAATTCTGAAGACTGAAAGTCAGAAATCAAGGTGTTGCCAGGGCCATTCTCCTTCCAAAGGCCCCAGGAGAGGACCCTTCCTTGACCCTTCCAGTTTCTGGTAGCCCCAGGAGCTCCTTGGATTGTGGCAGCATCACTCCAATGTCTGTCTCCTTCTTCACACGGCTGTCTTTTTTTGTTTGTTTGTTTTAGATAGGGTCTCGCTTTGTCACCTAGGCTGTAGTGCAGTAGTGCAATCTTGGCTCACTGCAACCTCTGCCATCTGGGCTCAAGCAATTCTCTTGCCTCAGCCTCTTGAGTGGTCGGGATTACAGGCGTACACCACCATGCCCAGCTAATTTTTTTTTTTTGAGACGGAGTTTCACTTTTGTTGCCCAGGATGGAGTGCAATGATGCAATCCCGGCTCACCACAACCTCCGCCTCCTGGGTTCAAGCAATTCTTCTGCCTCAGCCTCCCAAGTAGCTGGGATTACAGGCATGTGCCACCACACCGGCTAATTTTTTTAATAGAGATGGGATTTCTCCATGTTGGTCAGGCCGGTCTTGAACTCCTGACCTTAGGTGATCCACCCGCCTTGGCCTCCCAAAGTGCTGGGATTACAGGCATGAGCCAGCGCACCTGGCCTAATTTTTGTATTTTTTAGTAGAGGCGAGGTTTCACCATGTTGACCAGGCTAGTCTCAAACTCCTGACCTCAAGTGATCTACCCGCCTCAGCCTCCCAAAGTGCTGGGATTACAGGTGTGAGCCACCATGCCCGGCCATGACTGCCTTCTCTATGTGGCTCTGTGTCCAAATTTCCCTCTTCTTATAAGGACACCAGTCATGGGATTAGGGCCCACCCTAATCTAGTATAAACTCTTTTTTTTTTTTTTTTTTTTCTGACGTCCTCTGTTGCCCAAGCTGGAGTTCAGTGGTGTAATCATAACTCTCTGCAGCCTCCACTTCTGGAGCTCTAGCGATCCTCCCAACTCAGCCTCCCAAGTAGCTGGGATTACAGGCGCTCACCACCACGCCCGGCTAATTTTGTATTTTTAGTAGAGACGAGGGTTCTCCATGTTTGTCAGGCTGGTCTCGAACTCCCAACCTCAGGTGATCCACCCACCTTGGCCTCCCAAAGTGCTGGGATTACAGGCATGAGCCACCACATCTGGTCTACACTAGAATGATTTATAATCCTTTATACTCAGTAAGGGGATTGCTGGGTCAAATGGTATTTCCAGTCCTTGAGGAACCGCCACTTTGTCTTCCACAATGGTTGAACTAATTTATACTCCTACCAGCAGTGTAAAAGCATTCTTATTTCTCCACATCCTCTCCAGCATCTGTTCTTCCCTGACTTTTTAATGATCGCCATTCTAACTGGTGTAAGATTAAAAGAAAATTTCACGCCAATATTCCTGATGAACATTGATGCCAAAATCCTCAATAAAATACTGGCAAACTGAATCCAGCAGCACATCAAAAAGCTTATCCGGCCGGGCGCGGTGGCTCAAGCCTGTAATCCCAGCACTTTGGGAGGCCAAGATGGGCGGATCACGAGGTCAGGAGATTGAGACCATCCTGGCTAACACGGTGAAACCCCGTCTCTACTAAAAAAATACAAAAAACTAGCCGGGCGAGGTGGCGGGCGCCTGTAGTCCCAGCTACTCGGGAGGCTGAGGCAGGAGAATGTCGTAAACCCGGGAGGCGGAGCTTGCAGTG
>NC_045435.1:84239119-84404468 GCF_002776525.5 Piliocolobus tephrosceles | reverse complement strand
GATCAAGTCAGCTTCATCCCTGGGATGCAAGGCTGGTTCAACATACGCAAATCAATAAATGTAATCCATCACATAAACAGAACCAATGACAAAAACCACGTGATTATCTCAACAGATGCAGAAAAGGCCTTCGATAAAATTCAACACCCTTTCATGCTGAAAATTCTCAATAAACTAGGTATTGATGGTATCTCAAAATAATAAGAGCTATTTATGACAAACCCACAGCCAATATCATACTGAATGGGCAAAAGCTGGAAGCATTCCCTTTGAAAACCAGCACAGGACAAGGATGCCCTCTCTCACCACTCCTATTCAACACAGTATTGGAAGTTCTGGCCAGGGCAATCAGCCAAGATAAAGAAATAAAGGGTATTCAAATAGGAAAACAGGAAGTCAAATTGTCTCTTTGCAAATGCCATGATTGTATATTTAGAAAACCCCACCATCTCAGCCCCAAATCTCCTTAAGCAACTTCAGCAAAGTCTCAGGATACAAAATCAATGTGCAAAAATCACAAGCATTCCTATACACCAATAATAGATGAACAGAGAGCCAAATCATCAGTGAACTTCCATTTGCAATTGCTACAAAGAGAATAAAATATCTAGGAATACAGCTAGCAACGGATGTGAAGGACCTCTTCAAGGAGAACTACAAACCACTGCTCAAGGAAATCAGAGAGGACACAAATGGAAAAACTCTTTCTAATTTAATAACATCTGCAAGGCACCTATTTCCAAATAAGGTCATATTCACAAGTACTGGGTGTTTGGATTTGAATATATCTTTATAACAACTGTAGGGCATAGGGTTGCTATAAGGATTTAACCGCAGGCCTAGAACATAGTAAACTCTCAATAAATGGTAGCTTTGAAAAGAAGGGCAGGTTAGGGGAGGCTGAGGGAACTCAGGCTGGCAGACTTTCCCTGCATGTGTCCACATACTCACACATGCACAGGAGGCAAAGGACCACCCATGGAATCCACCCAGGAGGGCCAGGACAGGGGACTCAGGGGCCTCAGCCTGTGCTCACCTGCTCAGCAGAGCTGAGCTCAGGGCATAACGTCAGCTTCCTGGGCAGAAGAGCTGCCAGAGTCAAAGCTTTGCTCGTCAGAAAATTCCTTGGGAATGTTGAGCAAGGCCACCCTTGACATCATGTGCAAATTTGCAGACAACCTCTGCACCTAAGGCTACTCAGACCTGCAGCCTTGCCTCGATGGGGTGGCAGACTCTGTGTGCCACCAGCACACCCACTCACAGGGCAGAGGGGTCAGGATATAGAATCAGACAGGCCCCAGGGACCCCAGTGAAGATTATAGGCAGCCATTCCCCACTGAACAGAGAAGTAGGTCAGAGCCAGGTCTGACATTCCCCCATTCCCTCTCCATAACACCCATGCATCTGGCAGTCAGGCAGGCCTAAGCTAAACCTTTTCCCCCCAGCTACCCACCGGGGTCATCCCCAAGCCAGGTCAGGGCCAATGGAGGTTGGGGTGGAGAAGACAGGCTTGGCCCTAGTTCCTGCCCAACACAGAACCTTCTGGTTTCTGCCACAGGATGCCTTGTGAGCTTATCAGGGTCACTGTGGGCAGCTGGGTGAGCTAAGTTCATCTGTACTGCCATGACCTCTGTGCAGATACATCAAGAACACAGAGTGCTCCAGGGTTAGGACAAGGGCAGCACTGATAAGGTTCATGGAACCAGTGACAGAGCACACAGCTGCCCACAGGGTCACTCCCCTGTGCTCCAGCCTGGACACCTCAGCTCCCTCTCAACCCTTTCCCAAGGTGGCAGATGTATATGGGACCAGAAAGCCCCCTCTGTGTCCTCCTGTGTGAGAGCCCAGCTGCTTAGGTGTTTGTGACATTGGGCACCTGTGGGCCCGGGATTATGTGTATATCTGAGAGATATTCAGGGTGTGCATCTATGAATGTGACCAACAGTCTGCCTTGCCAGGGCAGGCAGGAGTACAAGAGTAGGGGTGGAAGAATTGGGGGATGGGAAGAGGTTGCCCCACCAACATCTGGGGCAGGAACATTACGGGCAGAAGGGAGCAAAGGCCTGAGGTGCTCTTCAGGATTTGCAGGGTGGGTTTAAGGCACAGAAGTTGTGGGTGAACGTCTTCAACTGTGAGTTGTGGGTGAATGTCAATGAGGTCAGTGGGCCTTGTTGACTCCTATAAGAACTTGGCTTCTACCTTGAGTGACAGTGAACCCTGGGGAGGCTTTGAGCAGAGAAGGAACTTCACACAGCTTAGCTTTTAAAAGATCACTCTGGCTGCTCTGAGATAGATTAGTGGTTTTCCAAGTGTGGTCCGACAGCAGCACCTGAGAACTTGTAGAAATGCAGATTCTCAGGCGCCCTGCTAAATCAGGACACCAGGGGCAGGGCACAGAGATGGTGTCATAGGAGCTCTCCAGGGATGACTTATTCCCCTCCAGCAACCTTGCTCCAGGACTCCTGGAGAACTCTAACCCCACCAGACCCCACCAGATAGCTGCTGTGAGCAGAATGAGTTCTATGGTCAGCTGCATGTGGGAAATGAGGCTCCTGCACCCACACCCCTAAGTTCTCTCAACACACAGCCTTTTTTTTCCTTGAGATCGAGTCTTGCTTTGTCACCCAGACTGGAGAGCAGTGGCACCATCTTGGCTCACTGCAACCTCTGCCTCCCAGGTTCAAGCAATTATCCTGCCTCAGCCTCCTGAATAGCTGGGATTACAGGTGCTCGCCATCGCATGCTTGGCTAGTTTTTGTGTTTTTAGTGGAGATGGGTTTCACCATGTTGGCCAGGCTGGTCTTGAACTCCTGACCTTAGGTGATCCACCCACCTCGGCCTCCCAAACAGCTGGGATTACAGGCTTGAGCCACCAAGCCCGGCCTAAACACACAGCCTTCTAAAGTTTCTCCAAATCCCACAAAAAAGAAACCAGGTCACCTTTGCTCAGGCCAGGTGAATTATATAATACCTTTTCTTAATTTACTTGACTATGGAATATTTTTTCCAGAGACCACTTCATGAACACAGGCCACACTGCAAAATGCCACTTCAGGTACATTTTGGTTTATTTCTCCGAGCTCCTATACTGCACCCAGCACAGAGTGCCCACCCAACAACTGCCCTTTGAAAAATGCATGAAGCTCCCCCATTGTGACCCTGATGAAACTCAGGTGATTTATAAACCAACTGACTTTTCCCCAAGCTCTGGAAGGACTTGACTTCAGCCCCTCATACACTGACTCCCTGGGCTGCCCTGGGAGTCCAATGGTCTGGAGGTTCCAAGCATAACAAGGGGAAGAGGGAGGGGCTGCTGCCTTGGCTTTCACGGAACAATGACCTCTCTGGTGCTTAGGGTCCCCACCCTGCCTGAGCTCAGGGCCAAGTCACGAGGCGGCTTCCCTAGAAGGTTTTTTTTTTTTTTTTTTCCCCTGAGAGCCACCCACTCAGCCCAGATGATGTGTTATCTGGGTCCCACTTATCTGGGACCTAGATAAGTGGGTCCCAGGAGGTCAGTCCAGCTAGCACTTGCCTCTAGGCTGGGCAACCACTTCTTTGGTCCTTGCACACAGCCAGGCATCAGGCCTGCCTCAGGGGCCCCTTTGAAGCTTCAAGAACAACTGAGCTCTCCTTTCTTCCCAAGGAAATGTCAGTGGAGGCCCATTCATTAGCGAGAGGCACCAGGGCATGAAGTTCAAGTAGACTCAGAAGCCTGAAGGTCCGGGAAATGCCAGAGGGGCCACAGAATCACAGCTTTCCCCATCATGGGTGCCAGAAGAGCCTTGAAACCACCAGGTCTATGCCTGTATTAACAGGTGGAGAATATGTACAGCTATTATATATCATTAACATTAAAAAAATAGGTGAAGAAACGAGACAGGACTGTTAGGGTCATACAGTTTGGCTCTCATGCCCTTGGGATCTCCCTGGTCAACGCTCTGGTCAGTTTAATAGTTCTCAGGGTGTACAGAGCCATCAGGACAGACCTGAGCAGGATGGCCACAGAGGAGGCAGGCAGAGGGAGGGCCAGTAAGGGGTTCATGATAGTCCTGACTTCATCAGGAATGAGCGCAGCGGAAGGGATCATGATCCCAGGGAGCCAGGCTGCACTTGCGGTAGGGAGGTGGACATGAGGGGTGAAGCAGAGCAAGCCTGTGGCCCTGCACAGGCTTGTGTGACCTGTGTCACCCCATGTATGTGACCCCATTATGACCCCATATATGATGACGTCACAATCATGGCACACCATGGCTGCACATGTGTGCCTCTGTGACAAGGTCACAGCCCCGGGGCACACTGTGACTACACCATGTATCTACCTGTCACAAGGTGCTGCTGTCCCTATGACCAGAGCAGTTGGCCATGTGGCCATGTGTGAAAGGCTGTTTGTGACTCTGGGCACCTGTGGGCCTGGGATTATGCATGTATTTGAGAGATATTCAGGGTGTGCACCTAGGAATGTGACCGGCAGACCATGCTGCCAGACACTAGGCCCTAAGAACTTCCAAACTTGAAATGTCACTTCAGAGTGGCCAGCAGTTTTCTGTCTGCTGAGACACAAGCAGGTTGTGGAAAACTATTTTCTAAATGTGGTTACACAAATATAGAGTGAGAGCCCTTCTGCTGTACAGCTATGGTCATCTTCTGAGGTGGTGGTCAAGGAAGAGAGAGGGAGAGGGACCAGGAGGGGAAACGAGGGTCTGACTGCAGCCTCCACTCCGGCTCAGCTTCAAGGGGCTTCAGTTGACTCCTGACCACACCATCCACAGACCAGCCTGAGATCAGAGGTGGCCTATCCCAGGGTGAGTTTAGAGAGAGCCACTGGGGAGGATGACATAGACACTGAGGAGGGCCCAGGGGAGCTTGTATATGCATGGGTAGCAGTGGGGTGGCAGAGTGTCGGGACATGGGCACTTACAGATCTCCCCAAGGAAGGCTCCTGAAGACACTCAACTGGGTGCTAGCAAATGGCCTCGCTCTATTTCCCCTGGCCCTCTCCAGGCCATCTGCTGACCAGCCATCTGACCCTAGCTTTCCACACTCACCTCTTTGCTGACACAACCTGCCCACAAATGGCCCCATCTCTGGGCCCACAAATGGCCCTATCTCTGGGGCCTAAGGGCTCACCCACACACACTCACTTGCACATAGTTCACAGATAATCCTCGTTTATTTACCCACTCCATTCATTCATGCATTTATTCGTATGTTCATTCATTCGTTCAACAAATGCTCATTGGGTACCTCTTGTGAGCCACCAGCCCTGCTCAATTTCTCCAACTCCCCAGGTCAGAGAAATGAAGGCAGAGTCCCAATGGACCCTGGTGTGAGTAGCTCAGCAAAGAGGAACCTGGAGCCTGAGTGGGCTCATGGCCGTTAGCTGGGGGGAAGCACTGAGGGGTGTCACAACCAGGCCACTGCGTCAAGCTGCATGGGCTCTGGAGGTTGGGTAAACACTATGGCTGCCTTCCCCCAACCCCAGGCTGGGTCTGGCACCTAATGAGCTGGGGTTGAGTCCCAAGGCTTCAGAGCTGTCCTCTAACCCCAAAGCCTACAGAACAAGAACCATCCCTTGGCTGGTTCTCAGAGCCCCCTCATTTGGGCCCAGATTGCCTTAACTGCCCCATGCCCGCTTCCCACCAGCTACACCAGATAATGTGAGTTCCCTGAGGGCTTGGAGGACTATGGCCTTCCAGTTCCTCTGCACTGCCCCCTCCCAAGGGGGCCTGGAGCCCAGCTTCCAAGGCTCCCCAAGTCCCTGCAACTTCTCTGCCATGCCTCCTCGCTCACATTTCAGTCACGATAATAATAATCATAATTAGATCTATCTAGCACTTCCTTGGCACTGGGCATGGATGGGTGATATTTCCAACCCTCCCATATTCCAAAGCATAGTGGCCAAAGCTGGGGGTGACCAACAGTGTGGCACTAGATCCCCCGGCCTGGGGTGCTGGTCAGCTCCTGGCCTGCTCCACCCCAAATCATCGCCAGCTTGGCTTCTTCTCCTTCAGGACTCACCCTGAACATCCTTTCCTCAGAGAGGCCTCTCTAAGCTTCCAAACAGAGCAGCCACTGTCCTTGTCACTCTGAGCACCACGTGAGCTCTCACCCTCACAAGATTATGTGTCTGGATGCTGCGTCCTTCTGGACATCTGTCTCCCCCACCAGCGTGTCCACTCCGTGAGAATAGGGACTACATCTACCTTGTTCACAGCTGCCATCCTGGAACCTAGTTCAACACTAGGCAAACAGTAGGTATACAGTAAGTATTTGCTGAATAAAAAAAGCCTATTGATCCATTTCCTGGAAGCTGCCTCATTCCATCAAGGATCTGAGGCCACTCACAAGAACACACACAATTCAAGAGGAGAGAAAAAAACCATCAAGTTGGAATAAAAGATTCTGACCTGGCTGGGCGCGGTGGCTCACGCCTGTAATCCCAGGACTTTGCAAGGCCGAGATAGGAGAATCATGAGGTCAGGAGATCAAGACCATCCTGGCTAACATGGTGAAACCCTGTCTCTACTAAAAATACAAAAAAAAAAAAAAATTAGCTGGGCATGGTGGTGGGTGCCTGTAGTCCCAGCTACTCGGGAGGCTGAGACAGGAAAATGGTGTGAGCCTGGGAGGCGGAGCTTGCAGTGAGCCGAGATCACACCACTTCACTCCAGGCTGGGTGACAGAGTGATATTCCGAGTGATATTCCATCTCAAAAAAAAAAAGATTCTGATGTTTGACCTAGTGGTTTTCTTTCTTTCTTTTTATTTTCTTTTCTTTCTTTCTTTTTATTGTACAGTAATTTTTTTGAGACAGAGGAGTTTCACTCTGTCACCCAGGCTGGAGTGCAATGGCGTGATCTCGGCTCACTGCAACTTCCGTCACCCAGGTTCAAGCAGTTCTCCTGCCTCAGCCTCCTGAGTAGCTGGGATTACAGGCACCTACCATCACGCCCAGCTAATTTTTGTACTTTTAGTAGAGTCAGAGTTTCACCATGTTGGCTAGGCAGTGTTTTGTTTCTAAATACCCCACAGAAGTAAGTCCTCACCCCACATGAGGAAACATGTTCAAGGACACTGATTGAAGTAACCCACTGGAAACTAGCAAATGAACAGTAAGGGGCTAGACAAGTGAATCATGGTGCATCAGCAGGGTGGAATATTATGCGGCTGTCAAAAGGATGCAGCCCTCTTCAAGGTGTAGTATTAAACACAAAAAGCAAAGAGCAAACAAGAAAAAATTTTTTATATGTTCAGGTGATCAACTGATAAATATTGAATGAATAAGTAGAATCTTTCTGAAAGGACCTATGAGAACTCAGGAGTATCGGTTGTGTATGGAAAGAGACCTGGATAAGGGAAATCTCTTTGTTTACTGTGTCACACTATTGACATTATCATATGCAAATATCTATTCAAATAAATAAGCTTTTGTTATTTAAAAAAATGAAAATTCAAAGTGCTCATATAAAAGTCTGTATGTGATTAGGCCAGGCCTAGTGGCTCACACCTGTAATTCCAGCACTTTGGGAGGCCAAGGTGGGAGGATCACCTGAGGCCAGGGCCTGGCAACATAATAAGACACCATCTCTACAAAAAAATTAAAAATTAGCCAGGCATGGTGGTGAACATCTGGGTCCCACTCAGGAGGCTGAGTCTAGAGGATCACTTGAGTTCAGGAGGTTGAGGCTGCAGTGAGCCATGATTGTATTACTGCACTCCATCCTGGGGGAGAGAGTGAGACCATGTCTCTTTTTTTTTTTTTTTTTTTGAGACGGAGTCTCACTCTGTCGCCCAGGCTGGAGTGCAGTGGTGTGATCTCGGCTCACTGCAAGCTCCGCCTCCCGGGTTCACGCCATTCTCCTGCCTCAGCCCCCGAGTAGCTGGGACTACAGGCGCGCAGCACCACGCCCTAATTTTTTGTAGTTTTAGTAGAGACGGGGTTTCACCGTGTTAGCCAGGATGGTCTCGATCTCCTGACCTCGTGATCTGTCCGCCTCGGCCTCCCAAAGTGCTGGGATTACAGGTGTGAGCCACTGCGCCCGGCAAGAGACCATGTCTCTTAAAAAAAAAAAATCTGGATATGAGTCTCTTCCAGAAATGCAAGCAGCAGCTCTGGACACACCAGGAGCCAGAGCTGAAATGTGTCTGTCCTTCAGCCCAGGGGTCCAGGGTACCCACTGTCCTCACCTGTCTGGACCCTACGGGCCTCTGCACTGCTGACCCCAGGTCTATGCTGCAAAAGCTAAGGCTTATTAGGTCTACAGAGTGAGGAGCAGGGCTGAGAAGCCTTCCCCAAGGTAAGGGGTTGTTACTTAGCTCTCCTTTGCTGATTTCACTCTCAACTCCAAAGGCCCCATCAAGGCCATGGCAATTCTAAGGCAGGTGAACATTGGTGTTGGCATCACAAGCCTGCTAGTCTTGCACAAGAATCCGTTAACTCAGTGTCAGTGGGGACTCAACGGCCTCTGGTCTCACTTCCCATACCAGGGCCTGAGGGTTTTGATTAAATTCAAAGGCAAGTCCTGGAGAGAGGGTGCCACCAGTAGCCCCTTGGGTAGCTTGGTCCCAGGGTCTTGACAAGGAAGTGGATGACAAGGTGAAGACCCAGTGATTGAGGTGCAGCTGCAGGTAGGCAGGCCCAGCTTACATCCTGACTCCTGCTCTGAAACTCTGGACAAGTCACCTTCCCAAGGCTCAGTTCCCTCATCTGTAGCCCACAGCTAATATTACCTGCATGCTGTTTCCAGGAACAGGTGCCTCCACCAATCACAGCAACAGCGTCTCATCGACCTTGTGAGTGGAAACCCTTGTGAAGGTTCTCCAGATAAACAGAAGCAATAGGAGAGAGAGAGAGAGATGGATTTTAAGGAATTGGTTCACATGACTGTGGAGGCTGATAAACTGGAACTCGGTAGGGAAGGCTGGCTGGCTTGAAGCTCAGACAATATCTCTATATTACATCTTGCGGCAGAACTTCTCCTTTTCCAGGAAACCTTGGTTTTTGCTCTGAAGGCCTTCGGTTGATTGATTGAGGCCCATATTACTGGTGATAATCTCCTTTACTTAAAGCCAACAGTTTTAGATATTAATTACATGTACAAAATACTTTCTCAGTAATATCTAGACTAGGTTTTTGTTTTGTTTTGTTTTGTTTTTGTCGTTGTTGGTTGTTATTTTTGAGATGGAGTTTCACTGTTGCCGAGGCTGCAGTGCAGTGGCTTGATCTTGGCTCACTTCAACCTCTGCTTCCCGGGTTCAAGTGATCCTCCTGCCTCAGCCTCCAGAGTAGCTTGGATTACAGGTGTATGCCACCATGCCCACCTAATTTTTGTATTTTTAGTAGAGACAGGGTTTCACCATGTTGGCCAGGGCCTCGGCCTCCCAAAGTGCTAGGATTATAGGCATGAGCCACCACGCCTGGCCTAGACTAGTATTTAATCAAACAATGGGCACCATAGCCTTGCCAAGTTGACACACAGCATTTAGCCAGTACAGAAAATACGACTCCCTTTCTGTACATGAGGAAATTCAAGCTCGGAGAGGCTGTGCCAACTGCTTAAGAACATAGAGCACACAGAGGATGGAGCAGGGTGTCGAACCCAGGCAGCGCACTGCCTCCACACTCTGAGAATGGGGCTGCAGGTAGCTGCTTCACAGGGGGCCTGTGAGAGTTGAAACACACAGTGCCTGGTACCACACTACCGTAGAGACACAATTCAATTTGGTAGTGACTGTTATTACTACTACCGTTAATACAGATCATTCAATAAGGAGCTGACTGTGGGAGCAGGGAGAGGAGACAGGGAGGAGGGGGCTGCTGTTCCCCACCATTGGAGATGGGTTTTAGGGTGACAGCAAACCCTTTCCTGTTTCCAGAAGGGCCCCCTTTCTTCCTTCTAGGAACCTCCAAGGAGGGAGGGAGGCCTCTGCCAGGCTGTGGGCCCTGGGTGCTGTGCAACTGGGCCCAGAACAGCTGGCCAGGTGCAGGGGAGAGAGTGAGCAGTATCTACCAGTGTGTGGGGTCTGGAAGGAGTCCTGCCTTCTGAGGCTGTGGCTGGCTGCCCAGAAGTTCCTGGAAGTGGGCAACCTCTCCTGAGTTGGGTGGCCGGCGGCTGGCCAGAGCCTTGGCCAGCCTCCTTGGCTAAGTGCTCCCATCTGCCTGCCCAAACTGGTCCTGTCATCCAGAAATAGAAAAACGCCTCCCCTGAGACCTGAGACCCTTGAAGCTGCCCCAGCCTCATTCTTCCCATCTTCTTCACCCCGCCCCCACAGGGTGGAGTGCTGGACCAGAAGCCAGAAGTGCCAGGAGGTCAACCACACTCCCCACTTGCTGGCTGCATGACCTTGGGCAACTTTAATATTCTCAGCCCCTGTCCCTTGTATGGGTTAATAATTGTACTGACATCTATAGGGTGGCCGTGCGGGGGTTCTGGGGTTGTGCACATAATCACAGAGCCAGGTCAAACATTTGCACACAGCGGCTGCTGCTGCCATCTTTGCTCAGCAGATTCGCATGCTCCCTGGCCTTCTCCTTACTGGCCCTGCCTAGCTGATCCACGTTCACTCTCTTCTCACTCCTGCTCCCCTTTGTTCCAGCTCCCTTGTGCCTGGGAAGAAGGGGTGCGGGTAGGCCTTTAAATGCCAACAGGGCCAGAGAGAAATAAGGTCCCTGAATTGGTGGATAATTGTACTGTTGATGATGGCAGGATTCTAACGTCTCCCGGCCTGGCTCTACCACACACCCCTCCCTCTCCCTGCTCTCTTGACTCCAGCCTCTCTGTCTTCCTCCATGCTCCTTCTCCACATCAGGCTCCCTCTAGCCTTCACTGAGAGCCCCTCAGCCTGGTCGCTCTGTCCCAGGTATCATCTCCTTGACACCAGGGTGCAGCCCTGAGGTGGGTCCCCCTTCCCATGCCGCCGTTCTCCAATCCAGCACCCTTGTCCACACTGGTCACAGCCTGCTACAGCTTCTTTGCTGATGTGTGTCTGCCCAGCAGCTCAGAAGGACAGGGAGGGAGCTTTCCCCACACTGTGCATCCTCATCTGCCCAAGCCCCTGCAGTGGATCAGGTAGACCAGTGCCCCTTGAAAGTGATGAGGCAGGGGCAGGCACAGCTGGCCAGAGGAGAGGGCTCAGCCTGTGCCTGCCTCTGCCCCATTAGGGGCCCTAATCTGCCTGATCTGCATGCAAGGGCTTGGGGGGATGATGACAAGCATGGAGGAATCCACCTCTGGGCCAGTCCCTTCCAGGGAGCCACTAATAGCTAGCCTGATCCTTCCCCTAGCCACTGACCCCAGACCCTCCTCCAGAGGCTGTGAGTGCAGTGTGGGAGACATAGAAATCAGGACATCTGGGTCTCCCTGCAGCCCAAACATCACTTTCTGTGTGACCTCGAGCAAGTCCTCTCCCCTCTCTGAGTCTTAGTCTCCCTGGCTGTAAAATGGCTTAGGGCTGGGAACACACACTGGTGCCTACAAGGCCAGGAAGGTGTTGCTGCTTGGACATTACATCCCTCAGGGTTGGGGACACACTGAAGGGAGGGCTGATAGAGAATTGGAGAGAGCACACCCTGCCTGGGCCAGCCCAGGCGCTCCAGGTCTGCTGATTCCTCAAAAGAAGCTGAACATCTGAGGCTTGAGAAATCTCCTGCTGGTTAAATGTTGACAATGAATTAACATTTTATTACAAAACAAGAACGTCAGGCGCAGTGGTTCATGCCTGTAATCCCAGGCCGAGAATTTGGGAGGCAGAGGCGGGCAGATCACAAGGTCAGGAGATCGAGAACATCCTGGCTAATACAGTGAAACCCCGTCTCTACTAAAAATACAAAAAATTAGCCGGGCGTGGTGGTGGGCGCCTGTAGTCCCAGCTACTTGGGAGGCTGAGGCAGGAGGATGGTGTGAACCCAGGAGGCGGAGCTTGTAGTGAGCCGAGATTGCGCCACTGCATTCCAGTCCAGGCGACAGAGCGAGACTCTGTCTCAAAAAAAAAAAAAAAAAAAAAAAAAGGCAAGAGCAACGAGGGCCACCCAGCATTTATCTGGGCCACAGTTTGTGGCTGCTAGGCTGGAGGGCTGGGTTCATGGGTCCTCTGGGACATTTTCTGCTCTCTAGGATGGGGGCTGTTGCTCCCTGCAAAGCCCCCTCACTCCAGACCTGCCTCCTGAAGCATTTATTGGCTTTGCTCCACTCCAGCCCCTCTCTCTCTTCTTGCAAACCAGAGCTCACCTGCTCTGCAACCACAGTCTAATGGGATTCCAAAGACAGGGTTAGGACAAGGCCAGCGCCAGAGACCTCAGAACCCTTTTGCTCTGCCAACCCCGAAATTCCATCTCACATGGTGGCTCCTGGGCCCCATCACTGTAAACTGGAGCTCATGCCTCCAACTGTTCAGGGCATAGCTGAGCTGTTTCCAGATCCTCTACCCACTGTGTGAGGCTGGCCCCCATCTACCACTGCATAGAAGGGCACTGACACCCCAAGGAGCAGCAGCAGCACAAGTTGGAGGAGTCCTATGTCCACCTGGGTTCTCCTTGAGAAGGATGCAGGATTTCTTGCCTGGCTGATAGATGTGGCAACTGAGGCCCAGAAGAAAGCAGCAGGTTTGCTCAGACTGAGCTACCTCACCTTCTTGGAGGGGTGCTGCTAAAAATAGTTTCTGGGAGATCGGGTCCTGGTGACGAGTGCTGCTTTCTCTCCCTGAGTCCACTCGCCAGCCTGCCACCCTCCACCACCACATCCTGCAAACCCACCCCTCTCCTGTACCAGGAACTTGCTAACACCAGTACTGTGCCCTACGAATATCCATTGCTGACCCCAGAGCAGAAGAAGGAGCTGTCTGACATCACTCATCACATCGTGGCTCTGGGCAAGAGCATCCCGGCTGCAGATGAGTCCACTGGGAGCGTTGCCAAGTGGCTGCAGTCCATTGGCACCAAGAATACCGAGGAGAACTGGTGCTTCTACCACCAGCTGCGACTGACAGCTGACAACTGCATGAACCCTGCATTGAGGTCGTCATCCTCTTCCATGAGATGCTGTACCAAAAGGTGGATGATAGGTGTCCCTTCCCCCAAGTTATCAAATCCAAGGGCAGTGTTGAGGGCATCAAGGTAGAAAAGGGGGTGCTATCCCTGGCAAGGGCAAATGGCGAGACCACCACCCAAGGGCTGGATGGGCTGTCTGAGCGCTCTGCCCCAGACAAGAAGTATGGAACCCACTTTGCCAAGTGGCATCATGTGCTGAAGATTGGGAAACACACCCCCTCAGCCCTCGCCATCATTGAAAATGCCAACATCAGCTGGGCGCAGTGGCTCACGTCTGTAACACCAGCACTTTGGGAGGCCAAGGTAGGCGGATCGCTTGAGGTCGGGAGTTCGAGACCAGCCTGGCCAACATGGTGAAATGTCCTCCTCTACTAAAAACACAAAAATGAGCTGGGCATGGTGGCACACACCTGTAATCCCAGCTACTCAGGAGGCTGAGGCAGGAGAATCATTTGAACCTGGGAGGCGGAGGTTACATGAGCTGAGATTGCACCACTGCACTCCAGCCTGGGTGACAGACTGAGACACCGTTTCAAAAAAAGAAAAAAGAAAGAAAATAAAAGAAAATGGCAGTGTGTCAATGTCCTGGTCCGCTATGTCAGCATCTGCCAGCAGAATGGCACTGTGCTCATCGTGGAGGCTGAGATCCTCCCCAGTGGGGACCATGACTTGAAGTACTGCCAGTATGTAACCAAGGTGTGGCTGCTGTCTACAAGGCTCTGAGTGACCACCACATGTACCTGGAAGGCACCTTGCTGAAGTCCAATATGGTCACCCCAGGCCAAGCCTGCATCCAGAAGTTTTCTCACAAGGAGATTGCCATGGCAACTATCACAAGCGCTACACTCTAGGCCACTTACTCTAGGGAATAAGTGGCCTAGAAGGATCACAACTGGGCCAGAACAGGGCCCACCCAGACTCATCACTGAGGCAGGTGGGGTCATTCTCATTTCACAGACACAAAAACTAAGCGCTACACTGCACAGTGTCCCCTGCTGTCCCTGGGATCACCTTCCTATCTGGAAGCCAGAGCAAGGAGGTGTCCATCAACCTCAATGCCATTAACAAGTGCCCCCTCCTGAAGCCCTGGGCCCTGACCTTCTCCTACAGCTGAGCCCTGCAGGCCTCTGCCCTGAAGGCCTGGGGCAGGAAGAAGAACCTGAAGGCTGTGCAGAAGGAGTAAGTCAAGTGAGCCCTGGCCAATAGCCTCACCTGTCAAGGAAAGTACATTCCAAGCGGTCAGGCCGGGGCTGCTGTCAATGAGTCCCTCTTCATCTTTAACCACGCCTAGTATGTGGAGGTGTTCTCAGGCTGCCCCCCAACACTCCGGGCCCTGCCCCCTCCCACACTCTCTTGAAGAGGGGGACTCCTCCTCAGGGCTCCAGGCTGGCTTGCCTGCGCTCTTGCCTCCCTCATGACGGTGGTGTGTGGTATTGTCCATGAATGCTAACTCCGTCACCCTTTCCAGCACACTGCTAATAAACAGCTATTTAAGGGGGGGAAATAAAAATAGTTCCTGGGGCCCAGAATAAAAAGGGTGAATTCTGGGGGCTGGGGTTGACATTTTCCTTTTGCCTTGACCATTGGATGGTACTATGTGCAGCAGCCCCTGACGGTGATAATGATGGTGACGAAGACCATGATGCAGACTGGGTGGGAGGGAAAAAAGGCCCCAGCGCCATCCCTAGGATGGGGCCTGACCTTGCCTCAGTTCCAGCTGCCCAGGGCCAGAGCAAGTGATGAGATGAGTTTATACTGTGGCTCTGAGAAGGAAGGGAGGGAGGGAGGGAGGAGGGAAAAGGAGGGAAGGAGGGCAGAGGGAGAGAAAGGGAAAAGAAGATGGGGAAGGAGGGAATGACAAGGGAGGAGTGACAGGAGAAGAAGGAGAAGAAGAAAAGAAAGAAGAGGAGGAGGGGGCAGAGGCGGGAAGAAGAGGCCCAGAAAGATCACAATGGGAGCAGAATAGGGCCCACCCAGACTCATCACTGAGGTAGGTGGGGTCTTTCTCATTTCACAGACACAAAAACTAAGACTTAGGGTATGACGTGATTTGCTCAAGATCTCAGAGTTAGGACTAGAACTTATGGCTTATGCCTTGCCCTTCAAGGCCTCAAACCTTGAACCACTCAAGCAACATATCCCAAGATACCTCACCCTTACCTCACCAGAAAGGTGGGCTGGTTAAAATGCAGATTTCTGGGTCAAAATCAAAGGAATGTGACCCAGGAATCTGCATTTTGACCATACCCTGGGGTTGGTTCTTTGGGCCCTGATGCTGGAAAACGCTGTGGCTCATTTAGGGCCTTTCTGATCTGACCTCTTGGTGCCAGGTTCTGACCGTATTCCCGTTGCCCAGCTATTTGGGTTGACTCATGCTGATCCCCCAACCGCCACCCCCACAGGGCTGAGCCTTTTCCATCCAAGCCTTCACCCACAGTCTCCCAGTCACATGTAGATCCACCCTTCCTGCTAGCACCTGCTTCTCTTCTGGAAGCCTTCCTCGTGGTTGAGATCCTCCTCTTTCAGTGCCTGTTGGAGTAATAGCCTCCTCCTCCTCCATCTGGAGTTGCTTACAACACCCTATTTCACTTTCCATGTGAGTCGGCCTTGTTTCCCAATCTTTCTCTATATTAAACAGGAAACTCCCAGAGGGCTAGGGACTTGCCAGTTTAAACAATAAGCCTCTGAAATACAGGACTTCACCTGACCCTCCCGCCAGCCACAAGTGGCAGGGCTGGGAGAGCTTTACAGATCAGGAAACCAAGCCTTGAAGAGGTTGTGGCCTGCCCAAGTCTATGGCCAAGTAAGATTCACAGCTGGATTTGAAACCCATGCCCAACTCCATTATCCAGTTCTTTCTGCTTTGGCTTTGCCTCTTATCACCCCCCAAAAAAACCCTGTGAGGGCTGGGCACAGTGTCTCATGCCTATAATCCCAACACTTTGGGAGGCTGAAGGTGATCACCTGAGGTCAGGAGTTCATGACCAGCCCGGCCAACATGGGGGTGAAACCCCATCTCTACTAAAAATACAAAAATTAGCTGGGCATGGTGGTGTAATCCCAGCTGCTTGGGAGGCTGAGGCAGAAGAATCGCTTGAACCTGAGAGGCAGAGGTTGCAGTGAGCCGAGATTGTGCCACTGCACTCTAGTCTGGGCAACAGAGGGAGACTCTGTCTCAAACAAACAAAACAACAACAAAACAAAAAACAAAAAACAACCCTGTGAGGCAGGCATTTCAGGGGTTATGATCCTATTGCCCAGCTAAGGAAAGCAAGGCCCAAAGATGAGCAAAGCACTCAATACCATCCTTATTCTGTTCCCACTTACAGCTGCACTTGGGTCCAAGTGCTGACCTTTTCTCTCTCATCTTCTCTGGGTGATGGGCACTGCCCAGGATCCCTTGGCAGAATGGCACAGAACTGGGTCTTGAGCTCTCAGACCAAAGCACGCATCCTGGACAGGTCCCACTGCCACTCTGAACCCAGGTGCCTCCTCTGAAGGTGCAGACTCGCCTCACCTGCCTTGCAGCCAGCTGGATGCTCAGAGAGGGAAATGCAAAGTACCTGGACACACCCTGGTCACCATCATTCTGGACTTTATCCCTCTTGTTAATGCTTAGCTGGGAAAGGAATACTCTCAACGGCCCTTTCCTCAAGAATGGAGAGTACCTCTGAGCCTGGCACAGGCCCAGCCCAACTCAGTCCAAGCCAGGCTGGGAAGGGTGTGGAGCAAGGAAGCCGGACAGGCATTCCCCAGAGGGGTTTGCCAAGCCCTACACTTCATGTGTTGTGCCAGAGAAACTCAATGGAGGTATGGCCCAACGCTGACCTTTGGGATGGAGGCCTAAGCCACCCTGCTGGTGCCCAGGGTGGCCAGCAAGGGGCTTCAGACAACCCCGGATGGAAAATAAAAATAGTGGCTAATATTTGTTACATGCTAACTATTGTCAGGCCCTGTGCCTCCCCCTCCGCCCCAGGTGCTCAGAGCTGTGGAATGGATGGTTTCCATCCAGCCCTGTTCCTCTGCCTCCTCTGGATCATCTTAGACCGGAAAGTGCCACAGCTCAGTGTCCCGCTTCTTCCGCATCCTGTCAGGACCACTCCATCTGTAGGGGATACAATCAACTCCACCTCCTTCGGGAAGCCCTTGTTCACAGTTTCCAAAACAAGCCGCAGATGGGATGGATCCTGCTTAACACCTCGGCCCAGAACCCCTTGGATCTCCTTCTTCCTCCAGGTCCAAGACACCCATCTTAACAACCCTGTAGCCCCTAACTTGGCCCTAGCCGCCTCGACCTTGCCATTTTATACCCCAAAATCGGGGCGTAGGGTTCTGAAGCCCAGGGTAGTTGGTGGGGAGGCAGCACGAGAGTGCAGGATGAGGTCGGGGAAAAAAGACCTCGTCCGCTCACCGTCTGGCCCTTCCTCCTCCCGGCAGGCGAGCCGGGGAATTCCCGGCGGCACGGATACCCGCAGAGCCAAAGAAGTGGGCTTCTCTGCCCCGCCCGCCCAGCTTGCCGAGGGCGACACGGCGCGCCTGCGCGGAAGAAGGCAGCGCCCACGGCGCATGCGCAGCGGTCACTCCTGCTGTATATTAAGGCGCCGGCGATCGCGGCCTGAGGCTGCTCCCGAACAAGGGCAACGAACGGTTCGTTTGGACTTCTCGGCTTGCGTGCCCCCGTCCTTCGCCGCCGTCTCCGCAGAGTCCCCAGCGCAGGTGAGCGCCCGCGCGGTAGGTGTGGCGCCGGTCGGGGAAGCCCCCGCGTGTCCTGCCAGCCGGGGCACCTCTCCCCCGGGGCGCTGGGACCCCATCCCCCACTGTCCCAGTCATCCGCCGCCTTGAGGTCAGCGTTTATCCTCCAGATCTTTTGCCTAGACAGCCGCCTCAGTTTCCCCCTTTCGGCCCCTTCCAGCTATTCCCGGTTGAACCCGCCGCTTTAGAATTCCCTTCTCATACCCCTCCCGTCATTCTCGAGACCTCGACCGCGGGTCATCTCTGACCCCTACTGCCCGAGTACTGCCTTCTTTCTCCAGACTCAACTCCCTCAACTTTATAACCCCTGCGCGTCCCCAGTGAGTCCCAAGGCGCTGGTCCTCATACCCCTACCCTCGTTTGTGCCCCTCCTTTCTCAGTTATGCCCAGTTCTTCCCGCTGTGGGGACACCACCGCGGAGGAATCGTTGCTTCAGGGACTTGGGGCCATGCTGGACTCCTTCCTCGGGTTTAGGAGTGCTTTCTGGGATGCGGGGACCAGGAGAAAGTCAGGATCCCTAATAGTCTTCCCTGTCTGGTTAGATGAGTGGCTTCTTCCCTAACATCCCTTCTCCACCTAGATGTAAGCCAAGATGTCTTATCTGCACTGTGCATCTCCCTAAGAAACCTCTGGCCTCCCAAACCTGTTTTTGACTTGTCCTTCATCCTTCTGCCCCCTTGGCTATGTACTGTCAGTATTTACTTCATTTGGTGAAGTTGCTTTGTAGGTGCCTTTGTGTAGAGCTGGGGAATGAAGAAGTTGGTGACCCGTGTAAAATGTGGTCACCATTCCTTAGCTGAGTCTCACATCAGTGCTGTCCTTAGGCATTTTTGAGGGAGAAGTGTTAGTATTCCAGGGTACCCTTTATGTAAACTGCAGGTGACACCTGAATCCAGTGAGCTTGTGGTGATATTTGCCTGATTATTAACAGCTGTTGATGTCACTCATCATCAGTCTTTCCACAGGAGCCAGCATACTTCTTGAACATGGAGACTGTTGTTCGCCGCTGCCCATTCTTATCCCGAGTCCCCCAGGCCTTTCTGCAGAAAGCAGGCAAATCTCTGTTGTTCTATGCCCAAAACTGCCCCAAGATGATGGAAGTTGGGGCCAAGCCAGCCCCTCGGGCATTGTCCACTGCAGCAGTACACTACCAACAGATCAAAGAAACCTCTCCGGCCAGTGAGAGTAAGTGTCACTGACAATGAAGGAGCAGGTACGGGTGTGTGTACTCATTGGTAGACTAGAAGCAGTCCCCACAGTGGTGGTGAGGGCCACAGTCACTCACAAAGGGCTGCTCTGAGCACAGATTATCTCATATGATTTTTGCCCCAAGGGTAGGCACTTTTAGCTTTTCCATCTTTAAAGGTGAAACAGTGGCCAGTGTTGCACATTGCAGGTTTTTGGATTGCATGTTAGTGTCTGTTGGGATTTTAGTGTTTCCTCAGTGCCTCGTTCACATAAATATTAAATTGGAGTGTTCTAATTTCCCTCATTAAACATTTGGCCTTCAGCTTTTTATTTATTTAGTTTTTCTTTTTTGAGACAGTGTCCTGCTCTGTTCCCCAGGTTGGAGTGCAGTGATGCAATGTCAGCTTACTGCAACCTCCACCTCCCAGGTTCAAGTGATTCTCCTGCCTCAGCCTCCCAAATACCTGGAATTACAGGCATGCACCACCACACCGGGATAATTTTTGTACTTTTGGTAGGGTTTCACCTTGTTGGTCAGGCTTGTCCTGAACTCCTGACCTGATCCACCTGTCTCAGCCTCCCAGAGTGCTGGAATTACAGGCATGAGCCACCGTGCCCGGCCCCTTTGGCTTTTTAAAGTAGTGACTTGTTTTTTTCCTTAAAAGTTTTTGTTTTATTGTGGTAAAATGCCCAAGAAAAATTACCATTTTAAGCATTTAAAAATGTACAATTCAGTGGTACATTCATATTGTTGTGTGACCATCACCACCATCCATCTCCAGAACTTTTTTTGTCTTCCCAAACTGAAATTCTATACCCATCAACCAGTAACTCACCATTCCTCTCTCCCCAACCCCTGGCAACCACCATTCTGCTTTCTGTCTCTATGAATTTGACTATTCGAGGTACCTCATATAAATGAAACTGTACAGTATTCATGGTTTTAAAAACAAATTTATCTTGGCTGTATGCAGTGGCTCACTCCTATAATCCGAGCGCTTTGGGAGGCCGAGGCGGTTGGATCACGTGAGGCCAGGAGTTCAAGACCAGCCTGGCCACATAGCAAAACCCCATCGCTACAAAAAATACAAAAATCAGCTGGACATGGTGGTATACACCTGAAATCCCAGCTACTTGGGAGGCTGAGGCATAAGAATTGCTGGAAACCAGGAGGTAGAGGTTGCAGTGAGCTGAGATCATGCCATGTATCTTTATTTGTATATACATTTGTTGTTGTTGTTTTCAACAAAGAGACCGGAGTTGAATTTAGTTTGCTCTGGTTCTGCTAGGAGAGAACAAGGCTCTTCAGGTTCCACTTAATCCTAGAGAGTATTTTACAGGTTTTTCTTAGGCGTGTTCTCTGGGTGTGGGCTTGTAAGAAAAGAATTTTTGTTTTTCTTTAAGCAGGAAGGATTTAATCCTTTATAGGGTTTATTTTCAAGAGTTAGTTATGTCTTTTTTACCAAAATGCTTGCAATGGTTATGTTCTAAATGATAGGTTTTTTTTCTTTATCTAGACTTTAATGAATATGTATTACTTTTATAATAAATGAAGTTAACTTCAAAATAATTTGTTTGGCTTTCTTTTATAGAAGATTTTAATGAAAACTGTATTGAGACACCTTACCCAAGTTATAGGAAAGGCTAGCCAGTGACTCACAGGAGTATTCCAGAATGATGAAAAAAGACTTTTCTAGAAAGAAGGTCAATGAATTTGCTCAAGGGGAGAGGGAAGTCACTGTAACTAGAAGGATAATTACCAGCCAACTGTGTGAAGTCAGCAGACTTTGATGAATTTAGATGAGAAAGTAGATGAGGTATGTGAATGTGATATACCCCTATTTTTTTCTTACTGTATTAGCAATCTAAAGACCTAAGGTTTAGCCTAATTTCTTTTGTTTAGAGAAAAACCAATAGCTTTTATGTTAAGCAAAAGCAAGCCTCTTGGTCAAGAATCTGTTTAAAAAATGTTAGCAGAAGCAGGATGTGGTGGCTCGTGACTGTAATTCCAGCACTTTGGGAGGCTGAGGCAGGAGGACTGCTTGAGCCTAGGAGTTTGATAGAAGCTAGGGCCACATAACTAGACTCCATATCTACAAAAAGTTAAAAAAAAAAAAAATTGGCTGGACACAGTAGAACACCTGCAGTCCAAGCTACTTGGAGGGCTGAGGTGACAGGATCACTTGAGCCTGGAGGTCAAAGCTGTGGTTAGCTGTGATTGCACCACTGCACCCTAGCCTGGTTGACAGAGTGAGATCCTGTTTAAAAAAAAAAAAAGGAAAAGAAAATGTTAGCAGATTAAAAAATGTGTGTGAATACTTCCAGTTACCTTACAGGGTGTGTCCTCTCATGAAATAAGCTGAAATGTAGTTGGGGTAGAAAGTACTGGAAATGATCCAACTCAAGGATTCCAGGTTGTCTACAACTAGAAAATGGTAGTTTGTTGAATTTATGAGGAGAAATACTATGGGTTTAAGAGGTAACTGGAATGTGCCAGTCAGCTCTTCACATGAGCATTGTTTCTTGTGAAGCAGATGAAAAACTAGAGAGATTAGCAGAACCTAATAAAAACAAGCTTGTGGCTGAGTGCAGTGGCTCACACCTATAATCCCAGCACTTTGGGAAGCCAAGGCGGGTGGATAACCTGAGGTCAGGGGTTCAAGACCAGCCTGGCCAACGTGGTGGAACCCCATCTCTACTAAAAATACAAAAATTAGCCAGGCATGGTGGTGCACACCTGTAATCCCAGCTACTTGGGAGGCTGAGGCACGAGAATCACTTGAACCCAGGAGGCGGAGGTTGTAGTGAGCCAAGATTGTGCCACTGCACTCCAATCTGGGGGACAGAGCAAGACTCCATCTTAAAAAAAAAAAACAACTTCTGTCTGGATGGTGGGGTAGAGTGAGTAAGTATTAAGTTTATCTTTGAGGCAATAAAAGAAAGAAATAAGTGGTTTTCTTACACACTGTGCAGCCAGATCTGATGCTTCACTTTTTCCATTTCCTCCCTCAGAAGACAAAACTGCCCAAGCCAAGGTCCAACAGGCTCCTGATGGATCCCAGCAGAGTCCAGATGACACGCAACTTCCGTCTGGACACCCCTTGCCTGCCACAAGCCAGGGCACTGCAAGCAAATGCCCTTTCCTGGCAGCACAGATGAATCAGAGAGGCAGCAGTGTCTTCTGCAAAGCCAGTCTTGAGCTTCAGGAGGATGTGCAGGAAATGAATGCCGTGAGGAAAGGTAAGAGATGAGTCGTGAACCATTAGTGGTAGTGAAGAGGTCCTTTTAGTTCTTTTGGGCCCTCAGATTTGTGTATGAGCTATCATTAGGGCAGTATTTATGGAAACACCTTCCTCTTTTAGGGCCAGAGAGGAAGGTCTTCAAGATAGACAGTCAAGGGACTGTATTGCAAAAGTGGAACTTTCTGGTGTGTGTGTAGGATGTGACCAGCTTTTATAGTAATTACTTAATTTCTGAAAATAACCTGCAGTCTTGAGCTGCTACCAGCTGCCTTTTGTCCCTTTGGTCTTTCCCATCATCTGGTGGGATAAAGATAGAAAACAATGATTTTACTGCAGTAAGTGCTGGTCCTAGGGCTCCCAAGCTGGGTGTCTTACTGATGGTCATTTAATTGCAACCTTAACTCCACAATATATAGCTGTGGCTACATCTGCAGAGCATTCAAGGCTCCCCAGAAGCCTAACCACCAGAAATTATGCATATGGCCAAAATTGTTTTCTATGAAGAAAATTGAGATTAGGACCAGGCCCAGTGGCTCACACCTATAATCCCAGCACTTTGGAAGGCCTAGGCAGGTGGATCGCTTGAGGCCAGGAGTTTAAGACCAGCCAGGCCAACATGGTGAAACTGCCTCCCTACCAAAAATACAAAGATTAGCTGGGCATGATGGCACATGCCTATAGTCCCATCTACTCAGGAGGTTGAGGAGGGAGGATCACTTGAACCCAGGAGGCAGAGGTTGCAATGAGTCGAGATCGTGCCACTGCTCTCCAGCCTGGGTGACAGAATGGGACTCTGTCTCAAAAAAAGAAAAAAACAGAAAATTGAGATTAGGATTGGGGTGGGGATGTTGTGGAGTGAATAAGACATGCCAATCAGCAGAGAAAGCTTTGGACTTTATTGTTCATTAAAGCTGGCCAGTAGCTCTGAAAACAACACCGTGGGTCTGCCATTACAGTAACTAAAATAGAAGAGATGCTTTGTACACTCAGTTACAGCTAACTTTGGTTATGCTTGGCCTTTTTTTGTGAACTAGGCAATAAACCATTTTTGACAGTATGTCTGGAAGATATTGTGAACTCAGAATAGAAAGTTGGTCCCATTTGTTTCTTGTTACTTTTGTTCCAGAGGTTGCTGAAACCTCAGCAAGCCCCAGTGTGGTTAGTGTGAAAACCGATGGAGGGGATCCCAGTGGACTGCTGAAGAACTTCCAGGACATCATGCAAAAGCAAAGACCAGAAAGAGTGTCTCATCTTCTTCAAGATAACTTGCCAAAATGTAAGTCTTACTGTTATTTGCCTGATGTAGGAGATAATTTATAATTTAAATGTACATTAGATTAAATATAAAATTGCATAGTGAGGCTGAGCACAGTGGCCCATACCTGTAATTCCAGCACTTTGGGAGGCTGAGGCGGGAGAAGATCACTTGAGGCCAGGAGTTTGAGACAAGCCTTGGCAACATAGCAAGACACTATCTCTACAAAAACAATTTTTTAAATTAGCCAGACATGATGGCTCACACCTATAGTCCCAGCTACTCAGGAGGCTAAGGTAGGAAGATTGCTTAAGCCCAGGACTTCAAGGTTCAGTGAGCTATGATCACGCTATTGTACTCCAGTCTGAATGACAGAGAGACTCTGTCTCTAGGAAGAACAAAAAATGTATGGTGAGTTGAGGCTTGAAAGGCATATCCCTTGCTTGTGTGAGCAGGTGCTTTTGGTTGTGGTGACTACAGGTGCTGTTGGTAGCCTGCCTTCTGTCCTTTAATACCTACCATCTACACATGGCACTGGGCCAAACACTTGATATACAGTCTTATTTACTTACAAGATGAGGACATCAAATAACCTGCCCAGGATCTCCTTCATTGGCCAAGCTGAGACTTGTTGCCTTTCGCCAAAATGCAGCTGTGTTTCACAACCGTCATTCTCTCCTGTCTTCTGTTTGATTTTCAGCTGTTTCCACTTTTCAGTATGATCGTTTCTTTGAGAAAAAAATTGATGAGAAAAAGAATGACCACACCTATCGAGTTTTTAAAACTGTGAACCGGCGAGCACACATCTTCCCGATGGCAGATGACTATTCAGACTCCCTCATCACCAAAAAGCAGGTGTCAGTCTGGTGCAGTAATGACTACCTAGGAATGAGTCGCCACCCACGGGTGTGTGGGGCAGTTATGTAAGTAGCCCTTGGCTTTCAAATATTACTGGTGTTATTAGGCAAGCCAATGTATGTATAGGGGTTATACATACCTTGATGATGTATAGGGGTTGGATCTTTATGGAGGGAACATTCAGTAGCTGAATGCGTGCCACAGCAAAATACTATTCTTAGCTTCTGAAAAATATCTATAGACTATTTTTAAAGGAACTCTAATATGCAGGTAGCTGCTGGAGCCCCTTAGCTTGTGAGGGTTCAAGCTTATAGGCTCAATGACTACACGTCAGTCCACTTTCTACCACTCTACAAGTGAGTGTGCCTTTAACACCAGGCAGTCTTGCACAGAGACATCCTTGGTTGTGGCTGTGAGAGGAGAAATACGAATCTAGCAGCGCTAGAGAAAAAGCTACTTCAAAAGACATGTTAAAAAGGATGTAGATCCCATTACTCGTCCTTCAGGAGGCTTACCATCCTAGGGATGCTTGAGAGAGTTGCTTGCCGGATTCTCCAAAGGCTTGCTAAAGAGGTTTGAGGTTTAATTAAACCAGTTTGAGGTTTAATGATAGTGATATATCCTAACATTACGTGACTGGCTTGCAGAGGGTAACCACCATCCAGGATGTCCCTCTAGAGTTTGGTTTTTCTTAAGATAACATGTTATTGGAGCCGGGCGCGGTGGCTCAAGCCTGTAATCCCAGCACTTTGGGAGGCTGAGACGGGCGGATCACGAGGTCAGGAGATCGAGACCATCCTGGCTAACACGGTGAAACCCCGTCTCTACTAAAAACTACAAAAAACTAGCCGGGCGAGGTGGCAGTGCCTGTAGTCCCAGCTACTGGGGAGGCTGAGGCAGGAGAATGGCGTAAACCCGGGAGGCGGAGCTTGCAGTGAGCTGAGATCCGGCCACAGCACTCCAGCCTGGGTGACAGAGCGAGACTCCGTCTCAAAAAAAAAAAAAAAAAAAAAGATAACATGTTATTGGAAAGAATAATGTTTCTCAGAGAAAATAAACCTTAGTTTCTTAGACAAGAAACTCAGCTAATACCAAGCACTCACTGATTGTTAAATGAACACTTGTTCTTGATGATTCCTGGAGGTGTCATCACCCTAGCGTTGACATCTTCTCCCACCTAGTCTGAAGATGAAATCAGTTGAAATTTCTGACCCCAGGTTTCACAGTGAGAGAGTTGCTACATCAACATGTTTGAGTCTCCTGGATCCTAGAAAGAGGAAAAAATTCATATAGTGTTTAGAACCATGAACTGTATTTTCTGGTTTTGTTTGTTTGTTTTTTTAAACAGGGACACTTTGAAACAACATGGTGCTGGGGCAGGTGGTACTAGAAATATTTCTGGAACTAGTAAATTCCATGTGGACTTAGAGCGGGAGCTGGCAGACCTCCATGGGAAAGATGCTGCACTCTTGTTTTCCTCGTGCTTTGTGGCCAATGACTCAACCCTCTTCACCCTGGCTAAGATGATGCCAGGTAAGGAAGCCTGGCATGGGTGCCTTAGAGTTTTTTGGGTTTCTTAGTAATAACAAGAAAACTGGCAACAAAGAAGGCTTACCAGAACCTCTCAATTGAAAATCATAATCCTATCTGGGCATTTGTTCTGGGGTCAAGCATGAAATGCTAACTGTACATTATGGGTTCCAGGAGAACATGATACCAGTGAAAATTAAAACTTGAAACATCTTGTCCTTGAGCTAATTGCCTCAAATGTGTTTTGTATTCTAAGATGATCCTTTGGAGAAGTCTCTTAATCGTTTAGTTAGCTCTTGATTGAGTTTGGAGTGAGGCAGCCAGATTTAAGAGCAGATTAATTGCTTGCCACAAGGTTATTCTACACCTTTGGACCTTCTCACAGGGGAAGCACTAACTAGTTATTTTGCCAGGAAGAAACTGGCACACAGTGTCTTTTTCCTAATAGGCATTTTCAAAGCATCATTTCCAAGGAAAAGTCTGTCATCTCTCTCTAGGAAATAATTTGTCTTTGATGCACATGGCAATAAATAGCATTTTTGTTATCTTAGGCTGTGAGATTTACTCTGATTCTGGGAACCATGCCTCCATGATCCAAGGGATTCGAAACAGCCGAGTGCCAAAGTACATCTTCCGCCACAATGATGTCAGCCATCTCAGAGAACTGCTACAAAGATCTGACCCTTCAGTCCCCAAGATTGTGGCATTTGAAACTGTTCATTCAATGGATGGTAAGTGTGGACAGAAGTTCCTCTGAAATCTGAGATGAAAAACTAGGCCTCAACTCTTTAAAAGTATGGTGTTTTGTTGTGTTTTTTAATTTTCTTTTTTTTCTTTTGAGACAGAATCTCGCTCTGTTACCCAGGCTGGAGTGCAGTGGTGCAGTCTCAACTCACTGCAAGCGCCACCTCCCGGGTTCACACCATTCTCCTGCCTCAGCCTCCTGAGTAGCTGGGACTATAGGCGCCCGCCACCATGCCTGGCTAATTTTTTTTTTTTTGAGATGAGTCTCGCTCTGTCACCCAGGCCGGAATGCAGTGGCGCCATCTCGGCTCACTGCAAGCTCTGCCTCCTGGGTTCACACCATTCTCCTACCTCAGCCTCCTGAGTAGCTGGAACACGCCCGGCTAATTTTTTGTATTTTTAGTAGAGATGGGGTTTCACCATGTTAGTCAAGATGGTCTTGATCTCCTGACCTCGTGATCCACCCGCCTCGGCCTCCCAAAGTGCTGGGATTACAGGTGTGAGCCACCATGCCCGGCTTGTTGTATTTTTTAATTTTCTTTTCCTTTCTGCCAGGATTTTTGTTTTTTTCTTCCAACTTTTAGGTTCAGTGGGTACATGTGCGGGTTTATTATATGGGTAAATTATGTGTCACAGGGGGTTGGTGTACAAATTATTCCATCACCCAGGTAATAAGCATAGTACCCAATAGGTAGTTTTTGATCTCACCCTCCTCCCACCCTCCACCCTCAAGTAGGCCCCCGGTGTCTGTTGTTCCCTTCTTTGTGTCCATGTGTTCTCAATGTTTAGCTTCCACTTATAAGTGAGAACGATATTTGGTTTTTCCGTTCCTGTATTAATTCACTTAGAATGGCCTCTAGTTCCATCCATATTGCTGTAAAGGACATGGTCTCGTTCTTTTTTTTTTTGAGACGGAGTCTTGCTCTGTCGCCCGAGCTGGAGTGCAGTGGCCAGATCTCAGCTCACTGCAAGCTCCGCCTCCCGGGTTTATGCCATTCTCCTGCCTCAGCCTCCGGAGTAGCTGGGACTACAGGCGCCCGCCACCTCGCCCGGCTAGTTTTTTGTATTTTTAGTAGAGACGGGGTTTCACCGTGTTAGCCAGGATGGTCTCGATCTCCTGACCTCGTGATCCGCCCGTCTCGGCCTCCCAAAGTGCTGGGATTACAGGCTTGAGCCACCGCGCCCGGCCTTCGTTCTTTTTTTATTGCTGTGTGGTATTGCATTCTGCCAGGATTTTGTAATCGGTGGACTTTTTTTAATAGATTTGGGTGAAAGTGAATTTTCTATTCTGACTTTCACTAGGCTCTGGGACCCCAGGTAACCTAGAAATTGGAGGAAGTTCATTTTCTTTCCAATATTAAAAATGATATCTTAGAATATAAGTTTGCATTGTTCTGACTCTAACCAAAACAGAAATTTCTGAAGTGGCAAGCTCTTCAGAGCAGTCTCTGATCTTTCCTCAGGGGCAGTGTGCCCACTGGAAGAGCTGTGTGATGTGGCCCATGAGTTTGGAGCAATCACCTTCGTGGATGAGGTCCACGCAGTGGGGCTGTATGGGGCTCGAGGAGGAGGGATTGGGGATCGGGATGGAGTCATGCCAAAAATGGACATCATTTCTGGAACACTTGGTATGTATACATTGCATTACATACACTAAAATTCCATTATCCTAATAAGGCCAAGGACTAACTAGTCTAACTGGGAGCAGGTGAGGAGACAGTCTGGCAGCATATGAAGCCTGGGCCACTCTTTTGGCTCAGCTTAGTGGAATTCCTTGGGTCATGGAGGCATGGCTCTTAGAATCAAAGTAAACCCCACAGCCTAACACAACAGATAGGCCATTTATTGCCATCTGAATTCATTTCGGACAGAGTTGTGGGTCTAGCCACATGCCATGGCAAGAGCCTGTACTCTCTGTGCCTCAGGTTGTTCTTAATTAAAAAGAAAAAAGAATTCTAGTATTTTCTCCTGGAGCACTTGTTAGGTTCAGGTGTTGTGAAGTGCTGAGCTCCGTGCCTGCCACATGGGAACATTCCAATTCATCCTGGTTTTCCTCTGCTCTTCCTCATACAGAGGCTATGTCTTGTGGTAGGTGGGAGCTAGACTTTGGAGTCCTGCCGCCTCACTAATTGTGTGACCTTGGGTTGGTAGTTAACCTTTCTATACCTCAGTTTCATCATCAATATAATGGAGAAAATAGTAGGACCTAAATCAAAAGTTTTGTGGAGAAGGTAAATAAGTTATATGCAAACAGTTACTATAGACATTCCCTCTGAGAACCTATGAGAACCCTAAAAAGATGAAAATTATATAAATTTGAAGTTTTTTTTTTTTTCACCCAGCCTTAGCTGGGTAAAATTCCAGACTCTGGGACAATGTTCACAGTGGGAAGATGGTACAAGCACTGCAGAGCCAGTCTTGTTCCAAAGAGCACATGCAGTGCAGCTTTCAAAAGTGCAGTTGGTAAGGCAGTTGGAAACCCATCTAGCAGTTAGCTAAAATACCAGTTTATAGCCTGTGCTTGGTAAAGGAAGGGCAGGCTCTTTAAAAAGTGTGCTTCAGCACTGTCAAGGGGTGTGAGAACCTAGTGCCGACCCAGCGAGCCTGGGAGTTCGAAGGGCAGAACCTCTACCAGGAGAAAAGCACCTAATCATGTGTCCTAATTCAAGAAGCTCTTTTCTTTTTTCTTTCTTATTTTTCTTTTTTTTTTTTTTTGAGACGGAGTCTCACTCTATCGCCCAGGCTGGAGTGCAGTGGTGCGATCTCAGCTCACTGCAAGCTCCGCCTCCCGGGTTCACACCATTCTCCTGCCTCAGCCTCCCAAGTAGCTGGGACTACAGGCACCTGCCACTGCGCCCGGCTAATTTTTTGTATTTTTAGTAGAGACGGGGTTTCACTGTGTTAGCCAGGATGGTCTCGATCTCCTGACCTTGTGATCCGCCCGCCTCAGCCTCCCAAAGTGCTGGGACTACAGGTGTGAGCCACTGCGCCGAGCCAGAAGCTCTTTTCTTTTAATGATGTCTCCTGATGTGGGCTCTTTGAAGGTATGGTCATTGTGAGATGGAAAAGGCTGGAGAGAGAAACTTTGTACCATAGGAGATTGAACCAACTCAGCTTTGCATGTGGTTTTAGCAGAAACATTAATTATAGAATGTGATGTTAAGATCTATGAAGACCCTTCTGGAGTTCTTTGTGTTTTTTGAGATAGGCTCTCACTCTGTCGCCCAGGTTTGATCACAGCTCACTGCAGCCTCCACCTCCTGGGCTCAAGTGATCCTCCCACCTCAACCTCCCAAATAACTGAGACTACAGGTTTGCACTAGCATGCCTGGGTAATTTTTGTATTTTTAGTAGAAATGGGGTTTCACCATGTTGGCCAGGCTGGTCTCTAACTCCTGAGCTCAAGTGATTTGTGTACCTTGGCCTCCCAAAGTGCTGGGACTACAGGTGTGAGCCACGGCACCTGGCCTCTTCTGGAGTTTTTAATCCTGAAACTTGAGATGCAGATTATACAAAAGGACTCAGTGAGAATTGAAAACCAAGTCTGGCCCTAAATCCTAACAGGTTCTGAGTTTTCATATTTGTCTAGCAAATGCATTAATTGTCCAGAGTTTTGTTCTTAATTAAGTAGGAAATAACACCAGTCACACCAAAACAGTTAACGCCTTAGCTGGGTAAAATTCCAGCCTCTGGGATAATGTTCGTGGTGGGAAGATGGTGCAAGCATTGCAGAGCCAGTCTTGTTCCAAAGAGCACATGCAGTGCAGACATGGGGAGTGGAGCTGTGCTGGTTGTCAGAGCAGCAAGCCTGGGTGAGAAAGGGAAAGGAGAATAAGATGGTGGGAAGGGAGGCAGCAGCAGGGTATTTGGGCACACTGGGACCCACTGAGGTGTCAGGTCTGATTGGAAGACCTGCATTTTGATCCCGGTTAGACACCAACTTGGCCATATGACTTTGGGCAAGACCCTTTTGTAACCTTCCTTAGGTTTTTTACCCTTTTAAAAATGAGTAGCCAGGCACAATAGCTCACACCTGTAATCCCAGCACTTTGGGAGGCTGAGACAGGAGGATCTTGCCCAGGAGTTTGAGACCAGCCCTGGGCAATGAAGCATGGACTCCTCTCTACACAAAATAAAAATTTAAAAAATTAGCCAGGCATGGTGGTGTACACCTGTACCAGCTACTTGGGAGGCTGAGGTGGAAGGAATACTTGAGCCCAGGAGGTTGAGGCTGCAGAGGGCTATGATCATGCCACTGCACTCCAGCCTGGGTGACAGAGCAAGACCCTGTCTCTAAAAAACAAAGGATGATTAGATATCCTTTTATAGTCATGCGTTGTGTAATGATGGGAGATGCGTTCTGAGACTTGCATCACTAGGCAATTTCATCATTGTGCAAACACCATAGAGTGTACTTACATAAACCTAGATGGTATAGCCTACTGCACACCTAGGCTTTGTGGTATGGCCTGTTGCTCCTAGGCTGCAAACCTGTACATTATGTTACTGTATTGAATACTGTAGGCAACACCATGGTATTTGTGTATCTAAACATACCTAAACATAGAAAAGGTACAGTAAAAATACAGTATTATAATCTTATGGGACGACCATTATATATGTGGTCATCATTGACTGAGACATCATTAATGTGGTGCATGACTACACCAATCAGTCCGGAAACAAATTAAGAAGATAAGGAGAAAAGTCAGTGCTTTGAGGCTCTGCAACACCTTGCTGTGTCCATTTAGAGGCTGTTGCTGTAATTGATGAAGCTGTTTCCTCCCAGGCAAAGCCTTTGGCTGTGTTGGAGGGTACATCGCCAGCACGAGTTCTCTGATTGACACGGTACGGTCCTATGCTGCTGGCTTCATCTTCACCACCTCTCTGCCACCCATGCTGCTGGCTGGAGCCCTGGAGTCTGTGCGGATCCTGAAGAGCGCTGAGGGACGGGTGCTTCGCCGCCAGCACCAGCGCAACGTCAAGCTCATGAGACAGATGCTAATGGATGCCGGCCTCCCTGTTGTCCACTGCCCCAGCCACATCATCCCTGTGCGGGTAATGGCCTGTCTCTGATTGGACTTGCTGTGGGCTGTGCCTCTACACATGATGTACGGATGTTCTGCTTCATACCTTCCTGAAGTTGGGCTTGAGTGGGGTGACTGCCAGGGAGGGGTTGTAGCCAGCCACCCTCTGTCATGTTTCCGCCATTGGCTGACTTCACCATGAGAAGAAAGCCTTTGAACCCAGCAGGCTGGGGCAGAAGTTCCCTCTCCAGAGCACTGACCTTAACAGGGGAAACACAGAGCTTGTATCTGAAAAGCTCCAGAAGCCTGAGCTTGGCCAGCTTTGAAGTATGGCTTTCTACTTAGTAAATTTCAAAATAGGTTTTGCTCTTCCCACTACAAATGGTAGCACTGTTGATGTCACAGTTGAATTAGTGTAATGAATACAGCTAGTATAACCGAATCTAGATTATACATCCTGGGTATGAGAGTCTGCTGGTACGAATGGAACCAGTGTTTTCTCATTAAAAATGTATTTCTCTTTAATAAGGTTTTGGTTCTCTGGTCTTCACAAAACAACACTGGCTCCTTTTAAATGACAGGTGTTTGGGCAGCGCTTTCCCTCTCCCCCAAGCTTGCATATGTTGCTACAGTCTGGTCTTGAGCGTGAGTGTTGTGGGGACTGTGTTCATTAGAATCTCTGCTAAGAGGTGGTCCTTGCTGTTGTGACCTTACCTTCTGCTCTCATTGAACTTAGGTTGCAGATGCTGCTAAAAACACGGAAGTCTGTGATGAACTAATGAGCAGACATAACATCTATGTGCAAGCAATCAATTACCCTACCGTGCCCCGGGGAGAAGAGCTCCTACGGATCGCCCCTACCCCTCACCACACACCCCAGATGATGAACTACTTCCTTGGTGAGTACCTTTGCAGTGTTTATAATTGAAGCCTTTCAGAGGCATTCAGATTTGTTTCTTCTTTTTTTAGGTTTTTTTTTTTTTTTTTTGAGACGGAGTCTCGCTCTGTTGCCCAGGCTGGAGTGCAGTGGCGTGATCTTGGCTCACTGCAAGCTCCTCCTCCCGGGTTCACGCCATTCTCCTGCCTCAGCCTCCTGAGTAGCTAGGAATACAGGCGCCTGCCACTACGCCTGGCTAATTTTTTGTATTTTTGGTAGAGATGGGGTTTCATCATGTTAGCCAGGATGGTCTCGATCTCCTGACCTCATGATCTGCCTGCCTCGGTCTCCCAAAGTGCTGGGATTACAGGCGTGAGCCACAGTGCCTATTTCTTCTTTTTCCCAGTAACTAAGCATGCCCTCAAATGGTTCAAAACCCTAAAAGATATTTATTGTCTGATTCACATCAAGAGGGTGGAGAGTCATTTTGGGAGCTCTGAGGGAGCCTAAGAATCTGCTCAGTGTTCCCGGTGCCCCCTTGTCTACATGGCTGAAGGATACACGGTAATGACTTGCAGGGAGAAGAGGCCTCTGAGGGCTTGAGTCCCTGCTGGCCCCCCGGAGTCCAGCTCACATTTATCTTCGCCACTGCCCTCTACTCCATGACGTTGTATAATCCTTGAATAACCCCACACGTAATCTCCTCTGATAAGAGGAATTGCTCAACATTTTCAACTGCCCCGTGGTTCTATACTGCCCCACCCATGTCCAACCTAAAGCAGAGACAGAAGGGGGCTGTTAGCCACAGATCAGCTCTGCCTCAAAGGTACATTGCCCTCCCAAGCCCGCCCAGCATGGCTCAGCTTCCTCATGGGCTCTCTGTTCTATTGGAAATGCTGGGTTTAAACTGTCATGTGGCAGTGTTGGAGCAGCTTCTTCCCTACAGGTCTGTGAAATCAAGCCCAACTCCGGGTTTTATTTTTCTCTTTATTTATTTTTATGAAAGCCTTAAAATTTTTATAAAAGCCTTATCTCAATAGAGATATAACTCACATACCATAAAATTCACCCTTTAAAGTATCCAAGTCCATGATTTTTAAATACACTCCCAGTGTTATGCAACCATCACTTCTATCTGATTCTAGAACATTTTCGTCGCCTCAGAAGCCGCTGCCCATTAGGAGTCACTCCTCTTTTCCCATCCCCAGCCCCTGTCAACCACGAGTCTTTCTGTCTCTGTGGATTTGCCTTTTCTGGACCTTGTGTCTAAGTGGAAGTATATGGCGTGTGCTCCTTTGTGTCTGTCTTCTTCCAGCATCATGTCTGCAAGGCTCATCCACGCTGTAGCATTCATCAGCACTTCATTTCTTTCTGTTATCAAATAACCTTCCATTGTACAGATTTACCACATTTTGTTTATCCATCTATTGGTGGACATTTGGTTGTTTCTCTTGTTAACTATTATGACTAATGCTGCTGTGAACATTTGTGTATGAGTGTTTATGTGGACAAATGTATTCATTTCTTTTGTGTATATTACTCTCTTTAATATTTAAAAACCGTTTCTCCTCAGAGAATCTGCTGGTCACGTGGAAGCAAGTGGGGCTGGAACTGAAGCCGCATTCCTCAGCTGAGTGCAACTTCTGCAGGAGGCCACTGCATTTTGAAGTGATGAGTGAAAGAGAGAAGTCCTATTTCTCAGGCTTGAGCAAGTTGGTATCTGCTCAGGCCTGAGCGTGACCTCCATTATTCCACTTAACCCCAGGCCATTATCATATCCAGATAGTCTTCAGAGTTGTCTTTATATGTGAATTAAGTTATATTAAATTTTAATCTATAGTAAAAACATAGTCCTGGAAATAAATTCTTGTTTAAGTGGTGGCTCTTTCTGCTATTGGCTACTGAATAAAATTCTTCATTGACTGGACACAGTGGCTCACACCTGTAATCACAACACTTGGGAGGCCAAAGCAAGAAGATCACTTGAGGCCAGGAGTTTAAAGCTGCAGTGAGCCATGATTGCTCCACTGCACTCCAGCCTGGGTGACAGAGCAAGACTGCCTCTAAAATAAAAAATAATAATTGTCATCATCCCTTTAAGTTCAGTCTGTATTCTAGGAATGAATAAACTGAATAAAGTACTGGAGCTCTGGTAATGGCTTCAGAGCAGGAGAGGCAGAACCTCCCACAGCTTGAACCCTGCTACCTCCTTAATGCCTACAGTATCCAGTGGCTGACCCAGCTGCACCCAGCAACTGAACAGTTTTGAAAGGGTGACACCACCTTGGCGGCCGGTTTCACTTTAAACTTCTCACTTCATATCTTCAGTGGACAGTGCTGCCTCGCAGTCCTGCTACAGCTGCCTCCCCCTGACTTTCCCTTTTAGCTACTGCCTTGACCCCATTTTTCCCTGTGAAAGTCTGGGCATCAGAAGACTGGCTTGTCTGTCACCACCCCATCCTCCAGCCTGTCAGCTTCCTGCGCCTGTAGTTGTGTCCCATCCAGCAAAAGCGGAGGGGTTTGTGTTCCTCACCCTGCCTCTCTCCATTTGTATTTCAGGTCCTGTTGCTTCTTGCACAGTCCTACAACCATCTCTTTGCTGCAGAATTTCTCCCCCTCTGCTGGTTCATTCTCCTTGGCCAGCAGAGGCTTTGTCCCCCTTCTGAAAAATAAGCTGCTTCTGTCTAGAACCTCTTCTTGCTCCCCCGCCTCTCTGTGCTGCCCCTATTCTGGGCAGTCACCCTTTCATCCCTGTTCTCTAGGAAGGCTGCTCATTTCTCACATCTGTCTCTCATCTTGCCAAGTCCAGTGGCCAGTTCTGTCTTCCTTTATTGGATCTCAGTGATACTTGCAGTGGTTGTCCTTGGCCTTTTTGAAGCTTCTCCTCTAAGCTGTGCCACTAACCTCTGCTGATTGTTTTCCCCCTACCTCATGAGCTGGTCCTTGCTCCATTTGGCTGGGTCTTCCTGTGAATGTTGATGGCCCCACCAGGCTGGTCTCTTAACTGTACTCAACTCCCCACCCAGCCCTGGGCTTTTTTTTTTTTTTGAGACGGAGTCTCGCTCTGTCACCCAGGCTGGAGTGCAGTAGCCGGATCTCGGCTCACTGCAAGCTCTGCCTCCCGGGTTTACGCCATTCTCCTACTTCAGCCTCCTGAGTAGCTGGGACTACAGGCCTCTGCCACCTCGCCCGGCTAGTTTTTTTGTATTTCTTAGTAGAGATGGGGTTTCACCATGTTAGCCAGGATGGTCTCGATCTCCTGACCTTGTGATCCGCCCGTCTCGGCCTCCTAAAGTGCTGGGATTACAGGCTTGAGCCACCGCACCTGGCCCAGCCCTGGGCTTTAAGCTGCATCTGTGCACTGCCATCTATGCCTGGGTGTCAAACAGGCACCTCCAACCACACAGGCACGGAGGACACCCCGGGTCTGCTGCCCCTCCTTGTCTGGTCTTCTCCTTGCCTTATCTGCCCAAACACCAGACCTCTCCTGTGGGAAATCAACCCTTTCCCTCCCATGCACACTACTGGCAAGTCCTCTACTAGCAAGTTCCACCTCTGAAGTGAATCTCAGGCCAGGTCACATCTCATCCCCTCCTCTGCCACCATCCTCGTCATGCCTCCATATGGCATCTGCCCGACTCACCCCAAGAGCAGCCTGAAAGATATTTTAAAAATAAAATCACTGTAATCCGAGCACTTTGGGAGGCCGAGACGGGCGGATCACAAGGTCAGGAGATTGAGACCATCCTGGCTAACACGGTGAAACCCCGTCTCTACTAAAAATACAAAAAATTAGCCGGGTGAGGTGGCGGGCGCCTGTAGTCCCAGCTACTCGGGAGGCTGAGGCAGGAGAATGGCGCGAACCCGGGAGGCGGAGCTTGCAGTGAGCTGAGATCCGACCACTGCACTCCAGCCTGGGCGACAGAGCGAGACTCCGTCTCAGAAAAAATAAAATAAAATTTAAAAATAAAAATAAAATCAGATCATGTCCCTACCCGGCAGAAAACTTTCCTGGGTCTTCCAGTCACACTCAGATTAATTCAGGCTGGGCATGGTGGCTGATACCTGTAATCCCAGCACTTTGGGAGGCTGAGGTGGGAGAATTGGTTGAGCCCAGGAGTTTGTGAGAGTAGCCTGGGCAACAATGGGAAATCCCATCTCTACAAATAATTTAAAAATTAGCCAGGTGTGGTGGTGCACACCTGTAGTCCAGCTGCTCGGGAGGCTGAGGTGGGAGGATCGTTTAGAGCTCGGGGAGTCGAGGCTGCAGTGAGCTGAGACTGCACCACTGCACTCCCGCCTGGGAGAGCAAGACCCTGACTCAAAAACCCTAGGCCAGGCACAGTAGCTCACGCCTGTAAGTAATCCCAGCACTTTGGGAGGGCAAGGCGGGTGAATCACTTGAGGTCAGGAGTTTGAGACCAGCCTGGCCAACATGGTGAAACCCTGTCTCTACTAAAAATACAAAAAATTAGCCAGGCGTGGTGGCACGCACCTGTAATCCCAGCTACTCAGGAGGCTGAGGCAGGAGAATTGCTTGAGCCCAGGAGGCGGAGGTTGCAGTGAGCCAAGATCATAGCACTGCACTCCAGCCTGGGTGATAAGAGTGAGACTCCATCTCAAAACCCTAAACTCCTCACACAGGCTGGCAAAGTTGGGATCAAGGTCCCATCCAGTTCTCCAGACCCATCTCCCATCCTACCCTCGTTTGTTCACTATGGGCCTCAAATACCTAGGTTCTGTGCAACTTCCAGGCCCTGGTGTAAGCCATTCTTTCTCTGCCAGGATGCTTCTCCCCTGGATCATGGTGTGGCTGCCTCTCTTCACTCAGACAAGGGTCCCCAAGGAGACCCCCATTGAGCATGCCGGCTAAGGCAGACTGTCTTGCAGTCTCACCATTGCTTGGTCTCTGACATGATGCCCTTCAGAGCTCTGGTCACCACCCACAATGACTTTTCCCCCTGCTGGCCATTTGCCCTGTTGTAATGTCATCTGCCTGACGACAGGTGCCTGTCTTCTCACTTCCATGTCCTCAAAGTCCAGCACGGTGCCTGATACATAGTGGGTGCTAAACATGTGTACTGAATGAATGAAAAAGAAACCCAATGGCAACAGGTCAAGTTCACTAGAAAGACAGAGAGTTGAAGCAAAACCAAGCAGCTGGAGTTGAGCAGAGTCCTTTGACCTCGCCTCCCTTCTCATAGCTCTAGAAACGGCAGCTGTGTTTTCTCCTCTCTGGACAGAGTTGGGCTGGCTGCCAGGAAGCTGGCAGTGGGCCTGGGGCACACACCCTCGGAGCTCCGCTGAGTCACAGTCCCATCAGATAAAACCATACACCTAGTCAGGCTACAGGGCTTGATGGCAACCACATCACCACCGAATCATGATTCGGTTCCTTCCTGCTCAGGAAAAGGGCCTCGCTCAGCATTCCCGGCTCTGCTGCTTCGCAGGAGCTTTCAGGGCTTTCTATGGTCCCTCTCATTTCCACGCCCAGGACCCCATCACCTCCCTTCCTTCAAATGGGATTGTTTTCCTCCAGCTGGGGTAATGTTGCTACCTGAATGCTTAGGAAAATCCACTCCTCCTTTGTAAGACCCAGAAGCAAGGCACTCAGGCACATGTGCCCCTCCCTGCTTCTTGGGGTTATGAGAACAAAGGACCAGGTGACCTGCAGGAAGTAGGCGGGATTCGTGAACTGCTTAAAAATGGGGGTTTGGGCCGGGCTCCATGGCTCAAGCCTGTAATCCTAAAATTCTGGGAGGCCAAAGCAGGTGGATCACTTGAGGTCAGGAGTTCGAAACCAGCCTGGGCAACATGATGAAACCCCATCTCTACTAAAAATACAATAAATTAGTCAGGAGTGGTGGTGCATACTTTTATCCCAGCTACTTGGCAGGCTGAGGCAGGAGAATCACTTGAACCCAGGAGGCGGAGGTTGCAGTGAGCCAAGATCACACCACTGCATTCCAGCCTGGGCAACAGAGCGGAAACCCCTTTTAAAAAAAAAAAAAAAAAAAAAAAGGAAGTTTGGCTTTTGCAAGCAACTCTCACGTGAAACTATGATGTCATGAAAGTTCTCTAAGGATATTTAGAAGCTGACGGCATTAAATAAGGCGTCCTAAAGGGAAAAGGGCAAACTGTATTTGAAATCTTAGTGAACAGACATTCCTCACCTTGAAGTTTTCCTCCTATCAGGTTGCCTGAGTCTCCTGCCTGCTCCTTTACTTTCTCGTCTTAGGGAGCACTCTCTGCCCTGGTCCTGCTCCCATAGAAAGCTGTTGCCCCAGCCTCATGTGCCTCTGATACAACCATATCTGAACCCTGTCAGTGCTCTGGGAGGGGTCCCTGGCCCAGAGGATCATTGGGTGGAGACAGAAACACTGAAGCCGCATCAGTTGAGGGTCTTGCGTGTAAATCCCATCACCTAATAATAACTGAGGCCCTGCTCAGTGTTCAGACCTTTACCATATTATACGAATCCCTCCAACGTCCTGCAGAGTAGCGCTGCTCGTTCCCATTTATAGAACAAGCAAGCTGAGGCTCCAGAAGGGGAGGTCATCTGCCCGAGACAACCCAAATGGCAGAACTGGCAGGCAAGCCCAGGCAATCTGGTCTGAGTCCTGTCTCTTTCCTGGCCATGCTGATGGGCAAGGATGGCTGCTGCATGGAGGAGAGCCTGAAGCCATCTCTGAGCACCCTTCCTGATTACAGTACAGAGGGCGCTGCCTTCTACCCAGCCCCACTCTGGTCCAGCTCCAACCACTTCCTGAAGGACCTCAGATAGTGGTGCTTGGCTTCTCTGATCATGTAGACAGCACAGAGCCAAGTGCCACAGACCCCCCCGACTCACTTGAGCCGAGCCCAACAGCCCCCCACCATGGCCCGTGTGCTTCCTCTCCAAATGCTCTCCTGAATCTCCAGCCCCAAAAGCATCAGGACTGTGAAGGTGGGCGGGGGGTGGGGAGATGGAAGGTCCACCAGGAACTGCCGGAGGGTAGGCCTGGCAATCCCAAGAGAGGCAGGTTTGCCTTGCCTCTCGCATGCAAAATACAGTTCCCTGAATGGGACTCTGTTTCCAGCTCCCTGTCCCTGCCCCTGATTGTGGCCAGAATAGTCTCAGAGCCACTCAACAGGGGACTCCCCTAGACTCCAGCCTGGGGAAAAGGACTGTTGTTTTCTTTTCTCTGCAGGCAGCCAAGGAAGGATGACAGGTTGGGTCAGAGCCCACGTGGGGCACGGGGCTTCCGATTGGTAGGTCAGAGACCTTCCTTCTTTCAGATGAGCAGACAACAGGGAACTCCAGCCCACTACAGGAGCCCCTGTACCCAAGTCAGAAAGAGGACGGCAGCCTACACTTCCCCACAGCCATGTCCTGGGGAGTGGGGCAAAAGCAAGCCTCCAAGGGCCGCCTATGACCAGCCCACCAAGTTAGCTGTCTGCTGCCAGCTCCAGCTCTCCCCTCCAGAGGCCCTGAGTGGACGAGCAGATCTCAAACCGGCCTGGGCCGGCCCAACTGGGCTCCAGCTCTGATCTGTCAGCCTGCATATTTCTCCCCTGCTCCTCAAAGGGCAGGTTTGGCTGCGGTAATGGTGTAGGCTGCCCGTCCAAGAGAAGGCCCCTCAGGGGCTCCAGGCCTGATGCTCCTCATGGCTCCACACAGAGTGTGGAGGAGACCCTGCTGAGGACAGACCCTGACCTCTCCAAACACTGGTCATCAGGGCTCCCAGCTCTATCCTGAAATGTACACTATCAAATATAGAGGCTCATACCTGTAATCCCAGCACTTCGGGAGGCCGAGGCCGGGGGATTGCTTGAGCCCAGGAGCTTAAGACCAGCCTTGGCAACATGGTGAAACCCCGTCTCTACTAAAAATATAAAAATTAGCTGGGTGTGGTGACACATGCCTGTAGTCTCAGCTACATGGAAGGGCGAGGTGGAACACCTGGGCCCAGAAGGTTGCAGCTGCAGTGAGCCGTGATCCCACCATTGCACTGCATTCCAGCCTGGGTGACAGAGCAAGACAGTGGCTTCAAAAAAAAAAAAAAAAAAAGGCCAGTCTTGGTGGCTCATGCCTATAATCCCAGCATTTTGTGGGGCTGAGGCGGGAGGATCACTTGCATCCAGGAGTTTGAGACCAGCCTGGGCAACATACTGAGACCCTGTTTCTACAAAAAAATAAAACATTAGCTGAGTATGGTGGTGCACCCCTGTGGTCCTAGCTACTCAGGAGGCTGAGGTGGGAGAATCGCTTGAGCCCAGGAGGTCAAGGTTGCAGTGTTCATGCCACTGCAATCCAGCCTGGGTGAGAGAGTGAGACCTTGTCTCAGAAAGAAAAAAGAGACAGAGAGAGAGGAAGGAAGGAAGGAAGGGAGGGAGGGAGGGAGGGGGGAGGGAGAGAGGAAGGAAGGGGGGAGGGAGAGAGGAAAGAAGGGGGGAGGGAGGGAGGGAGGTGACTTGCCTAGGTATCCCTTTAATATCAGAATGGAGAGACCCAGCAAGTACCTGTAGATGGAAAGAGAAAGGAGTGGATTCTCCTGTCTGTGGCTCCCAGCTCCCTGCTGCAAGGATGACCCACAGGCCTTCCTCTCCCCACCCTGAACCAGCCTTCTCCGCCTGGCACAGGCATGGCCACCAAAGGGCACAATCACCCCTCCACCCTTGCTGCAATTCATTCTCCCTTTCCATTTTGGAATGAACAGTCCCCAGAGCTGCTGCCGCTCAAGACTTTGCTGAGTGCCAGAAAGGAACCAAGCCTGCAGTTTCTCTGCCCTCAAGGCATTCCAGTCCAGTAGGTGAGGGAGACAAATACCTGAGATCCATCAACAAGGGGGTGCTGCCAAGTCTGTCAGGGGCTGCCCGGCTCTGCATGGGAAAGGTAGGGCTGGGCATTCTGGGCGGGGCTAAAAGGGGCCCCTGCTCTCTGGGAAGGACCAAAACCACATCCAAAGACCATCATCAGACTCCCCAGAGAACTGAGCTTAGCAGCTTCCTCCCCTGAAGACCTCTGTCCTGTCTTTATGGCAATTTTCCCTAAGCTGCTTCGCGGAGGCCTGGAGAATTCTCCCTTCCCTCCTCCTGTCCATGCCTCCAGTGAGCTCAAGATTAGCCATCTAGCCTTCGGCAGCATTTATTGAGCGCCTGCTCTGTGCCTGGTGTGGGGTGAGGGAGGCAAGCAGGGGAGGGTCAGAGCCAGGCAGGCAGAGGTGAGGTGAGCGTGGAGGTGGCGCCGTGCAGGATTCCAGCTCAGGGCTATTCGGCCGTGGGTCCCTGGCAGAAGTTCCGGTTATAGAAGTGGTGGTTGTCTCTGGTCAGGGCCATGCCCAGCTGGGCCCAGAAGCTGCGCTGACCGCTGGGCTGGTGGGGCCAGAGGAGGACACTCTGGCGGCAGAGGCGCTGGCGCAGCCGCACGTAGCGGGAGCGGCGGCCATCGGGGCTCAGGATCACCAGCACCACGACGTCCTTGCGGTCCTCCAGCAGGCGCTGCTGGGCCAGCAGGAAGCTGGCACGCAAGAGGCCACTGACCCGGTCCGTGTGGGCCAGCACAAACAGCGTCTTGCGGCTGCCATAGACCGAGGCCCACAAGTTCTCAAAGAGGGTCTTGCCAGGCAACCAGTCGCGCTCCTCCAGGCACAGGCGGAGTGCCCAGCGCCCACGGCGCTCCTCCAGCTGCCCCCGAAGCTCATTGTACACCCAGTCTGCCACTGCGCTCTGTGTCTTGTCAAAGACCACGAAGGCATCGTAGGGCAGGGCATCCTCACCTTGCCCACTTTGCCGCCCCCGCCAGGGAAGCCAGGCCAGGCACAGGTGGAAGCAGTACCAGAGGTCCCAGCCACAGAGGTGATGCAGCATGGGCACACCCAGGCCCAGAGCCACAGCCAGCAGCGAGAGGGCGAAACAGTCCCAGGAGAGGGCCTCGTCCAGGCAGAGGCGCAGGTCCTGCGCAAAGATGCTGAGGCCCTGGAGCTGGCCTGGACTGCCACACTTCACCCGGCTGGGCAGACCAGGCACGGCAGCCTGCACCTCCAGCAGGAAGTCTATAAAGGCCGCCCCACAGGCACAGTGCAGAGGGTTGGCGCTGACATCTAGTATTTGCAGGGCACTCGCCAGGGGCCCAAACCAGGAGGGGTCCACTGTCTTGAGGGCATTGGCACTGAGGTTGAGCTCTCGAAGCTCCTTGGCGTTGGAAAAGAAGCCGGGGGCCACGAAGCTGATGCTGTTGCAGCTGACGTCCAGCCTCCGGAGCCGGGTGCCAGCGGGCAGGCTGCCATTGGTCAGGGCCTTCAGTTGGTTTCCCGCCAGGTCGAGGACTTCCAGTTTGGGTAGGTGGATGAGGCTCCTCCACCTAAAGAAGGCCAAGTAATTGTCACGGAGACGCAGCACTTGCAGGCTCTTGGGGAGTTTGCCCAGGGTGTGGGGCAGGAGGGTGTGCAGGCGATTCTGGGACAAGTCCAGCCAGATCAATCCGCTCAGGCCTTGGAAGAAGTGCAGATAGAGGTCTCCCTCGGCCCACATACGGCCCAGCGCATTGCCGCTGAAGTCCAGGGCCCGCAGCGACGTGCTGCAGAGCTGCTGGGACACTTGGCTGTGGATGTTGTTGTGGGCCAGGCTGAGGTGGCGCAGGGTGCGCAGGTGGGCCACGAAGCTGAAGTTGTGGCCCACGCCCTGCATGCCAAAGGGCTGGCTGTTGTAGCTGAGGTCCAGGGCCTCCAGTCGTGGTAGCTCCGTGAACGAGTGCTCGTGGTACAGGTCCAGCTTATTGTGGGACAGGTCCAGCACCTGCAGACTGGTCAGCGGCAGGAACTGGGAGCCATTGACTGCCTGCGAGATGCAGTTGTGGCTCAGGCGCAGGCACTGCAGGTGTGAGAGCTGGGCAAACATCTCCGGCTGCACGGTCACCAGGTTGTTCCGTGATAGATCCAACGTGAAGTTGAGGGTGCTGCAGTTGGGCCTGAAGTCTTCAGAGCTGGGAGTGTCCACTGGGGCTGGAGCAAGGTCCCCAGGCTGCAGCCAGAACTTCTCCCCTCCATCCACCTCCTGCATGGTGGCTGTCAGCTCTGAAGCTCCGCTGATGCGGTTGTCTGACAGGTCCACATAGCGCAGGCCAGGAAAGGCCCTGAAGATGCCAAGCTGGGCCTGGCTGATGAAGTTCATCTGCAGACGCAGAGTCTGGAGCACGGGCAGGCGGGCCAGTGGCCGGAGCGTGGTCTCATCGAGTGAGCGGAAGAAGATGCCGTGCATGTCCAGCTCCTTCAGTGCGACCAGGCTCCCGAAGGAGGGGGCCAGAGACAGGTGGGCAAAGGACACCCTCTTGTGGTAATTGAAGGACAGGTTGAGCTTGCGCAGCTGTGTTAGGCCCTGGAAGGCCTTGGTTTTGGTGATGCATTTGTAGAGGAAGTTCTCACTCAGGTCCAGCACTCGGAGGTTTCCAAGCCCACGGAACCAACTGGCATTCAACCAGGAGAGAGAACTGTCCTTCAACACCAGGCCTTCAAGACGGCTCAGGTGGCTGAAGGTGTCGGGATGTAGCTGGGGGAAGTGACGAGGGCACTCCATGCAGGGGTTGGGAGCGTGGTCGCAGCGGCGGCAATTTCCGCCCACATCGAGCACACGCAGGGCGGTCAGATTGGCCAGGTCCTCAGGTGCCAGTTTGATGATGCGGTTGTAGGACAACAGCAGATACTCCAGGCTGGAAGGCAGGTTGCGGGGCACCACAGTGAGGTTGTTGTACTTGAGTGACAGGTGGGTGAGGTTGCCCAGGCCAAGGAGGGCACCTGGGGCCACCTCCAGTTCCTGCCTGCAGGGGTTCTTATAATAACAATTGCCATCCATGAATAGGAAGCGCAGGCTATGCAGGCTGGCGAAGCTGTCAGAGCCTAGCACCAGGATGTTGGTGTGGCTGAGGGACAGGGATATGAGGGATTTGGGCAGCGCAGGCACAGTCGTGATGCTATTGTAGCTCAGGTTTAGCTCTTCCAGGGTGGGCACAGCCAAGAAGGTGCTGGGCTCAATGGTCATGTGGCAGGGGAAGTGCATGGGGCTGAGGCCAACCGGCGGGCAGTTCCACTTGAGGTTGAGACGCCGCAGGCTGGGCAGGTGGGCAAAGTCAGAATCATGGAGGTGGTGGATGCGGTTGGAGGACAAGGAAAGGCTGGTGACATTGCCACGGGGTGCTGCCGCGGAGAAGTGGGGCACAGACGTCAGGAACAGCCAGTTGCAGTTCACCAGGCCGTGGGGCTGGAGCTCACAGGGTAGGAAGGCAGGCAAGGTACCCAGGGCCAGGGTCGTGGCCAGTACCATGGCCTGCACCAGGAGAGACAGAGGGTGCAGGGCGCTGCAGCAGAAACCCTGTGGGGGTGGGAGGGCTGTGTGAGTGGTCGGCCCCCAGCTCCACCTCCACCCACTCCACTTCCTGGGCATCTTCCAACCCCTCTCCCCAAGCCCTACCTGCAGAAGTTCTTCCCTGGCTGCCAAGCCCCATTCCCAACCTCCATGGCTTGTAGGGAGCCTGAACTCGGTCTCAGACCATCTTGGACTCAGAATTAGGCCTCAGAACCAGGACTGAGACCTAGAATCCAGACTTATGATCTGGAGCTTTCACCATAACCAATCCCTGGTTATACAAGGCCAGGCAAGGTGGCCCATGGCACCCGCGGTCTCTCCCCGACTTTCCCTTCCTGCTCCTGAGCAAGGTGGCAGCTGGCTCCCTCCTCTCCAGCTGCCCTGAAATCCGCTCTCTGCCCCCCACCAGCCTCCCCACAACCCCTTCCTTTCCCTTCAGCCAAGATCCAGGCAGGCATGAGAGTCTCCCACTCTGGCCTGGGCCGGCTGCCTCCCAGGGACCCTGGCCAGTGGGCACTGCACAGCTCCATCACTCTCTGCCCGTCTCACCTAGCCCGAGAGCCCTTGCCCTATGTGTCAGAACAAATGGAAGGAGGGGTGGCCAGCAAAGTGCCAGACAAAGCCAGCCTAAGCTGTAGTCCCAGTGAGACCCAAACCCAGGCTCCAGACCCAGCTCTGTCACTGCCTCAGCCTCCTCGTCCCCTCTGTGGGTTTGGGTATCATTGCTCAGAAGAGGGCTTCAGTGGCCAGGCGCAGTGGCTCACACCTGTAATCCCAGCACTGTGGGAGGCTGAAGTGGGCGGATCACCTGAGGTCGAGAGTTTAAGACCAGCCTGACCAACATGGAGAAACCCTGGCTCTACTAAAAATACAGAATTTAGCTGGGTATGGTGGTGCAAGCCTGTAATCCCAGCTACTTGGGAGGCTGAGGCAGGAGAATCCCTTGAACCCGGGAGGTGGAGACTGCAGTGAGCCGAGATCAAGCCACTACACTCCAACCTGGGCAACAAGAGTGAAACTCCGGGCCGGGCGCGGTGGCTCAAGCCTGTAATCCCAGCACTTTGGGAGGCCGAGACGGGCGGATCACGAGGTCAGGAGATCGAGACCATCCTGGCTAACACGGTGAAACCCCGTCTCTACTAAAAATACAAAAACTAGCCGGGCGAGGTGGCGGGCGCCTGTAGTCCCAGCTACTCCGGAGGCTGAGGCAGGAGAATGGCATAAACCCGGGAGGCAGAGCTTGCAGTGAGCTGAGATCCGGCCACTGCACTCCAGCCCGGGCGACAGAGCGAGACTCCGCCTCAAAAAAAAAAAAAAAAAAAAAAAAAAAGAAGAGGGCTTCAGCTCTGATGTCTTCAGGATTCAGTGAGTGTCCCCAGGGCCATGTGGGTGACAACGCGTCACTGTTGCTTGCAGCTGCCAAGCCCACCTCTTTCCTCACCCCTTCCCAGGATATCCCTTTCCCCAGGGGACCGACAGCTGTTGTCCTACCATGCTGGGGAGCAGGGGCTTCTCCAGAGTGTCTGACGGGCAGACTGGACAGCAGCTGCAGGGAAGGATGCTTCACACTCGAGGTCCCTTCCCACGGGGGCAGAAGCGGCTCAGAGAATAGAGGAAGTAAGACTTTTATACCAGCCTAATAGCTCCCCCTCCACTCCACCCTGCCCATGGTGAGGAGGACAGGGTCCCATGAGTCCAAGGCCATTTGCATAGTCAAATGGCAGACAGCTCCTTCACCCCTTCCTCTTTCCACTCCCCTCTCAGACAGCCAACATCCCACGAGGGCCTCACATCTGTCCTCTACCAAGCCCAGGGAGGAGCTAATGCCCAGAGCCCAGGCGGAGAGCAGGGAGAGATGGGAATTTGGGGTAGCACCAGTAGCGGTACACCTTGCTGGGCACTCCCCATTCTAAGAGGACTCTTCCACCCTCAGGTCTTGGCTCCCACACCACAGCTGTGCCCTCAGGACAGTGGCTCCCGACTTGTCCTTTCCTGCCCTTGAGGGCACCATCTCCAGAGTTCTGCAGGGCCTCGTGTGTGGAGGGCCAGGGTGTAGCTTGAGCGGGAGGCTGGGTTGCACCTGCCTTCACCACAGCCTTGCAACCTCTTCCGGAAACAAGACCTCCTCCTCCGCATTCTCAGAGCCCCTGGGGCCCCATCAGAGCACACATCACGTCACTCCAGATGGGGCTCCTAGGGGCCAGGTGTGCGCTGGCCCAGTGGGGCCCCCAGCCAGTCCTCCCCATCAGTTCTTCCCACACTCCTTCTGACCTAGGTGACAGGACTCAGATTCCTCGGGCCCAAAGCCTTGGTTGACCCCGGGCCCCTCAGCAAGTCCTGCTGGGTCCACCATGCTGAAGGGTGTGCCCGCAGCCCACCGCCCCCATGTCCACCAGCCTCCATCCGCTCTCCTAGACCCACGCCACCGCCCTTCTGGCTGTCCTGCCCTGCTCTCCACCCTCCAAGGGCTGGTCACATTCAGCCCCTACAGGAACCTAAGTAACTCTGGGTCCCTTCTCTGTTCAGACCCCTCCCTGGCTGACTCTGGAGTCAAAGGCACAGTCCACAAATGGCCAACAAGGCCCTATGGGACCTACCTTCTGCTGTTCCCCTGAGTGCTCTCCAGGCTCACTGGCCTGCTTGCAGTTGACTGAGTAGCCCCTGGGCACCCTCCTGCCTCAGGGTCTTGGGATGTGCTGTTCCCTCTGCCTGGAAACTCTCCCAAGTCTCACATGACCCCTCCTTCGCCTCCATTGTATGTCTCTGCTCCCATGTCACCCTCTCAACAGGGCCATCCAGCCTTCTTAGAAACCTCCCACCCCAGATCTGGCACTCCTAAGCTCCTTTGCCTGCTCTGTTTCTCTTTGTCCTAGCATTTTTTAACGGCTAGCACACCAGATCACTGATCTTTCATGGTTTATTGTATATTGTCTTATTCTTCTGCTGGAATGTCAGCTTCATGAGGGTCGTAATCTTTCATTTGCATCCCCAGGATCCAGTGCAGTGCCCAGCACATAGCAAGTGTTTGATATCTGCTGAATTATGTGTATCCAGCAGTCAGCTCTGGGCAGGCACGGATAGGGCGTTTCTGAGTGAAGGCTGAATGAACGAATGAAAGAATGAATGAACAAATGAGGTTGCTGCTGGGAGGAGGCAAGGCTGTACATCTGCCAGCCTGCTCCCCGCAGGCCCACTCTGGGTGGGCATCATGACAGGCAGGCTCCAAAGTGCCAGGCATCCAGCTAGTTCAGCAGCAGGGGGCGATGGCATCGTCTTCCTGCCCACCTGGGAGCCGGTGTTTAGGCTGGGCAAGGATAAGCCTCCTCTGGATCCTAGCTAGGGTCTGGCTCTCCTCTCTACAATTCTAAGGGCTTGAGCAGGGGCTCAGAAAGGCGCCAGGGATGGAACGTTGCCCTGAGCCAGGAGGGAGAGCAGTGCCCACTCAGCAGCTGGGCTGCAGGCATCAACCCCATGCTTCCACTCCTGCCTGCCTGGGGAGGCAGCTGCATTCACTCCCTCCATCCACCTCTCAGAGGCATACACCAAAGCTCGGGCTCCTGTAGAGCCCCAAGCATGAGACTTTCCCAGAGTCCCTTGGACCAGGGACCCAGACCCCCATACTCAGCAGCAGCCCTGCCTCCCTTGGAGGCAGAAAACCAAAGAGGCCAGTAAGCTGACAGAGGGGTCTGTACACACACGTACAGACCCACGCGCATGGACATACTCGGCTTGGAGACACCGATACCAATGTCCACAGAAAAACCTGTCCTGGCCTCAGCCCAGGGAGGCTGGGAAGCCTTCGGGGATGAGCCCTTATCCCATGTGGAAGGCTGCATAAAATCCCTCTCAGAGATCCTTGTCCTAATTCCCCAAACCTGCAAACACAGGACCCCAAAGCCCCACATAGAGTATGGCAAAAGGACTTCACAGATGTGATTAAGTTACCCATCTTGAAGAGGGTAGGTGGTGGGGGCGGGGAAGGTGAATGCAATTACAATATCCCTTATGAAACGGACACAGAGGGAGATCCGACTACAAAAGGTCACAGGAGCCCAGAGGCCGAGGGAAGCAGAATCAGAGATGTCACCGCTGGCTTTGAAAGTGGAGGAAGGGGCCCCAAGCCAAGGAATACAGCCAGAAAAGGCCAGGAGATGGGTTCTCCTGAGGGGCCCAGACAGAGTCAGCCCTGCCAACACCTCAGCTTTGGCCCTGTGAGACCCATCTCAGTCTTCCAGCCTGTAAGAAACTGTAAGAAAATACACTTGGGTTTCTTGTAAGCTACTAAGTTGGTGGTAATCTGTTACAGCAGCCACAGCAAATGACCATACACAGATCCCTCATGTCACAGCGGAGGCGCGCCTGCCTCTCAAGCAGGGCTCCTGTTAACTGGGAGACCCGAGTGAGGCTGTGCGCCCCCTCACAGGCACAGCCTCTCCCACACACCTGGCGGCGGAGTGCTGGGGCTCCACCTCGCAGGCCGGCAGTCCCCTCTCCCCTACTGGGAAAGGACATGCACAAGACTGCCCAATTCCCAGGGCCAGAGGTGGTCTCTCAGGGCCAAGCACAAGTCTTGATTTAAAAATATTTTATTCTTTAGAAAATACAGCATTCAACCATCCCAAACTGCAGTGACCCCTGCCCCAGCCCTGACCGACCCCACCTCTTGTGGCCCAAGGTTTCTGGGCTGTGCTGGGACCCTAGTCTCAGCTCCCCGGGAGGCCAGGTTCATCCAGGCCCCTGACCCAGCCCCCTTAAGCCAGGCAGGGTTCCCGAACACCCTGGGAACACACATGAGATGCAGGGACAGCAACAGGGAAGGGTCACAAAATGCCAGCCCGGTGGCCCTCGGACGCTGCAAATGCGTTCAGCCGCCAGCCCTCCTGCCCTCCTGGAAACACTTTCCTGGAGCCCAGGAAGGAGGACGGTGGCAGGGAGTGGAAGGCGGGCAGCCCCACAGTCCACATATGGCTGGCCCTGTTCCAGTCTCCTAGCTGTCATCCCCATTTTCGCCCGGGCCGCGGATGAGGCGCTTATGGCCCCGCTTGCCCCCTGGGCCCTTGGGCTTGGCGAAGGCCTGCTTGAAGGCATGTTGCTTGGGGTGCACCTCGTCGTAGAGGAACTCCGCCGTCAGCTCTGCCCCATCGCCAATCTCAATCTGCATGGGGCAAGGCTGTGGTCACCCCAATGGGAGGGGCTCTGACACATACCACCCCTGGTGGCCCCCACCTCTGGGGTACCCCTTGATCTCACATCCTAGCCCTGGGGTCTCCTGGGGTCTCCCCTTGAATCCCCACCTGGAATGCCACCCCCAGGAGAACAAGAGCTTCGGGCCTGCTGCCCTGCATGCCTTGGACTCTGCTTGCTGGGGTCACTTCCTCCCTGTCTCCAGGCCCAGGGAAAGGACATGACACGTGGCCAGGACTTGGACTTTTCTGAGCCACCAATCAGCTGGGCAGCTTTGGGCCATGCGTGTCACCCCTTGGGCCTCAGATGCCCTGCGATCAACATGGCAGCAATGATTCCTGCTCTGCCGTCATCTCAGGACCCCAGGGCGTCACATGGAGATTGGGGTGACAGGGCCTGGGGAGGGGCCTACTTTCTTGGCGATCTCCAGATGGAAGTCCTGCTCCACGGAGTCGAGAAGGCGGCTCTTGCAGCTGGAGTAGAGCATGCGCTCTTTGATGCTGCACTTGTACCCCGGCATGGAGTAGATGAACACTGTAGGAGCAGGAGGTGAGCCTGGGAAGCCTGGGAAACCTGCTGACCTTCACACTCAGAGCGGGCCTGCCCCACTGCAGACCAGCCCTGCTTCCACCCAGCCACAGGCTTGGCGGCCCTGCCATGGCCACTCACCTACAGACTCAAGGGGGTCGCCCTCATGGGTGTGCTTGTAGAGGAAGAAGTGGTAGCGGGCAGCATCTCGGGGCACCCGGGAGGGCAGATGGGCCACATCCGTGGGCTCTGTGTGCACCAGCTCAATGGTTTCCCGTTCTAGGTCCAGCTTCTGCCCAGGGCCAAGGGAAGATGGGAGAGCACCAGGTCGGGGCGGGCCCAGGCCCTTCTCCCCAAGAAGCCCTCAAATAGGATTAGCTGGTGGCAGGAGCCTGATGTGACCTCCCTCTCCCAAGACTCCCCTGCAATGGCCATCGCTCTATGGGGGTCCCTCTGAAGAGGCCAGTCCTGGGCCCAGCTCCAACTCTGCCCCTTTGAAGGTTGTGCTATAGAGGGAACTCCCAAGGGTAGTAAACGGTAGTGACTCCTGGGACAGGATGGTGTGGAGGGTCTCAACTTCAGGGAGATACTGCCACCGGGCCAGCCCATCCTCAGAGACAAGGCCTCTGGTGGAAGCACCCTGGAAGGGAGGAGCTGTTTTGCTTGAAAGGGGCAGCCAGAACGGCCAGGGCAGAAGGACGCTGCCTAGGGAAACGGGGTGGTCAAGGAGACAACAGAGGCAATCTGGGACAGAAAGGGGCTCGGGACTGAGGGGTCAGTGTGACCCCAGGGGTATGTGTGGAGGGCAGAACGGGGCAGTGTGCTCACAGGTGTACCTGTGTATGAGCAGGGCCTGGGGGACAAGGGACCTGAGCGCATCTATGTGCACACAGTGGCTGTGCCTGAGGCGGAATAGGTAGGGATCAGGGAGGGGCGGGGTGGACCCTGTGGTCCCATGAGCACATGGACGAGCTGAAGGGGACAGGCTGTAGGCCGATGGGGTGGGCACTCCATGCACATCAGCACATTTGAACGGGCAGGAGTAGGGGTGGCAGCAGCATGTGCCAGGGTAGGGAGCAGGCACCCACCAGCTGGATGTAGTTGACCATCTTCTGCTTGAGCTGCTGGAGTGCCCGTTGGGCCTCAGGCTGCAGGGGGAAGGCGAGGCCCTGCAGGGTCTGGTGCTTGCTTTCCACACTGATCTCTGTCTTCACCTGTGGGTAGGGGAATGGTGAGGGAGGCCCTCACCGGCCCAAGCAGGGTGTGGCTCCCAGGCAGCACAGGCTGCCATGGGGCCAATGTGACCCTGAGGGCTCGAGGCTGGGGCCTCTGCTACCCAACCCACCTCGTTGATGCGGATCTGCTGGAGCTCTCTCTCGGCTGAGGTCAGTGGGGCAGGTGCTGCACAGGATGACAGGTGTTTCTGGTACCCAGCAAAAGAGAGGTCGTCCTGCGGGGGTGGGGGTGAATGCAGAGCCATAAATGGGCACCTGGGGGTGGGCTAGAGGAAGCCCACCAAGCACCCCCGCTTGCAGCCCTTGAACTCCCCCAGCGCCCCCATCTTCCTCCCAAGGCTGGCACTGGCTTGCTCTTTGACCCTGCACAGTGACTTCTCTGTGGGCCCAGGACCGTGTCCCGGTAAGTCCTGGCTTAGGGCTACCTTCACAGTCCCGAAGAGCTCATCCTTGATGTGGCCACCTCCAAACTCCTTTTTCACTGTGGCCCGTGTGGCCGCATACAGCATCTTCAGCCGCACCTGAAGGGCAAGGACCAAACCATGAGAGGCCTCTGGGCAGGGCTCCCTCTCCCGGAACAGACAGGACCCTCTGGAGCGACCCGGTAGGCTCATTGTGCTGGCACACCCGGCAGAGGGCCAAGACGCAGCAGGTGCTCCCACCAGCAGGGGGAGCCCTTGACCAGCCTGACCACCACCTCTGGAGCCAGGCTGATGCCTGGAGAGCTCGAGGTACCCAGGCTGCAGGCACAGGGCCTTGACCCTCTCTCAGACTCCCTAGGGCAGGGCCTGACAGCTCTTCCCCCGCCCTCCAGGGGCAGGCCTGTGTCCCCTCTTAGATCCCCCAGGGCAAGGCCTTGTTGTCCAGTTCGGCCCCAGCTCCCCTCCTCACTCCCCACTGGCCCAGGACTCACAGGGGAGTTATCAGGCGACCAGGCAAGGAAGAGCCATTCGAAGCCCTGAGCATTCTGTGAGTCGAGGCGGTAGAGCAGGTAGCAGGGCTGCTGGGCGTCCAGCAGTGGCAGCACAGCCCTGTCATAGTCCTGGTCCCAGCGGCCCACCGGTTCCTGCGAGGCACCCAGCACGAGCTGCTCTGGGGGCAGAGGCCGGGTGAGCAGCCGCTCCCAGCTCCCACCACGCCTCCCGCTGCGGACCTCCAGCCTCGCCGTGGCTGCCCAGCTGGCTCAGAGCTGCTGGCTGCCCCTCACCTTCCCTGGAGCCCCCAGGTCCCAGAAGTGTGAGGCTGTGTGGCTGAATGAGTGAGCAAGGGAGGGCACAAAGCTGCCACCTGGGGGCTGCCCCCCTGCACATCCCCAGCGCATGCATACCGGCCCCCCGCCGCCACATACACGCGCGCAGATCACCAACACAAACAGCCACACAAAGACACACAGCGGGCCGGGCGCGGTGGCTCAAGCCTGTAGTCCCAGCACTTCGGGAGGCCGAGGCGGGCGGATCACGAGGTCAGGAGATCGAGACCATCCTGGCTAACATGGTGAATCCCCGTCTCTACTAAAAAAATACAAAAAACTAGCCGGGCGAGGTGGCGGGTGCCTGTAGTCCCAGCTACTCAGGAGGCTGAGGCAGGAGAATGGCGTAAACCCAGGAGGCGGAGCTTGCAGTGAGCTGAGATCTGGCCACTGCACTCCAGCCTGGGCGACAGAGCGAGACTCCATCTCAAAAAAAAAAAGACACACAGCTGTCAGCCCCTCACGGACACCACACCCCTGGGTGCTCCCTACCCCACCCCACCGCACAGCTGCTCAGCCCACAGTCTCCACGAAACTGCCTCCTGCTCGCCTCCTCCCCTGGGGCTCCAGCAGAAGAACTGCAGCAGACCCCCTCAGGACAAATGTGCTGAGGGGCAGATCACAGCCCCAGGCCACAGGGACCTGCAGGGGCAAAAGCCTCTGGGAAGGAGGAGCAGGGGCTCCTACCAGACCCTGCATAACCAGACATCCTGCGGCTACCTGCCAGCTGCAGTCCTTTTGAAAATGTTACAGATCCAAAGCAGCTACCATCTAAGTGCCTAGGCCCTACAGGCCTGCCAGCTCCTTGGCTGAATGGTGCATCGAGCTGCACTTGTAGGCTGGGACCTCATCTGGGCACCAGACACCAGCCTGGGCATACACAGGTCTAGCCTGGAGCAATAACTGGGGCAAAGGGGCAGGCAGCCTGGCTGGGGGTCCTGGTGTCAGTCTACCAGGCTCTCCTGATGGGGGCAGGGGCCCCGATGCCTGGACACCCCAACAGGCCAGGCCCTCTGAGGCCTCGGCCTCCTCACCTGCCCACCCAGAACTCAGACAGGATCACAGTCACAGTGACTTTGAATAGTCATGGCCTGTGTTGGCCCCCACAGCACTGTCTACATTGCTGAATTTGTTGCTAACATTTTTAAACTGGAAACTTTTACATAAGAAGTAGAATTCTCAGCCTCTCTAGAAAAATCAAGCCTCTGGCCACACTGGGGCCACCCTCAGTTGGAGAAGGACAGTGGCTGCCCATCGGGGGCCTGGACCCTCCTGGGCACTCCCAGGTACCCCAGAGACTGTCATGCAGAACTGAGATAGAAGTCAATCCAGAGATTCCTCCTGCTTAAAATCTGCAGGGACGGCCGGGCGCGGTGGCTCAAGCCTGTAATCCCAGCACTTTGGGAGGCTGAGGCGGGCGGATCACGAGGTCAGGAGATGGAGACCATGGTGAAACCCCGTCTCTACTAAAAATACAAAAAAATCAGTCGGGCATGGTGGCGGGCACCTGTAGTCCCAGCTACTCGGGAGGCTGAAGCAGGAGAATGGTGCAAATCCGGGAGGCAGAGCTTGCAGTGAGCTGAGATCCGGCCACTGCACTACAGCCTAGGCGACAGAGCGAGACTCCATCTCAAAAAAAAAAAAAAAAAAAAAAAATCTGCAGGGACATCTTGTCTGGGAGGCAACAGGGAGGGCTGAGGACTGGGGTCAAGAGTGCAACTGCCTCTTTAAGCGTGGGGTGGCTGTGGCCTGCCACTCCAGGAGGCCATCACCAATATCCTGCCATAGTGACCCCTGCCCAGTCTCTGAGGGCATCAGAATTTGGAGTCCCTGGGCAAAGCACGACCGAGTCCCTAAAACTTGGAATGGCAGACCCTGCTTTGAGCCAACTCAACGTAAGACAAGTCAGCTGAGCACCAGGCCCATTCGGGCAGCCATCCAAAGTGCCTGCTGCTGAACGGCTACTGAGGAGAGCTGGGAGGACCTCTGGGGAGCCTGGCCTACACCAGTCCCAAAGTCTCTACCCCTCACCCAAAGGGGCAGTCCCTTGGCAAGGAGGAAAGGGGAAAAAATGTTCTCTGTCCTCTGACCTCCCAATCCTCCTCAGTTTAATCCTCTGCCTCGCCAAACCCTCCCCACTTCAGGCCTCAGCTCAAGTCCCAGCATCCCCAGCACTGCCCTCTATACAGCTCCCAGATTCTCAGGGGCCAGGCCAAGACCCAGCCAAGCCTAGAACCCTCTCATCCTGCTCTCAGATGAGCCAGACACTCGTCCCTTCTCCCCATCATGGGAGCACTTCCAAAAGAAGGGTGCAGGATCTCCTTAGATCTCCCCTCGGCCAGCAGCTGAGCCAGGCCAGGCCACAGATAGGGGTGGGTGGCACCAACCACAAGGGGCGGTGCTGGATTCACTTATCCCCTGCCCCTCTGCCCAGCCCAGCTCAGCATTCTGACCAGGCCCATGTGAATACCCATGCAGCCTCTCGGAGGTGGCAGGACCCCAGGACAGGGCTCTGTTTGCTGACCCCAGCTTTGGCTTCCCGCTCTGCATAACAGAGGTGACAATTGCACTCACCTCTGACGCTGCCCTGTGAGGCTCTCCTTTGTCAGGATGGCCTCACACTCATTTCCAGAGGGGGAAATTGTCCCTGGCAGGCCAGGGGCCAACATCCACCTTCCCCCACCCACAGAGGCAGCAGAGTCCACCCCAAGCCTATACCCTGGCCTGTGGGGGGCACTCACCGTCCTCAATCACAACCTTGATGAGCCGCACAGAGCCAGCCCGTGCCTTGGCAAAGAATTCCTTCAGCTCTTCTGTGGCTATAAGAACAAGAAACATGGTGGGGGATGAGTGGGCAGAGTGGACAGAGACAAGTATGGGGCCCGCTCTGTCCCACAGGGTCTGGTGGCTGAGCTGGGAACCAGGTTAAATACAGCCCCCCATGTGACTGGGAACCTGAGACAGCCACTGAACACAAGCTCCCAAATTTAGCCAGCAGAGGTGGCAGGCGAGTGGCCTGCTGGCTGGGATAGGTCTGGTGATGGGGCGGGGTGGGCAGGGATGGGACAGCTCATCAGAAGATGGGCAGGCTCTGGCATAAGCCAGGCCAGCCACAGTGAATAGCCTCCATCTGCCCCCTGCCCCCCAGGATGGCCGAGCTCTGGGCTGGCCTGGACACACTCAGCATGGTCATATACACAGACAAAGGAACACAGACAAATGCCCCCACTGTGTAATGACCACTATGCCCATTCACATGCACACATACACACACACACACAGAGCTCAATCCAGCATGTGTGAATGTAACACATGACATGGATGTGTGACAGAGGAGCAGAAATTCAAACACCCTCTTACATGAACACACACTCAGTTGCTCAAACACAAATGGACACACACATTTAGATACACAAACACAAAGAGATATAGTCCCCAGCTTGCTAACACGCACTCAGGCAGGCAAGTGCAGAGCTTGGCTGATTCGTGTGTGCAGGCAACTGGATGTATCAAAGTGTATACAGAAGCACATGGACACGCATGACACCCATGTGTGCAGCCCCAGTCCCAGCCCTCAAGTCAGGCTGTCTAACCCTGAGACCCTGAGGAACCACAGCCAGCCCAGACACAGCCCTGTGGGGGGTGGGGGGACAACACGCCTTTAACCCTCAGGCAGTTGGGGCAGCTTGCAGGAGGAGTGGCCCCCGGAAACTCACTAAGCGACTCCATCTTGGTCAGGTGCGGTGGCTCGTGCCTGTAATCCCAGCAATTTGGGAGGCCAAGGTGGGCGGATCACCTGAAGTCAGGAGTTCAAGACCAGCCTGGCCAGCATGGTGAAACCCTGTCTCTATCAAAAATACAAAAATTAGCCGCGCATGGTGGCTTGCGCCTGTAATCCCAGCTACTTGGGAGGCTGAGGCAGGAGAATCGCTTGAACCCGGGAGGCAGAGGTTACAGTGAGCTGAGATCACACCACGGCACTCCAGCCTGGCCAACAAGAGTGAAACTCCACCTCAGGAAAAAAAAAAAAAAAAAAAAAAAAAAAGAGAGACAGAGAGAGACTCCATCTTGGTCACTGGGCTGTAGGGCTGGAAGGTAAGAGCCAGTGAGTGACCAAGGACCCCAGGGCAGAGATGAGGACCATGGTGAGAGCCAGGGAGCCATAAGTGGTGGATCTACTAGTGGACAGGGAAACCACCACGGACCATGCGGGGAAGGGCCCTGCTTGGGTCCCTGGGTGAGCAGGGCTTGGCCAGAGTGACCTTGAGGCTGCCCAGGGGTCAGGGGAATTCCATCAGGAACACAGCTGGAGGCCTGAGGTCAGAGAATATTTTTAGGGCCAGGACTGGGCAACTCAGGGGCGGGGGGGCCTTTAGGAAAACAAACTCTGGTCATGTCCTCAGGTGCCCCCCTTGCAGAGTGACTGTTAATCTGAGACCTCAGGCTATGTACCACCCTCCAAGGCCACTGGGTGGGCTGGGGCCCAGCTGAGCTCAGCAGACCCTTAGGGTTCAGAGAAACATGGCATGGAACTGCAGGCAGGTGGACACCGTCCCACTGGGCCAGGACAGAACTTTCCATTGGCACATCCCAAGCAGGTCCCTGAGGCCCCAAGCCTGGCCTCCGGGCCTCCACCTCTCCCTTAGCTGTGTGACCCCTGACCTCTCTGAACTTCAGTGTATAAAATGGAGATAATAGCCCCAAACTTGGCAGGGCTGTGGTGAGGAGTAAATGGGAGAAAGGGCTCGGCAATGGTGGTCTCTACTAATAACAATTAATCTTTTATTATGATAATAACAGCAAGCTGACTGTGCTGAGCTGCCTCTTCTACCTGCCCAGACCTTCCCGGAAGGGAGGCCAAGAAGCTCCCCTGAAGGACAGGCCGACAGGCCCCTTCTAGTGTTACCAGGGCAAACTGACACCCCAGCAGGGGAAGGCGCACCTCCCTGGCCACCCCAGCCCCAATGCCTGCCCAGCCGCCATCAATAATCCAGAGACCAGGCCTGGGACACCTGAGCCTCTATTATCAATGATTCATGAACACCCTCCCTCCGACTCCAGTGAGCCTCACGTTACAGGTCCCTTTCCTGCCCTGCTCTGAGGTCAGCAGATCCACATCTATGGTCAGGACAGGGCTGGCACTTGGTCCTCCAGGGTGATCTCTCCTGCCAACTCCCCCAGCCAGAAATGGGAAGGAGTGGGCTGCTCACAGGCAGAAGGAGGACTGGGGGCTGTCCAGTCCCCAGTGACCCCCTCAGTGGGCCTGTCTCTCTATGGGTAATGAGGGAGTGAGGCAGCAGGGAAGGGGTATGGGGTGGCTAACTTCCTGGGATCTCCTCCACCAGGGCTGGAGGCCGGGAGGCAGCAGCTATGACCAGACAAAGGGGAAGGAAGAAGCTGGCCACGAGGCAGTTCCCTCCTGTGGGGCTGAGTCATGAAGCCCGCCTGCCAGCTCCTCCTGGAGAAAGGCTGGCCCATCTGGGAGGCCTGGCCCTGACCCAGGCCCCTGCCTTCGCAGGGCCAGGGAAATCTTCTCAGGGCAGCCCAGCCACCAAGTGGCCACAACCGCACCAGGATTCAGGTGGTCAGGCAGGTCGATGGTGGCAGCCCTAAGCACGGGATCCTAGTGTGGTGGGAGGGGTGGCTGATGGCCAAACCAGCCAGGCTGTCTGGGCAAACAGCCTGGGCCTTCCCCACAGGCCAGGCAGCCCTCCCAGGTCAGTGACAGATGAGGACACTGAGCCCCAGGTAGAGTCAGGGCACCTGGCTCCTGGCCATTGCTTCTCTCACAGCCCGTCCAAGAAGGAAACTGGGACCCCTGGGGAGGGGGGGTTTCATGCTAGGGGATGGTGAAGCTTCCTAGGGATGGGGGGGCGGGGGTGGGAGCTGGCCTGGATTATTTAGGGCCAGGACTCTCCCCCACACCCCCCATATCTGGACCTCTTCCCTGTCTGCAGCCTGGAGCTGGGATCTTCCAACCAGACTGAGACAGGCTCAGAAGGTCACAACGGAAAATGGGAGGGAGGTCAGAGGTCAAGGTCAGATAGGCAGCTTTCTCCATCCCATTTAGCAGTCTCTGTTCTGGGTTTTCCCCAGCCTGGGGAGAGTGAGTGTCCTGGGAGGAGCAAAGGTCAGGGCCCCCTCCTTACACACATACACAAACCCATTCAAGTCATACAGACACATGCGGTATATGCATCCTTGGCAACAAATGCACACTGAGATGCGCTCCAACTATGCACACACACAGACACCCACATACATGCGCACACTGCCATGAAACACTGATGTCTAAAGAAGGTCCTATGCAACCTATAGTGTCCATTCAAACAAACCCACTAGTGCCATGCATGAATGACCCTTAGATGTGCACAAGCGAGTCACATCAAGAGGTCCACACGCAGGACTGTACACGGAAGACGGGTGCACATGCGTGTACACCCACTACAGGAAAGGAACAAAAATATACAGATGGGCACACACAGCCACATTCATCTCCAGGTAGGCACACAGATACTTCCACCCCAGCTGTGTACGTATATGTACACCCACTCCCAGCTATGCATACCACGTCCATACTCCCCCAGATGTGCCCACCCCAGGCGACCCACGGCTGCAAAAGAGAACAGGAAGCTTCTCCCGGCTGGTGCGGGGTGGAGGGAGGGGCCGAGAGCCGGGGAGGGGGCGCTTCCGAGAGCCGAGACCCAGGCCCCCTGCCGGCCCGCCATCCGCCCTCACCGTGGATGCCCGTCTGGTGCGCCATGGCTCGGCGCTTCGCTCCGTCCGCGCCGTCGAAGCCCTCCGCTTGACCCTGGCCCGCCTCCGCTCGCTGGACCAAGAGAGGAGAAGGATGTGGCGGAGGCTGTCGAGCCTCGCGCAGCTTCCCGGGCGGTGCCGCAGGACCCGCCCCCAGCGGCGCCCCGCCCCCGACAGGCGCGGCCGGGAGGCGGGGACTCGGAGCCGCGCGTGCGCCTAGCCTGCGCCTAGGTCCGGGTGGGTCTAAGGCTGATTGATACGCCGTGGGCACGCCAGCGCGTTCCCCTGTGGCAGGAGAGGGGGCCTGCGTGTGACGGAGGGTGCGTGGGAGGACGCGCGTGTGTGTGCGCCCTGATCACGGTGGTCTGTGGGTGGGGCGGATCGTGCGCGCGCGCCCGATCTGTGCCCCCCAAGCCAGGTGGGTTTCCGAATAGGAGCGGGTCCCAGCGTACCCGGGTTTGCACCCAGGAAGGGGTCTGCTTGTGGATGGGCGTTCGCGCGTGCGTGCGTGTGCCAGCTCTTCCCCAGGGGCCGTTTCTTGAGCGCCTCCCGTGGGGTCCTGGGCACCTCGGTGTGGTCATGGCCGCTAGGCTTTGCCCTCACGGTGAGAGCCCAGGCCCGCCTCACCCGCTAGATGGTGGTAAGAGGCCGTCGAGACAATGTGAGGAGCTGCCAGGAGAAGGCGAAGATTGGAAACCTAGAGGGGAGAATGAAACAGCCCAGCGGAGTGGAGGGAAAAGTTTTCTTTCTTTCTTTTTTTTTGAGACGGAGTTTTGCTCTTGTTGCCCAGGCTGGAGTGCAATGGCGCGATCTCGGCTCACTGCAACCTCCGCCTCCCGGGTTCAAGCGATTCTCCTGCCTCAGCTTCCCGAGTGGCTAGGATTACAGGCATGCGCCACCATGCCTGGCTAATTTTGTGTTTCTAGTAGAGACGGGGTTTCTCCGTGTTGGTCAGGTCGATCTCAAACTCCTGACCACAGGTGGTCTGCCCGCCTCGGCCTCCCAAAGCGTTGGGATTACAGGTGTGAGCCACCGCGCCCGATCGAAAGGTTTTTTTAAAAACACACATATATATATTATTATTAAAAAAGAGGGTCACCCTATGTGGTCCAGGCTGGTCTGGAGCTCCGGGGCTCAACCATTTCTCCTAAAGTGCTGGGATTACAGGCGTGAGCCACTAGTCCCAGCCAGAAAGGCTTTCTGAGAAGAGAGCACTGCATGTGCAAAGGCTCAGAGGTTGAAAGAGGGCCAGAGCCTGGTGAGTCTGAGGAACTTCCCATGTCCTAATGACCTTCTGTGTCTATATCCAGCAGCCTTGCCTTACTGGTACCAGTACCTGCCTGCTGCTACCATCCAGTCGACATGTGGCATCTTCCAGGCCACTGTGATGAGTCAGGGATGAGCATCTGACTCTGGCTGGTCCAATCAGCTTGTCCAGGGACTTTGGCTGGGAAGATTGGAAAGGAGGCCAGCTTTTTGGGCTGGGATTGCTAAGAGACGTGATGATGAAGTGTGTGGCCTACCTGGCATCTGGCCCCAGCTTCAGCTCCATTTACTGTCTTGCTCCCCACCCTCACTAGCCTGCATTGAGGCCTCCTCTGTGCCCCCCAACCCCTGAGTTTCTCATCCCCAGAGAACCCAGCATACACAGAATTGAAGGGTTTTCTTATTCATCTTCCTGTGCTCACCCTGAGGACTGGGCCTGTGTCATCAGCTAATCACTGTCCCTGCAAGCACTCACAGTGGAAAATGGAGTGCTATGCAGCCCTGCAGCTTGCCATCTGGAACAGTTCACAGGCAAGGCCTCCCACACTGAACCCTGCTACAGCCAAATAGTGCCAGCAACACAGAGCCACTTGTTACATCAGCTCAGACCAAGCCACATCCACAGGAGCAGCTGGTGATTCCACAGAACCACAAGAGACTTGACCTCCTGGAAACGAATTAACCAAGATTAGTGAAAAAGATTAAGGTCATGTGCCCTGTAAAAGTGTCCCTCACTGGATGAACTGTGACAAGGTAGGGTACTGTGTGGTCTACCCAGCTGACCCTCTCCATGGGTCATTCTTTGCTTTTATCACTACCTAGCACATACCTTTATGTATTTGTTTATTGTCTTCCCTCCACCAGTGTTAGGTGTTTGCCCTTGCTGTATCCTCTGTGCCTAGAACAGTGCCCAGCATTGGCAGGTGGCCAATAATTGCAAAATAAGCAAATGTATGAATGAACCATTAGAGGCTTTGTTTTGTACACTTACTACCTGCTGGGCACATTTATTTAATCCTCATGACAGCCCCTGAAGTAGGTGTTACTGTTTCAGTCTTAAAGACTGAGGTTTGGAGAGGTGAAGTAATTTGATCAATGGCACATGGTAGTGAGTGTGCCCAAGAATCATAGTTTCCTTTATTCGAGAAGTTGGGGGCCAGGTGCAGTGGCTCATGCCTGTAATCCCAACACTTTGGGAGGCTAGGGTGGGAGGATCTCTTGGGCCTAGGAGTTTAAGACCAGCCTGGGCAACAATATGGTGAGACTCCATCTCTACCAAAAAAAATTATTTTTAAATTAGCCAGGCATGGTGATGTACATCTGCAGTCCCAGTTACTCGGCTAAGGCAGGAGGACTGCTGGAGGCCAGGAATTCAAGACCAGACTGGTCAACATGGCAAGACCCCATCTCTACATATACGTATCTATAGACAGATAGATTAAAAGATAGATATGTATTAGCCAGGCACAGTCACACATGTTTGTAGTCCCAGCTACTTGGGGAGGCTAAGGCAGGAGGATCACCTGAGCCCAGGAGTTCAGGGCTGCAGTGAGCCTTGATCATACCACTGCATTCCAGTTTGGGTGACAGAGAGAGACCCTCTCTAAAAGAATTTAAAAATACTGAAGAAACAAAGGGAGCAGTTTGTAGAATCTTGGAGTGGAGGAAACTTCTGTGTCACCAAACACAGAAACCATCAAAGAAAATCTTTCACTTCCAAAATTAGTCTATAGAAAAAAAAAGAAAATCTTAACCCAAATAAGAGACTGAGGCAAGAGCGTCAATCAGTCGAGGTTTATTGAGCCAGAGTTTGAGCATGCCCAGGAAAGCAACACAAGTCACAGAAACATCTGTGGCCTGTGCTCTCCCAAGAAGTTTTCAGGAGGCTCAATATTTGTACATTTCTTTAATAAAGGGGAGAAGACAGTGAGGCAAATGGTTATGTTTTTGTGACACTCTTAATTAGTGTCCCGTAAATCTGGGCTATATGGAAGATAGGTTGAGCACTGGAAGAACAGGGAGTAACAGAAGAGCCAATTATGCAGAGGTCTCAGGGTAGGTGGAGGAATGATTGATCTCATCCTATCCTTGTTCTGCACCTGGGCAGATAAACTTGTAATTGACATTGTCAGTGTGAAATTTAACAGACTTTGGTTTTAGGAGTTAGGTTTAAGTTGCAGACCTAAAGTTGCAATTGACATGTGCTTGTTTTATAGGAGGATATACATCTTGAAAGTTTTAGGGACTGGCAAAGAATTTACTGATGAGCAATTTGTGAGTGCAGTCACCTGGAGATACGTGAGGCTTTGTGCCTTTTTATGGAGATCTGGTTAATGCATAATATTTTGACACAAGGTTGCAAGGTAACAGGTATCCATTTGGGAAAAGAATGACAGTTTTGGAGAACATTAGTTCTACAGCATAGAATGAAGTGTTGCCGGAATAAAATTTTTTAAAAAATTAAAAAAGAGGCCGGGTGTGGTGGCTCACACCTGTAATCCTAGCATGCCTGTAATCCCAGCACTTTGGGAGGCTGAGGCAGGTGGATCACCTGAGGTCAGGAGTTCGAGACCAGCGTGACCAATATGGCGAAACCCTGTCTCTACTAAAAATACAAAAATTAGCCGGGCATGGTGGCGGGTGCCTGTAATCCCAGCTACTGGGGGGGCTGAGGCAGGAGAATTGCTTGAACCCGGGAGGCGGAGGTTGCAGTGAGCTGAGATCATGCCACTATACTCCAGCCTGGGTGACAGAAGAGAAAGACTCCATCTCAAAAAAAAAAGGAATGCCAGTGTGTGTGACTTGGTCTCCAAGCTTAACTCTCCCTTTAGCATAACAAATTTGGGGGTCCTGACATTTTTATTTTCATTTATGAAAAGATCAATAATCCATTTGGATTAAAAATGAAGTCTATATGGAAAAAGCCACCATCACAGCCAAAACACAAATAACACACTGTAACTTGTTACAAACAGCATACTTGTAACTCATTTCAAAATAAAGAGCTGATTTCTCTAATATATAAAGAACTCTCATAAGCCAATAAGAAAAAGACCAGTGGCAGCCAGGTGTGGTGGCACATGCCTGTAATCCCAGCTACTCAGGAGGCTGAGGCAGGAGAATTGCTTGAATCTGGGAGGTGGAGGTTGCGGGGAGCCAAGATCATGCCATTGCACTCCAGCCTGGACAACAAGAGTGAAACTCCGTATCAAAAGAAAAAAGAAGAAGAAGAAAAAACAGAAAAAGACGAATGGCCTAGTAGAAAGTGTGGCAAAGGATACAAACAGACCATTCACAGAAAAAGATAGATAAATAATCTCTCTCGGGAAAGTACCTCCCAGTCACCCTTTCTTGGAAAGTTGTTGAAGGATGTACTTCAGCAAAATGAGGGAGTAAACCAGGAGACATAGGCTTAAGATCCAGGCAAGAGTGAGGCGCTCAGGAGCCCTGAAAGTCAGAAGAGCCTGGTAGCACTGAAGGAACACTCAGGCCACCTTGGAACAGAGAGGATGGGATTGCCGTGTGGTTCCACATGGCTCTGAAAATAGAAAATGGCTAAGCTGTGCAACAGACTGCCTATGACATCTGGTTGCCCAGAGCTTCTGTGAAAATACTTTAGGACAAGGCTTTCCCCCACCCAGGGGTGGGTTGGGGAATAGTGTGTATGTGCTTTGTTTTGTCCAATATTAGACTTTAAAATCCTCTGAGGCATCAACTGGTGAGGGTAAGGAAGTGGCCCCATAGACTGAATTGGGCCTGCCCCACCCTGGTACATTTCTGTTCTGTCACAGTGACAGTTCTCAGCTCAGAGGTCCTTTGGGAAACTTTCTCTGAGGTGGCCCCTATCCCCTTGCCAGCTGGATGAAGCAGCATCCACCAGAACTGCTATCATCACTGCAGGGGGCTCGGTGGGCAGAGGCCTGACTTGTCTCCATTAGTACTGTGTTCCTGTGGCCAGTGTGGGCCCAGCACACACTGTGGGTTCAGTCAATCAGCCCCCAGCCTGCTCTGGAACTGAGTCATCGGAGGGAGTGGGTGTTGGGCATAGCTCCCTGCCCTAAGAACCTTCCTTCTTGGGCCCCAGGAACTCCCACTGGGGCAGGGCTAGCTGCTGGGAGGAAGTGGGGCCTACTGAGCGTCTGCCTGGGCTAGGGAGTGGAGGTGAAGGTAGACTCCTCATATAGCTCATATGGGGGCACTGGGCTGTGGAGCCTTAGCCACTTTCAATTAGCAAGCCCTGGCTTCCTGGAGGAGGAAAGGGGAAGAGAAGTGCCTTGGGGGTGAGGATTGAGTCAGCTGCATTGTCGTAATGGAAATAGCACAGCCCTGGGTGTCCAAGACTTCCCCTCCATGGGCCTCAGAATCGGCCATATAAAGTAACACTTTTTTTTCTTTTCTTTTTTTTTTTTTTTGAGACTGAGTCTCACTCTATCGCCCTGGCTGGAGTGCAGTGACCCATCTTGGCTCACTGCAACTTCTGCCTCCCGGGTTCAAGCGATTCTTGTGCCCCAGCCTTCTGAGTAGCTGGGATTACAGGCGCACACCACCACACCCAACTAATCTTTGCATTTTTAGTAGAGACAGGGTTTCACCGTGTTGGCCAGGCTGGTCTCGAACTCCTGACCTCAAATGATCTGCCCGTCTCGGCCTCCCAGAGCGTTGGGATTACAGGCGTGAGCCACTGCGTCCGGCCAAAGTTACACTTTTGCACAGGGAGTTGGATTTGAGTGACAAATGGGTGACAAAGGCGGGGCGCGGTGGCTCAAGCCTGTAATCCCATCACTTTGGGAGATGGAGACCATCCTGGCTAACCCGGTGAAACCCCCGTCTCTACTAAAAAATACAAAAAGCTAGCCAGGCGAGGTGGCGGGCGCCTGTAGTCCCAGCTACTCGGGAGGCTGAGGCAGGAGAATGGCGTGAACCCGGGAGGCGGAGCTTGCAGTGAGCTGAGATCTGGCCACTGCACTCCAGCCTGGGCGACAGAGCGAGACTCCGCCTCAAAAAAAAAAAAAAAAAAAAAAGCGTGACAAAGTGCTTTGTTAACTCGAAGATGTGAACAAGACACTGCTGCTGACCCCCTGGTGACAGCTAGCCAGTGGCTGAAAGACCGCAAGATGATTCCTTTCACTTCCCTCCGTCCCAGGTCTGAACTCGGACCAGCAGGAGCCTTTGGGGGACCACGGATTGCCCTTTACACTCACACAGATTTCTCTTGTCCGTCACTCACTCACAGTCCAGTAAGGATCCTGCTGTCTATTCTGCGAGGACATGTTGAATGCAGGGACAGCCATTTGGAAGACTGTCCTCGAGGGTGGCAGCAGCCTCTCAGGACGGGTAAAGCCAAGGTGACCACTAAGCCCGTCTGGGGTGGAGGGTGGCAGGCGGGGGTGGAGAGGATTCGAGGCCGCCTGAAGGAACCTGTGCTCGGAGACACTTACTCATTGTGCGGGTCTGACACCTCCCAGCTCATCCTGTCCCCACTTCCCCTTGCGTCACGTCCCCACCCAGCAGGAGGAGATCCGAGGCTTTGCGCGACGCTGGCCCCGCCGAGTGTGGGGGGCTTTTCCTCTCAACCACCAGTGCCCCACAAGCGTGGGTGAACTGTCCTCCCTGGCTACTGTGAGACGCTGGGCAGGCCATTTCGCTTCTCTGGGCCTCGGTTTTCCTGCTTGTCAAATGGGGCTGATGCCGGCGTGGGCTTCTTCGGGCGGTCGCGAGGGTTGACCCCTGGAGTCAGCCAGCCAGCCGCGAACGCGCTCCCGGGCGGAAGTCGGGACTGGAGGGCGTCGCCTCCCCTCCGCGCGCCCCCGGCCCCCCCCCCCCCCCGCGCCCCCCCCCCCCCCCGGCCCCGCCCCCGACCCACTTCCTCCTCCCGCGGGCTGTCCAGCCCTAGCGCCCAGCGCTACGCGGGCAGCCGCCTGCCGCCGCGCCATGTCAGCCGGCTGGTTCCGGCGCCGCTTCCTGCCTGGGGAGCCGCTCCCCGCGCCGCGGCCGCCCGGGCCGCGTGCCAGTCCCCTGCCCTACCGACGGCCCCGCTTCCTGCGCGGCTCCAGTTCCAGCCCCGGGGCGGCCGACGCCTCGCGCCGCCCAGACTCCCGGCCGGTGCGCAGTCCCGCGCGAGGACGCACGCTGCCCTGGAATGCAGGCTACGCCGAGTGAGTGCCCCTCCCCGACCCCCGGCTCGGGCCCGGGCCGGAGCCCGCCTCGGGTCCTGCGCCGGCCTAGAAAGCGGGAGGAGCTGAGTGAGTGACAGCCCCCACCCACCTGTGGGCAGCCCCTTCTTGCCCTCACCTCGGAATCCTGACAACATCCCCATCATCCCGACCCTGCGTTTTCCTTGAGATTCCGACCTCCCCTTCAGAGAAGACAGGAGGTCGGGAAGGACCTGCAGCCTAGGGGCTTCCAAGATGAGGCCCAGAGACTCGGTAGAGTTCCAGCATTCGGGACTTTGGAGATTTCCCCTCGCCCCCTACCCCCACCATCTCACCCTGGGTATGACCTGCGCTGTATGGGATGGGGCTTTGGGCTGCGACAGGGCAGGGGACAGGAATGGCAACATACCCTTACCTTCTAGCCCAGGGTCACCAGGTAGGCTCCAGAGGAGCTGGGCCCTGACTTTTACCCTAACCATGAGGCCACTGAAGTTAGGAAACTTACATCGTGGTTGTCTTAAGTGTGTGTTAGGGACAGCACTGGGGAGCTGTTGCCCCAGAGGGAGGGGTTCTCTCCCTGTGCTCACTTGGGTCCCGGTGCCCATGGGGACATAGGTGTGTCCCTGGAGGGTCGCTTACCATTTCCTGGCCTCAGGATTATCAATGCAGAGAAATCTGAATTCAATGAGGATCAAGCCGCCTGTGGGAAGCTGTGCATCCGGAGATGTGAATTTGGGGCTGAAGAAGAGTGGCTGCCCCTGTGCCCAGAGGAGGTGAGTGCAGCCTGAGTTCTTGACTGGAATCCCTCCTACAGGCTGGGGCCACGACCTGCAGGCTGAGGTTCTTACCCTGCTGCCCCATGTTCTAGTTCAGGTTGGGTCAGGGGACAACTGGGGAAGTCAGGCAGAGGCTAACACTGAGCCCTTCCTGTGCAGTTCCTGACAGGCCATTACTGGGCACTGTTCGATGGGCACGGCGGTCCTGCAGCAGCCATCTTGGCTGCCAACACCCTGCACTCCTGCTTGCGCCAGCAGCTGGAGGCCGTGGTAGAGGGCTTGGTGGCCACTCAGCCCCCCATGCACCTTAATGGCCGCTGCATCTGCTCCAGTGACCCTCAGTTTGTGGAGGAAAAGGGCATCAGGGCAGAAGACTTGGTGATCGGGGCATTGGAGAGTGCCTTTCAGGAATGTGTGAGTGTGTGGCTTTTGGCTGGGAAAGAAGTGGAGATTTTGCCCTAGGGATCTCGGGAAATGGCATCTCTGTATACCCATGGTCATCACACCAGATCCTTGAATTGGGAGGAGGAGATTGGGTTGGTTGGGTTGTTACTAACAGCCATTACTATCAGCATAACCCCATTCATTTTATCCAGTGCCTAGTGTGTGCTAAGTGCTTTTACCTGCGTCATCTAATTGAATACCCTTTTGGTTCTTGGTGCAGGGGCTGGTTTCTCTTCCTATTTTGAGTAGCACTTCCCTTGTCTAAATCTCCTGACTGCAGGGATCTTGGAGGCATGGCTGGACTTTGGGCTGGGACTGTCAGGCCTGCTAGTGGAAGTGAACTGTCGGGTAGGGTGGGGATCGAGAGACAAAGTAGTATGGTGGCAGAACAGGCAGCAGCTAAGGTGGCCTCGGTTTGCCCCAGGACGAGGTGATCGGGCGGGAGCTGGAGGCCTCAGGCCAGGTGGGCGGCTGCACAGCCCTGGTGGCTGTGTCCTTGCAGGGAAAGCTGTATGTGGCCAATGCTGGGGATAGCAGGTGAGTCACCCCTTGGAGGGTGGGCAAGGGTGGGATGGGGAGAGCACAAGCAGCAATGGGGACAAGCAAAGGTGGCTGGAAGTGGAGGGATAGTAGGAAGGATTGACTGGCTGAACTGTGTGTGTATTTGGTATGTGTTGAGTGTGAGGGTGGATAGTAGCTGCTGGGGAGGGCGGGGACCTCAGGGGCCCCGCTAAAGGGCTAAGCCTTCACCCTTGCAGGTCTTAGGTAGTCATGGAGGGCTTTAAGGAATCATCATGGGCAGAGCTGGGTCCTGGTGGTTGGAAGAAGGACTGGTAGGAGGGTGGCCATGGGTGAGGGTGGAGCCCCCCTCCTAGACCTCTCCCTTCTCTCCTCAATCCAGGGCCATCTTGGTGCGAAGAGATGAGATACGGCCACTGAGCTTCGAGTTCACCCCAGAGACTGAGCGGCAGCGGATCCAGCAGCTGGTAGGTGCCCTTGGCAGCATGGAGGCTGTGAAGCCCCAACTCCTGGGTCCAGGGCCACAAGAGTGAGTATGACCTGAGTGCAGCCTCCCCACCCCAGGCCTTTGTCTACCCTGAGCTTCTGGCTGGCGAGTTCACCCGACTGGAGTTCCCTCGGCGGCTGAAGGGGGATGACTTGGGACAGAAGGTTTTGTTCAGGGATCACCACATGAGTGGTTGGTGAGTGGGGATGGTGGACAGGTGGGAAGGGAGACCCCTGGGATCCAGGCCCAGCTGTATGGCCTGGGGCAGCCCCCCTCTACCTTGGCAGGGTAGGCACTGTGAGGGTGTGATAGCTGGGCCCTGAGTTGGGGAAAGATGAGATGGGGCACAGGGCTTGCATTGATGCTGGCTCTGCTTCTGGTAGGAGCTACAAACGTGTGGAGAAATCGGATCTCAAGTACCCACTGATCCACGGACAGGGTAGGCAGGTCAGTGCCTGGCACCCCCCAACCCCAAGAATCCCTCTTCATTGTCCTCTGCAGAGGTGGGAGCTCCTTTCTTTGCCTCTTGCTGGTAGCTGTGGCTGGTGGCCTGGGATTTGCTCTGAGACCAGGAATTTTCTCTCAGTCTAAGGCTTCCAAGGGCCACAGTCCATCTCTGTGTGCTCTGCAGTGCTAGGGCCTGGTACTTGTGCATTTGCTGGAGCCATTTGCCATCGCCTCACACCTCACTTTCCCTCAGGCTCGGTTACTAGGAACACTGGCTGTCTCCCGGGGCCTGGGAGACCATCAGCTCAGAGTCCTAGACACAAACATCCAGCTCAAGCCTTTCTTGCTCTCTGTCCCACAGGTAAGGGGGGCAACGCTGTCCAACCCAGCTTCCATTTGCCCAGAAAGGCAGACAGTGAAGCTGTTGGGAGTCAGGAAGGGAGTGTGCAAGATCCTCAGGCTTAACTTGTAGGTGACTGTGCTGGATGTGGGCCAGCTGGAGCTACAGGAGGATGATGTGGTTGTCATGGCGACTGATGGACTCTGGGATGTCCTGTCCAATGAGCAGGTGGCATGGCTGGTGCGGAGCTTCCTCCCTGGGAACCAAGAGGACCCACACAGGTACTGTAGCTGCTGGGGACCTGCCTGGGCCTGGGTTGGTGCCAGCAGCAAGCCCAAGTAGTTATGGCTGAGAAGACAGCAATGACAATGAGCTGGCAGCTGGCCAGGATCAGGGCTGTCTCAAGCTTCTTGGAGGAGGAGGGGAGACTAGGGTTCCAAAAATCCCTGGATGTAGCCTCTTGTGGTTCAGCCCATGGCCCTTCCAGGCTTGCTGCTTGCTTGGTCCCCAGTCAGACTGCATTGCTTGGGTCCCCATGTCCAGCCTTGTGCAGTGAGTTCTCCTGAGGGCTGGCCTTGCCCCTTTGCTCTGCCCCAAAGTCTATCTGCAGGATGGTCTTCACAGGTTCTTGAAGCTGGCCCAGATGCTGATACACAGCACACAGGGAAAGGAAGACAGTCCCACAGAGGAAGGGCAGGTGTCCTACGATGACGTCTCTGTGTTCGTGATTCCCTTGCACAGTCAGGGCCAAGAGAGCAGTGGCCACTGAGGATTCAGACACCGTATCCCAGAACTGCTCCAGTGCCGGGGTGTGGTCTGGGCATCCCTCCAGTGTGACCAAGAGCAAATCCTGCCTGCCCTTTCCCTAGCCACAGCCCAGTGCTCTCACTATGCACCTCAACACACATCCATCTCAAGAGGAACATTTATGCCAGGCAGTCAGAGCTGGAAGGGTATGGAGAGCCTAGCCCTCCAGGTCCTGCCTTTTGCGGTGATAACCTCTGGCAGAGTGACTTCACAAGTTAACTAGGAAACCCATGTGAGGCTCCTCAGACAGGATCTTCAACAGCCCAAAGTATCATTCTCAGATAGGGGCACCCAGGCTAAGGGTATTAGCCAAAGATGCCAGGATGGGCAGCTAACCCATGTTTAGATCCAGGTCTCCAATTCATGGATGTCAGGGCATGCATTCAACAACCCCCAAAGGCCACGCAGGGTGGCTTTTAGAAACCTTTGGGCAGCCTCATGTCTGCCAAAACAGCCATCTTCAAGACAGCCCCTGAAAAGAGACCAACTCAGGTCCTGCCCTGCTGTTCTTTGCTGGAGATGAGGAATAGGCTCTGGGGCTAAAGTCTGGGGTAAAGCACAAGGGACTAGAGGAACTCTTGGAGTTGGCTGGGTGAGTAGTAGCCTGCCTCCTAACTGGTTGCTTCTCCCTAGTTCCAGCCCTGCCCTGGTCTGATGCCCCAACACTGCCTTTGCTTTGTTGTTCCGTCACCTCCCTATTATTAAATGTTTTCTACAGAAGAGACTTGTGAATCGTGAATTGCTGTACAGCTTGGATTAAGGATACCTATTGTTGGCCGGGTATGGTGGCTCACGCCTGTAATCCCAGCACTTTGGGAGGCAGACTTCAAGGTCAGGAGATCAAGGCCATCCTGGCTAACACGGTGAAACCCTGTATCTACTAAAAATACAAAAAATTAGCCAGGCGTGGTGGTGGCCGCCTATAGTCCGTGGTACTCCAGAGGCTGAGGCAGGAGAATGGCGTGAACCCGGGAGGAGGTGGAGCTTGCAGCGAGCGGAGATCGCGCCACTGCACTCCAGCCTGGGTGACAGAGCAAGACTCCGTCTCAAAAAAGGAAAAAAAAAAAAAAAAAAAAAAAGGATACCTATTGCTATTTCTTGTTACCTTCCAGTGGATTCAGTGGATTAGTTTTAGCTCCACCTTGTAAGCCCGCACATAATCAGGACTATGTTTTCTTTGCAGTTTCCCTAGTTCTCAGCCTGGGTGAGCCCCAGTGAGAAAATTTTTGGCCAGGAAACAGAAGTCTCTACCATCACTTTTTTTTCCTTTTGAGATGGAGTCTCGCTATGTCACCCAGGGTGGAGTGCAGTGGGCACGTCTGGGCTCAATGCAACCTCCAACCTCCACCTCCCGGGTTCAAGTCATTCTCCTGCCTCAGCTTCTCAAGTAGCTGGGACTGCAGGCATGTGCCATCACACCCAGCTAATTTTTGTATTTTTAGTAGAGACGGGGTTTCACCATGTTGGCCAGGCTGGTCTTGAACGCCTGACTCCAAATGATCCACCTGCCTCAGCCTCCCAAAGTGCTGGGGTTACAGGTATGAGCCACCACACTAGGTTTTTTTTGGTGGGGCAAGGGAGGAGACAGGGTCTCACTCCGTCACCCAGGCTGGAGTGCAGTGGTGTGATCACTGCAGTTTTGACCTCCTGGGCTCAAGTGATCCTCCCACCTCAGCATTCCGAGTAGCTGGGACCACAGGTATGCACCACCACACCCCGCTAACTTTTTATTTTTTTGTAGAGACAGGGTCTGTTGCCCAGACTGGCTCAAACTGGATGTAAGTGATAATCCCACCTCAGCTTCTCTAGGATTACAGGCATGCGCCACCATGTACTTACTTGTAGGCTCTGGGTTTGAGATATTGGAAGGGTGGTCTTTTCACTTAAAAAAAAAAAAAAAAAAAGGCCAGGCATGGTGACTCAAACCTGTAATCCCAGCACTTTGGGAGGCCGAAGCAGGCCAATCACGAGGTCAGTTTGAGACCAGCCTGGCCGATACGGTGAAACCCTGTCTCTACTGAAAATCCAAAAATTAGCTGGACGTGGTCATGTGCGCCTGTAGTCCCAGCTGCTCAGAAGGCTGAGGCAGAAGAATCGTTTGAACCCGGGAGGTGGAGGTTGCAGTGAGCTGAGATTGTGCCACTGCACTCCAGCCTGGGCGACACGGCGAGACTCTCTCAAAAAAATAAAAATAAAAAGTAATGAGACAGGGTCTATTTTGCCCAGGCTAGTCGCAAACTGCTGGGTTCAAGCAGTCCTCCCAGCCCGTAGCTGGAATTACAGATGTACACTGTAACTTTTTCACTTACTTTTGAATGCAAATGTCTATAAAGCTAGAATTAGCTGGATAAAGTCAGGGCCTTAGGGCTTGCTGTTTAATAAGCAGCTTAGTTCATCTAATCCAAAAAAGAGTGTGCTGTCGGCTTGGCCAGGCACAGTGGCTCATGCCTGTAATCCCAGGACTTTGGGAGGCTGAGGCAGGCAGATCACTTGAGCTCAGGAGTCTGAGATCATCTTGAACAACATGGTGAAACCCCATCTCTATAAAAAATACAAAAAATTAGCTGGGCATTGTGATATATGCCTGTGGTCCTAGCTACTCGGGAGGCTGAGGTGGGAAGATCACCTCAACCCAGGAGGTGGAAGCTGTAGTGAGCGGAAATTGTGCCACTCCACTCCAGCCTGGGCAACACAGTGAGGCTATCTTAAAACACACACACACACACACACACACACACACACACACACACACACACACACACACACAAATGGGGCCAGGCATGCTGGCTCACGCCTGTCATCCCAGCACTTTGGGAGGCTGACGCAGGCAGATCACCTGAGGTCGGGAGTTTGAGATCAGCCTGACCAACATGTTGAAACCCTGTCTCTACTAAAAATACAAAATTCGCCAGGTGTGGTGGCGCATGTCTGTAATCCCAACTACTCAGGAGGCTGAGGCAGGAGAATCGCTTGAACCCGGGAGGCGGAGGTTGCGGTGAGCCAAGATCGCACCATTGTACTCCAGCCTGGGCAACGAGTGAAACTCTGTCTCAAAAACAACTATGCTGTCAACTAGAACGTACCAAAGCTCAAGTGCTCATGAAGTATCTGTTGAATTACAAGGCAACCACCTTCATGACCTCAGCTTTACTTGACCCTTCCCTGATTTACTTCTACTTTATAATTTATGTGAATTATCTTACCAGGCAACTGACAGCCCAAAATTGCAGCCAAAAAGAATATCCAACAGGTCGCAGAGCCAATGGTAAAACCTGTATAATTAACTCAACTGAGAGGCTCTCAGAACCCACCAGCCCCCCGCCGGCTTTTTTTTTGGAGACAGAGTTTCACTCCTGTCAGCCAGGCTGGAGTGCAATGGTGCAATCTCGGTTCACTGCAACCTCTAGCCTCCTGGGTTCAAATGGTTCTCCTGCCTCAGCCTCCTGAATAGCTGGGATTACACGCACACACCACCACACCTAGTATTTTTAGTAGAGATGGGGTTTCATCATCTTGGCCAGGCTGGTCTCAAACTCCTGACCTCAAGTGATCCCCCCATCTTGGTCTCCCAAAGTGCTGGAATTACAGGCATGAGCCACTGCACCTGGCCCCAGACCCCGTTTCCTACCCATTAACTCTGTAGATTTCATTTCCTACACGTTCTCCAGAGAAGACTCAAAAAACTGCATCAGACATTTCCCGCTGCTGTATTCCACAGTGCAGGACTTCAGGGCTGAACCTGTCCACAGCTGGGCCCTATGGTAGTCTCACCAGGACTCCCCTAACCAGGCAGCTTGAGTGCTGTCCTACCAGCCTGTAGGAGTGTCACTTCCTCTTTCCTCACCACAGCCCCCACTACCTCACCACTCCGCCTGGGCAAAAAAAAAAAAAAAAAGAAAAGAAAAAAGTGTGGGCAGCATCCTGTGCCTGCTTCTGTTACCCACATCAACTGCTGAGCCAGCTCGTCCCCACAGCCTGCTTGCCTAGCTTGCCACCCGGCCTGCTGTTGTTCCTCACATCACAAGGCTGAAGCCTGGGGAGTGGGTGAAGTGGGTCTTTCAGTTGCAAGCAGGCCAGAGACTGGAGTCGATGCTGTAAAGGCAGCCATGCTCACCTACTTGTTCATGTCTCCCAGCAGAGCTGAACATGGCAGCAGTCCTCCCATCAGGCCAGGAGTGGGTCTCTTCCTTTGTACAGTCTGTGTCAGAGAAGCCTATGCATGGCCTGTCACACACAAGTTAGGATGTTCCCTCCGCCACTGCCACAGAGTCCCATGAGCAATGTGAAAATGTAGCAGGCCCGAGGTTTTCTTCGCTGGTCCAGAAAGGGTGAAGCAAGAGCAGGAAGCAGGTTCTACAGCTCTGAGGATGCCGAGCTAGAGCAGCAGCCTGATGGGTTACCAAAGCAATTGCCTTCTGCCAGACTGCGTGCCGGGGCCTCAGAGAGACTCCAATATCCTTGCCCTCCTGAAGCCAGGGCCTAGCAGGACAAAACATATTCCAACTAGAGGTTGTCAATCTGGTAAAGGGTTGAGGTAAACAGTAGGGGATGCAAGGCAGCCTGAGATAAGTGCCAGACAGTCTCCAAAGACTCAGGCTGGCTCAGGCTTGTCTTTCCCAGTCAGTCATTTCTGGCTCTATGGCTATTACAGCCTGGGGTTGAAGGTTGGTTCTAGGGGTTCCTCCCACCAGCCCATAAATCTTAAGTTACCAAGGGGCAGTCAGAGGCAGTCCCAGAGAGCCCAGCAATCCATCCACACAGCATTACAGCAAGCTGCAGTGTGAGCCAGGGGAACTAACACGAGAAAACCCAAGCCTCCCTCCAGCTCTGGGACCAGGAAAACAATGCTACAGAAACTCAAATCGAAGAGAAAGCAGCCATAAAATTCTGTTTAAGACTGTAACATAGAAAAAATGTTTTTATGTTAAGTACAAAAGGGACATAAAATTGTATATACAGTAGAAAAATGACTATGTAAACACACCAAAAATCTATGCACAGAAATGTCTAGGGGGAACATTTAACACCAAAAGATTAACAGTGGTAGCATTTGGGTGGCAAACTTGATTCTTTCTAAAATTCCCAAAATTTCCTTAATAAGCAGTAATTATAATTGCAACGGGAAATAATTTCTTTAAGTATTTCTTTAAGTACCCAGTGCAGTGTTGCTGTCAAATAAACATCAGTGGCTTTGGCCCTGATTCCTCAGGTAGCAAATGCCACTGCCCCACTCCCCACCCATCCCCAGTAGGGCTTGAGCACCTCTAGCTCTGCTGAGAGCATCTGTGCAGCCCCAGCCCTCAGCATCTCTTCCACTCACTTCCAGCTGTATCTTTTCCCTTTCCTCCTTAACTCAGGAGGCAGCTTTGCAACCACAGGGCCCAACAATACAAGCCATGAGGTGGCATGTTTTGTTTGTTTTTGAGACAGCGTTTTGCTCTTGTTGCCCAGGCCGGAGTGCAATGACACGATCTCAACTCACTGCAACCTCCACCTCCCGGGTTCAAGCGATTCTCCTGCCTCAGCCTCCCGGGTAGCTGTCATTACAGGCATGTGCCACCACACCCGGCTAATTTTGTGTTTTTAGTAGAGATGGGGTTTCTCCATGTTGGTCAGGCTGGTCTCGAACTCCCGACCTCCGGTGATCCTCCCGCCTTGGCCTCCCAAAGTGCTGGGATTACAGGCGTGAGCCACTGTGCTCGGCCTTGAGGTGGCATGTTTTCAAAGAACATGGTGCCTCAGTTTTGGACACACAGGAATTCAAATACAATCATTTTCCTGCTGCTGAGTAAGTCATGCTTGGTGGCTGCTCTGGCTGCAGATATGTGAAGTTACGTAGCCTTTCCTGTTAACCCACGGTTCCAACCATTCTCGTAACAATCATTCCCATCATGAATTTTCTACCCTGAAAAGCCAGAGGTGGGCAATAACAAGATCATTTGGTTTCTAAAAGTTCTTCCTCTCTGGGAAAACAGAGCTATACAGTGGGTGGCATCCTGCAGATTCTAGTCTACATTTGGGAAAGGTGTACGTACGCCTCTTGCACTTTCCGTTGGAGGAACAAGTCAAAAAGTAGTTGCTTAAAAAAAACAGTGCTAGCAATTCACAGCCTATTCCTGCCCGCTAAACAGAAGTTGTGATGCCCTGATTTACTCCCTAGCAGCTACGTATTCTTAAGCAAGTCATAACCCTACTGTGCCTCAGTTTCTGGATCTGCAAGGAGTGTTGCCTGTATGTTTGTTTAGGAACTTAGTAAAATGACAGACCACTCTCTCTGCTCTAAGAAGGCCATGAGCCAGCTGCAGCTCATCTCACTCAGCCTGGGCCTGACCAGAGTCCCTTCCTCTTCCAAGAGAAAGCAAGGAAAAGCAGCAAGCAAGCAGACATACCAGGTCAACGGGAGTGATCTATCATTGGCAACGAGGCCTCAAACTGAAAATGCTCTGGCTCCAGCACCTCATCCCCAAATGCCACAAACCAGACAGACATGGAAGCCATGCAAGAGTGACTATCACACACACACAGGAACAGACAAGAGTACCACCAAGCAAAAAGGGGGCTAATACTGCAGAGATGGCCCCAAAGTGCAGCTTAAGGAACACAGTGAGTCATCCCAAGACCCTCACTTAGCTGCCATGGAAACAGCAAAAACTATAAGCTTTGCTTCAGTCTTCCAAAATGAAAACATTAATAAGGAAGATTCACTAATACTTGTGGCAAACACTATTAGCAGGGATGCAATGTGTCTCCTGGGCTACAGGACTCCATCTGCTTCAGCAGAACTCTCAGAAACTACAGATGAGAGATATATGCATACGCACACACATATATGCATATCTGTATGCACACAGATGTATTTAAATGAAGGTGCATACACTGTGCTAAAATACAAACAACAGAAATCAAAGGTCATATATAAAAAGGCTAAATATGACATATAACACAGGCCTAGAACCAGCTCTTAGTTGGGAGCCGGGGAAAGGGGTGGTATCATCTGAAGACTATGTACACAATTTGTGGTGGGCAGGGAAGGCTTCAGTGTAAACAACTCAGACTCACTTCACAATCCTGGCCCACAGGAAAGCGTGATGTATCTCATGTACAAAAATAGACTCCCACCTTGCTTTTGTACAAACCGAGCTTGGTAAGCACCAGGAGGACTGTGGGTTTGTCTTGATGACAGGGCACTGCACCAGGCTGCTGCTAAACCTTCCAGCTCTAGGAACTCACCTGCTACCCTCCCGCTACCCTCCCCTTTCCGGCCCCTGGGTCTTTTCCCACCCAACATCGACAGCCTGAGGCCTGCCCGACCACCTAGCCTCACACGACTAACTGCAGAAACTAACTGCATGGCTTCCTTCTGTATCTGTCCCTCTCTCTGACCCCAAGATATATGAAAATGTTTCTGTAAATGTTTGGCACCTAAGAAACATGATGGTTGTGGATAATGCCACAAGTACATAGGGAGACCCAGTAACAAGACATGCAGGGTGAAGGCAAGCGGCTGAGCTGCCCGAGCATTTCAAAACCAGGACTGTGACTTCCCATGCAGTTGGGGGGTAGGAGAAGGGATGTGCGGAACTGATGACTTCACTGGCTCCTCAGCAGAACGTACATTCAAATTGAAGATGCCTGAGAGCCCCACTATACCAAATCCTGAGTCCGGTCGCTCTCTAGCAGAGCTTGGTACAGTGATCGCTAGAAAAGCTGAGTTCCAATTGAGTCTGTTGCACCAAGAGTCCTTTGGAAGACGCTTATCAAAGTAATTATTTTCTTTTGAGCAGATGTATAGCACCTCCATGGGAAGGCCATGTAAAAGTATGTTCTCCAGCCCAGTCAAATGATCCAATCCCACTATTATCTCAGTCCCCTGAGTATATTCCTGCTGGCCACCCTCACTGTACAGAAATAGCCGAGCAGCATCAGGGTCAGTCATCAATGGTGGGCAACCAAAAGGCCTAGAAGGAGAACATAAATCAACTTTAAAAAACCAAGCATCTCCTCACTGCTGAGGGTTATTCACATCCCACCCCACAGCAAAAATGTGCCCAACCCCAATGGCTCTGGTGGTCCTCCCTCCTGACCAACCAACCCTGATGCTCTAAGGAGACAGAAACACTCTTCCCTCTATGTGAAAGTAAACTGGTTCTGTTTTTCTCCAATAATCACTGAACACCTTCCACCAGAGCAGACCCTTTTTTTTTTTTTAAAGGAATATAAAACAAGGAGTGCTGCCTGGGAGGTGGGTGAATAGGTAACCTGGCTTCATTGCTAATCCACCAGGTTACCTCCAACAGGTCCTCTCCTTCCTGGGCTGTAAAAAATAAGGAACCAGATGGTTTTGCTGTATTTCTTCTAACATTTTTTTTCTTGGTTAAAAAAAAAAAAAAAGCAAGGGGGCAATGTGTTCTGGGTAGGCTAGTAATGAAATGTCTCATCCCCGAATACCCAGGTAGGTTTAGGAGATCACAAGGGAAAACCGGAGCTGAGACTCACTGATCCTTTATTCTGTTAGTATTATCTAGGAAGAGACAATGGCCTGGAGTTAATTCTAAGTGGTGAGTTATGACCAACTGTAGAAATTTCTGGGAATCTGGCATAAACCAACAGGAATGGAAAACTGAAACCACAATAGGCCAGTTCAGAGTATTTTAAGGAGCAAAAAAATTGCCAAGCATAGCCCAGGTAGTTTGGACCTAAAATTAGGGTCCAGAGCAAAAACTGGCCTATGATCTCCTTGGAGCTCAAAGGTGATTCCTGACCACCTCTAGGAAGAAAAATAAAAATGAAAGACAAAACCAGCCCAGCCAGAGGTCAAATAATAGGAGGTGAAATAGGGAAACCACCAGTTGAGAAACATGTACTTGGATGCTTGTAATCTACGTATGTAGAACACAGCTTGCTGTGCTTGTTGAGGCACCCACCACCTCAATTGGAAAGGGTCCCTGAGTGGCCGACACCTCTTACTGTTCACATACCATGTTGGAACACGCGCTGGCAAAAGTCATGAACTTGGGGTTGAATTGCAAACAGGTAATCGGGCCTGTGTGTTTACCATCCAACACAGCTACTTTTATACCGCTCTCTCCATTCCAGACATGGATCTTGCCATCCTCTGAACCTAAAGAGGATATTCAAGGAAAATGTAACAGCTCAAGACACAATGCAAAGACAACTGGAAATGAGACATGGATTGAGGTCTGAGGATAGGCCAAGCTTTAGGACCCATCCCTCACGCAAAATTGAGAGGGACGGGAGGCAGTGAAGGAAGAACACTTTGGAAACTGATCTTGACCCTAGCTATTTGTTCACAGGCATATCACTTCCCCTCTGACTTCAGTTTTCTCATCTAAAAAAGGGGCCGAATACCATTACCCTACCGACAAGCAGCCACTAAGATGACTGAATGCAGGGTTACACCAGGACATTAGTATTAATAATAAGGTAGTGCTTATAGAGTTTAACTCAAATTTTGGTCCAGTCAGGGCAGTTAAAAGACACTATGTCTTTGGCATAATGTGCTATACAGAAATCTGAGAACATCTATCAAATAGATAATAATGTCTCAGTTAATAATTTAAACAAAAAAAATGCATAGTACCAGAGAAATAACCCCCACAGGGGATAAAGGAAACTCACCAATCATAATAAACTGAGAGTCTGGAGTAAATGAAGCCTCCAGTGTGACAGCTTTACTATTGGCATAACCCTAAAACAAAACAGAGCAGTTCTTTTGTTGTTACAGAGCCATTGATAAAAACGACTGCCTACAAACACTGACTTAGCACATGCATCACCTTCCTTTCCATGAAACCCTTTCCTTGTCATGTACTACACCACCCAGCTTCCAAATGTGGTTGCCATCCTTGACAATCCACTCCCACCTTCAACTCTGTATTCAAGGTATACTCAAGGGGGCAAGAAAACTTTACTGTTAGGACATTATTTTATATCTAAATACCAAACTTGGGTCACTTGGTGAGAAATGAATGTCTACAGAATCCAAGGGAGGTAAGTTCAATGAGCAGGAAGAAAATACAAGTGCATGCCTTCATGAGTAAGTCAAGAGTAACTGTTGGTCTCCACCAACCAGCTAACATAATTCTTAGCATAGGAAGTATGAGCATGGAAACAGCCATGGTCGAAGGCCATCAGCTCACCCCAAACGTGTGCATCACCCCTCCTTTGAATGCATCAATGAGACGAATGAAGCTGCCGTTGGTGGAAATGAGGATGAGCTTGCCATCATTGCTGAATTTAAGTCCTGTCCACTCACAAGTTCGATCATACTGCATCTTAAAGGTAGCAAATGGCCCCTGCAAAAGATAAAAAAATAGTAGCCCCAGGCCCAAGGCATATTAACAATTTCTTCTGCTAGAGCCAATTCCCATCCTATTCCTTTAGATCCCTTTTTGACTAAGGAAAGCAGAGAATGAGCTACTTCTCTGCCACTCTCTTAATATCTACCATATTTTTCTTTTTGTAGAAAATGCTCTTACAGGGCAAGGCGTGGTGGCTCACGCCTGTAATCCCAGCACTTTGGGAGGCTGAGGTGGGTGGATCACCAGAGGTGAGGAGTTTGAGAGCAGCCCGACAAACATGGTGAAACCCCGTCTCTACTAAATACAAAAAATTAGCCAGGCGTGGTGGTGGGCATGTGTAATCCCAGCTACTTGGGAGGCTGAGGTAGGAGAATCACTTGAACTTGGGAGGCAGAGGCTGCAGTGAGCCGAGACTGCACCACTGCACTCCAGCCTGGACAACAAAAGCAAAACTCTTGTCTCAAAAAAAAAAAAAAAAAAAGCAGTTACATGTCTACTTCACCATAATATTAAGATAGCTCAAAGATTCAAAGATTTACCTTGTCAAAAGAACGAAGGTCATAAAGTTTGACCATTTCAGAGTTGACACCTGCAGCGAAAATTAACCCTTCTGGATCAAAAGAACAAACTGGCTTCCCCTGCAGATGCATGAGGCCCTAAGAGAAAAGAAATACGAAATACACTAAAACACACATACCACAACCACACCTGGAACAACCAAAGACTGCTAGTACAATGGGGAAAAAAAATGAATCCAGGACCCTACCACTATATAATTTACTTTTCCCAATTAAAACTAAGAAAGGCATACAAACAGATATCAGCCTACCTACAGAACAGAAAAAGCAAACATAAAACTAAAATGAAGCTTTTAAAAAACAGGTCTCCAGACAACAATTTCTGATCAACTCTAACTGCACAATATTACAGACACAGAATTCAAATAAAAATAAATCCCTTGAAGCTAAAAGCTCTAGGAACACTTTTAAAAACATTAAGCCGGCTGGGCACAGTGGCTCACACCTACAATTCCAGAACTCTGGGAGGCCAAGGTGGGCGGATCACCTGAGGTCGGGAGACCAGCCTGACCAACATGGAGAAACCCCGTCTCTACTAAAAATACAAAATTAGCCGGACATGGTGGTGCATGCCTGTAAGCCCAGCTACTTGGGAGGCTGAGGTAGAAGAATCACTTGAACCCTGGAGGTGGAGGTTGCGGTGAGCCGAGATCGCACCATTGCATTCCAAACTGGGCAACAAGTGCAAAACCCTGTCTCAAAACAAAAACAAAAACAAAACAACAACAAAAACTCCACAACGATTAAGCCACAGAGTACAATGCAATCTGCACTAGATTAGGGTATTTGCTTAGCAGCTACCAACTAAGAAAACAGATTTTCTCCAAAATTTAAAAAGACCCTGGGATCCCAGAATGGAACCACTGTTTTCTCCCTTCTTTGAGAGGTAGAGTTCATTATAGGGCCTACCATAGAAAATGCTCAAAAAGCATAACTGTGAGGTACCATTACCTGGCAGTTAGGAGACCGGAGATCCCAGAGTCGAATGGTCTTATCAAGAGACCCAGAAATGAAAGTGTCATCCACAGGTGACATGGACAAGGCCACCACCCTGCAATACATTGAGATAAATAGGAGTTGATGCAAAATATTAGCAAAAATTGGATGTGAATTCTAAATCACTCTGCCTACATATATATATATACATATATACACACACACACATATATATATATATATATACACCTGTTCTCCTGAAATTGCCATTTTAAGAAGCACACTAAAACACACATACCACAACCATATCTGGAACAAAGACAACTAGTATAATGAAAAAAAAAAAATTAAAGCTACAAAATAAAAATATATGATTCCAATGCAAATCAAAACCACAATGAGATACTACTCCACACCCTCCAGCATAGCTATAAAAAGAGAGACAAGTGTTGGTGAGGACGCAGAGAAATTGGAACCCTCACACATTGCTAATGGAAATGTAAAAATGGTACAGTTGCTCTGGAAAAGTTTTTCCAAAGAAACAGGGTTACCATGTGACCCAGAAATTCCACTCCTAGGTATTTACCCAAGATAACTGAAAATATATGTCCACACAAAAATGTACACATATGTTCAGAGCTGCATTACTCATAATAGCCAAAAAGTAGAAATAACCCAAATGTCCATTAACTAATGGCTGGACAAACAAATGTGCTATATCTATACACTGGAATATTATTTGGCAATAAAAAGTAATAAAGTACTGCTTCATGTGACAACATGGAGGAACCTTGAGAAGCCAGAAACAAAAGATCAGATATTAACTGATCCATTTACACAAAATGTCTAGAATAGGCAAATCTATAGAGACAGAAGTAAATCAGTGGTTGGTAGGGGCTGGGGCAGTGATTACTAATGAGTGCAGAGTTTCTCTTTGGAGTGATAAAAATGTTCTGAAGTTAGACAATGGTGATAGTTGTCCAACTCTGCAAATATAGTGAAAACCACTAAATTGTACATTTTTAAAGGAAACATTTATGGTATGTAGACTGTATCTCAATTTAAAAAAACATAAAAAAACATGATTCTTTATCAAGATGTGTGAGGACTACACAGATGTTCTCAAACCTAAGTGGCATCAGCATCACCTGGAGGGTGGGTTAAAACAGATTGCTAGGATCTACTCCCAGAGCCTCTAATCCAGTAGGCCTGACTTGGCGTCTGTGAATCTGAGTTTCTAACTAGCCCCAGGTGATGGGTGAGGCTGCTGTTTTGGGCATCACACCTAGAGAACCACAAGCCTACGCTAACAGCAACTGTATTCCTAATTTGATCCCTTTTTTTGTGGTTATACCATCAAGAGGCACTCACTTAAAAACATTTTCTTCCAATGTAACTCTACTAACACCTGCACCAGCTCCTCAACTTAAAATTTTAAAAGATATTGTTAAAAGCCAAAATTTCCTGGGAATGCTGAGGAGGTAATAAAACAGAATGAGCAGGCCGAGTGCGGTGGCTCATGCCTATAATCTCAGCACTTTGGGAGGCCAAGGTGGGCGGATCACCTGAGGTCAGAAGTTTGAGACCATCTTCGCCAACATGGTGAAATCCCATCTCTACTAAAAATACAAAAATTAGCCAGGCCTGGTGGCGTGCACCTGTAATCCCAGCTACTCAAGAGGCTGAGGCGGGAGAATCGCTTGAATCCCAGAGATGGAGGTTGCAGTGAGCCGAGATCATACCACTGCATTCCAGCCTGGGCAACAGAGCAAGACACCGTTTAAAAAACAAAAACCAGAATGAGCAGAACACATTGTGGACATGTAATTTTTATATGCCATGGCATTCAGCCCAAGAGCTCAGAGGAGGTACAAGACTCTTATGCTGAGAAGTACAGGGAACACATGGAGAAGACAGACCCCGAGCGTAAGGAATTTTAACTATTCAGTCCACATGACTCCAAGAGAACCAGAGATGGCTTCTGGAAAGATACAACATCTGAGGTGGAAAGGATTTCGAAGGGAGACACCTTTCTGACAGGTGCCAGACAGGAAGGCACGAAGCCCATGTTCAAGAAGTAGCCGAGAGTTCACCTTAATGGGAACGGTAGGAGAAAATGCTGGGAAAAATGGGTCAGAGCCAGAAGGGGCAGAACCTGACTACAAGAGGAAGGAGCAAGGAAAATGTAGAGAACCATTAAGGGAGATGGTGAAGCAATCAAACTGCAATCCAGGATGCTGAAGCAGGATGGTAAGAGATGGGATGATTAATTAGGAGCTAACAATAATTTACCTTACAGGGTATGTGAGCCAGGGCAGAAGCAAAGGAGAGAACACAGAAGAAAGTAATACATGAGGTTAAACCTAGGGAAAACTAAATAGTTTAACAACTCACTGAATATCATGGCAAGGGAAAAAGAGTGCACTGACAACAGATGCTTTGAGCCAGAATTGGAAGAGACAGAGATGAAGAAATATGAGGAAGATAGAGAGAAGCTGGCCCAAAGAATGTAACAATGACGGACAGACTACTGGACCTGAGTATTGGAAAGAGTATTGGACAGAAGAGACAGCTACAAAGATGTGTATAAAACATGTAGGTGGTGCTGGGCGCCCTGCCCATAATCCTAGCACTTTGGGAGGCCGAGGCGGGCGGATCACCTGAGGTCAGGAGTTTGAGACCAGCCTGGCCAACATGGTGAAACCCTGTCTCTACAAAAACACAAAAATTAGCCGAGCATGATGGTGCGCACCTGTAATCCCAGCTACTCGGGAAGCTGAGGCAGGAGGATCATTTGAACTCAGGAGGCGGAGGTTGCAGTGAGCTAAGATCATGCCATTGTACTCCAGCCTGGGTGACAGAGCAAGGTTCCATCTCAAAAAACAAAACAAAACAAAAAAACAAACAAAACCTGTAGATGGAAGGTGGGTCTGAAATTCATAACAGATATGAGCTAAAAATACTGATTTGGGAAGCTACCTGAATGAAGGTGAATGAAATCAGCGATGGAGATAGAAAATCACAAGAAAGCGGATAGAGTATTTATTTTAGAGTCAAAACAGAGGCTAAGAACTACAAGAACAGAACTGACATGGGAAAAGTCACTTGCCATGGGAAAGTAAGTTTTACTGAGAGGTTAAGCACCAAGAAAAGCCCAAAGCAGTGGGTTTTAACTAGAGGCAGCAGGGAATGAAGGACAAAGGTTTGGATAAAGCCCCACAGATGATTCTGGGACTAGTGCAAAAAAGATTTCAACAGTGAATATGTGTGAGGAGGTAGAGATGGGAATGTGCAGATTATTCTTTCAAGTTTGATAGTGAAAAGGAGTGGGTGATAGGGTCAATAAGTAGACTTAAGATAAGAAAGACCAAGTAAATTTGTAGGCAGCAAAGGAAAAGCTGATTAAGGAGATGGAAGCAAGCAGAAAGAGGAAGGTTTGTTTTATGAAAGAAAGACCACAGCTTTCTCAAGGAAAGGATTCCAAGGAAGAGAGGAATTTAGGTGGAAGGGATAGATGTTTAAAAGAACTCTTTTTTTTTGGAGACAGGGTCTTGCTTTGTCACCCAGGCTGGAGTACAGTGGCACAATCATGGCTCACTGCAGCCTCGACCTCCCAGACTCAAGTGATCCTCTCACCTCAGCCTCCCAAAGTGCCGATTACAGGCCTGAACCACTTCGCCCAGTTGAAAGAACTCATTTTGTTCAGCCTTGATTTTCTCATAAAAGGAGGGACAAAGTCATCTATCAAGAATCAGGAGGTCAGCCGGGTGCGGTGGCTCACCTCTGTAATCCCAGTACTTTGGGAGGCTGAGGCAGGCAGATCACGAGGTCAGGAGATTAAGACCATCCTGGCTACCACGGTGAAACCCCATCTCTACTAAAAATACAAAAAATTAGCTGGGCTTGGTGGTGGGTGCCTATGGTCCCAGCTACTTGGGAGGCTGAGGCAGGAGAATGGCGTGAACCCAGGAGGCGGAGCTTGCAGTGAGCAGAGATTGCGCCACTGCACTCCAGCCTGGGTGACAGAGCGAGATTCTGTCTCAAAAAAAAAAAAAAAAAAAAAAAAAAATCAGGAAGTCAAGAGGTTGAATAATTGGGAGGATTGGAAAGCATTTGAAACAGCTGCATCAACTCTAAATTACAAATAGTACATTTGTGAACATTAATTTGAATACAAACAAGCAAAAACATCTACTTACCATGAGCCATCCTTTGTCTGAAACTATAGTTACCACTGGCTGCCTTCTTATTTCAGCAACACAAATGGCCTGCCCAACTGGAAGTGCAACATTTTTTTTTCTTTTTTTGGGACAGGGTCTTGCTCTGTCACCCAGGCTGGATGGAGTGCAGTGGCGCCACCTTGGTTCACTGCAGCCTCTGTCTCGCGGGTTCAAGCAATTCTCATGCCTGAGCCTCCCAAGTAGTAGGAATTCCAGGCGCACACCACCACTCCTGGTTAATTTTTGTATTTTTTGTAGAGACAGGGTTTCACTATATTGCCTAGACTGGTTTCAAACTCCTGCACTCAAGCAATCTTCCCTCAAGAGCTGGGATTACGCCACCATGCCCGGCCTGGAAGTGCAACTCCTAACAGGAGGCTCTCAGGCTATCTTCTGTCAGGGCTCCATACCAATCAAAACCATCCTGCGTTACCGTACATATATATATATACATATGTAATTATATATAATTATATAAAATTTTACATAAAATTATATATAACCCACATTATATATGTATTATATATATATAACTAGAAATACATATATATAGATATAGGTATATGAGACAGAGTCTCCCTCTGTCACCCAAGCTGTAGTGCAGTGGTGCGATCTCGGCTCACTGCAACCTCCGCCTCCTAGGTTCAAGCGATTATCTTGCCTCAGCCTCCCAAGTAGCTGGGATAGCAGGTGCCTGTCACCATACCCAGCTAATTTTTGTATTTTTAGTAGAGATGGGGTTTTGCCATGTTGGCAGGCTGGTTTCAAACTCCCTACCTCAAGTGATTCGCCTGCCTCAGCCTCCCAAAGTGCTGGGATTACAAGTGTGAGCCACTGCACTGGGCCTAGTTATATTTCAACTGAGATATCTCTGAACACCTACCCCCGCACTTCTATAACATTAGTAAATCAACAGTTGACTATTTAAGAGAAGATGAAGAATGCCAAACAGTAGTGAGGAAGTAGCTTCAGTTCACTAATAAGCTCTCTCTAGCCTTCTATTCTCTGGGTAACCTCAGGGATAAAAGAACTATCTGCTTCTATAATACATGGGTCTTACCTTTTGCTATGTCCAGGAAAGTATCTGATGTATTTGTTGTCATGCAAGGACAAGTAACGAATAGTATCTGTAAAAAGACAAACAAGGTATGATGATATCATACTGTTTAAAATAAACTTACTTTGCATTTTCATCTTGAAAAGACAAGGTCAAATAATCCCTTGTCTTCTATATCCCAAGCAAGGCATGAATAAATAATGGTGAATAATTCTACTCTGCAGCTGAAGAGTGGGCATGTAGATTTCACCTAACTCAAAAGCAACGTTCTTAAGTTGATGGCATAGAAGGCAATGTTTGAAAACACATTTTATTACCAATTTGGCTTCTTCATAATAACAATGCAACTCGCACCCTGCAAATATACCCTGGCCAAAAAACAAAACGAGTAAAGCACACATAATAATTTTAGATATTGGTCTAGTGTCCACAGAATGGCAAACCTTAAAGAAAAATACGTGGCTGTTGAGCAAACAGACTTAAAGAGGTGAGCAGCCATGGCAGTTAAACTGAAGATCAGGTTGAACCCTAGCAGCAATTATTGTCTAGAGTTATCTATCAGTGTGTTGACCCACCCTCAACCTATTTAACATTCTTCAATTGGATACACAAATTACAATGAAAATAAACAAAAGGTCAGAGAAGTGATGTCAAGATCTGGGTTAAAAAGATCTTAAGACATTAAAAAAACCAAATCCTTATACCAATGAGTAATAGCAGTGAGATTTTAACAATATTAAAGAAAGGAACAATCAGAGATTTGTGCTTGGGGGAAAAATAAGACAAACACTCTTAACCAAATGATTCTATCTGAAAGAGTAAACAAACAAAAAAGATGGTAGTGGTAGAGAAATGAAGTGCCATAAAGAATAAAACTGCAAAAGAGGAAAGTATTATCCCCTTAAAAAGACTAGGAATAAGGAAAAATTGTTGAGAAACAGCTAAGGGAAAATGGTACCAAAATGCAGAAAGAAAAGCATGGAAAGAACATTCTGAAGGCAAACAGAACATAGGAATAAAGGGGTTGAAAGCATTGAGTCATCCCAGGGCTTCACAGGGGTGCTTTCTAATAAGAGGGCATTTAACTTGGGAGGGGGAATAGGGATATTTGTATATTCCATAGCTTGAACACTACACAATTTTCTTTGAAAACATCTTCAAACTTATTGAATGACAATTACGAAGTATTTCTAGTTATTCTACTGCTAACAATGACTCACCTGCCCTAAGAAGAAAAAGACTTCCTTCCCATTACCTGGTTTCCCAGAGATGAGCAGGGCGACGCCATCCTCTCAGCCCCACTTGGCAGCTGGCGCGCTGTTCCTGGCAAGGCAGTGGCCTGTACAGTTATCTCCTGTACCGGGTGGTATCATAGACCCTCAAACTGTACAAACTACTACCTCAGCCTGGAATCAGGCAAAAGGAAACGGAGCGCTGGAGGAACTCTTCAGGATGCACTTGAGACAGGAAAGGGAACATCCTCACAGCAGAGGCCTGGCAGCAAAGCTACAAGTGCCACACATTTGCCTCATCTCGCACCACATTTGGAGAATCCTCATTTAATCACTCAGAAAAACAGCCCAACAGAAGAAATAAACCAGTCATTCAGATGATCACACAGACACGTTTCCTCAGGATCGTAAGGTTTTACATTCTTGTCCAAAATCATTAACTATGCTGCTTCCTTAGAAAACCACTTCTGAAATACAGGTATGGAAAGTAGAAATGATATACTTACTAAAAATCAAGTACAGGCAGAAGAGTCTCATTTAAAAAAAAAGAAACTAAAAAAAAAAAAAAAGACGTCCACTGAATCTGCTCTGAGATAGGTACAGCCAAAATAGCAGTATAAGCCATCCTTGTGGAATGACATTAGAAAAATCTTTTTTGTTTTTTTGAGATGGAGCCTCGCTCTGTCACCCAGGCTGGAATGCAGTGGTGTGATCACGGTTCACGACACCCTAGACCTCCAGAGCTCAAGCAATCCTCCCACCTCAGCCTCACAAGTGGCTGGGACTACAGGCACATCCCATCACACCTGGCTAATTTTTGTATTTTTTGTAGAGACAGGGTTTCCCCACATTGCCCAGGCTTATCTCAAACTTCTGGGCTCAAGTGATCCACTCTCCAAGGCCTCCATAAGTGCTGGGATTACAGGCATGAGCCACTATGCCTGGCCTAAAAAAATCCTTACTGCAAAATGTGAGATGATCGTCAATAAACCACTGAAATAAGTTTGAAAACAGAATCCTGGCCGGACGTGGTGGTTCACACCTGTAATCCCAGCACTTTGGGAGGCTGAGGCAGGCAGATCACTTGAGGTCAGGAGTTCGAGACCAACCTGGCTAACATGGTGAAGTCTCAACTCTACTAAAAATACAAAAATTAGCCGGGCGTGTTGGTGGGCGCCTGTAATACCAGCTACTTGGGAGGCTGAGGCAGGAGCATCGCTTGAACCCAGGAGGCTGAGGTTGCAGTGAGTCGAGACTACACCATTACACTCCAGCCTGGGCAACAAGAACAGGACTCGGTCTCAAAAGAATAAAGAATAGGCCGGGCATGGTGGCTCATGAGGTCAGGAGATCGAGACCCATCCTGGCTAACATGGTGAAACCCTGTCTCTACTAAAAATACAAAAAATTAGCTGGACATGGTGGCACGCACCTGTACTCCCAGCTACTTGGGAGGCTAAGGCAGGAAAATTACTTGAACCTGGGAGGTGGAGGTTGCAGCGAGCTGAGATCGCGCCACTGCACTCCATCCAGCCTAGGCAACAGAGTGAGACTCTGTCTCGAAAAAACAAAACAAAACAAAATAGATAAAACATAAACAAAAATAAAAAAATTAAAGAATCCTAACATGAAAATAAGTGTTACAGTTCAGTTACCAAGACAATCTCTTAGGACTTATCTAGAGAAATGCAGGTAAAAACAGAGATTGTTTATAATAGAAAGAAACTCACAAGTTCAATTTCTAAGAGTAACTCTTTACTCTTTAGATCAAAAAACATTCCTGGAATCAGAGGTGACTAAGGTTGGGAAAATACCAAAACTGTTCTAACTTCCCTTAAACTATCATAGTTCGAGCATTTGTGAAACTTTTCTCAAATCTCTATCATTTTGAAAGAAAAAGTCCTGTTGTTTATCACTTGCTGTGTGTCAAGTGTTCTTTCCTTTTATTTGTTCTAAAAGTGTTCTTTTTGGAGATAGAATCTCGCTCTGTTGCCCAGGCTGGAGTGCAGTGGCGCGATCTTTGCTCACCACAACCTCCACCTCCCGGGTTCACGCGATTCTCCACCTTCAGCCTCCCGAGTAGCTGGAATTATAGGCGCACAGCACTGTGCCCGGCTAACTTTTGTATTTTTAGTAGAGACAAGGTTTCACCATATTGGCCAGGCTGGTCTTGAACTCCTGACCTCGAGTGATCTGCCCACCTCGGCCTCCTAAAGTGTTGGGATTACAGGCGTGAGCCACCACGCCCGGCTTTAAAAGTGTTCTTTTAAGTTTAAGGAAGTACAAATCATACATACAATTAGTTGCTTCCTTTTTCCACTCCCCTCTCTAAATTGGAGACTTTTCATACTCAGTCTCAAGTCCTTCAAAAGTACTAATGGCTTGCTTCCAGCATTCCTTCAGTCAAAACAATGTAATTAACATTACTAACATTATATGAAAATATTTAAACTAAAGTAACTATAGTCAAAGCAGAAGTAGTCACAAAGATTCCACGAACTATTTAACAAAGGAAACCACGACCTTAACTTCCTAAAAAGAAGGCTTGCTTACCATCTATTTTGTTAGAGCTGTAAACAACTGTGTTTGCTGCATGAGTGTATCTGATGAGGTCCACGCCATATTTCTTACTGTACAGGGTTCTCTTTGGTCTGATAAGAAAATAGAAAGAGAAAGTCATAAACATTCTCCATCATCAAAATCTGGGATCTCCACATAAAGAGAAGCACTTGAATGATGTAGCAAAGGTGAGGATTTTTGGTAAGTTCTAACACTGGAAAGAAACAATTTCTTCCAAAAGGGAAAAAACAACCCTCAAGCAACAGCCATCTGAAGAAGCTTTCCACCTTAGAACACCTAATGGCAAGGTTAGGTAGGAAGTAAAAGTAAATCTGGGGATTCAATTCAGTCTTTACTACAATGTTCAAAAGTAAGCTTTGAGAAAAAATAGTCATGTGCCATGTGATGACATTTTTATTAACAACAGACAGCACATAGGATAACGGTCTCGTAAGATGATAATGGAGCTGCCCTCTACAACAGATGTATCATTTTTAAAATTCCTTATACTGTTTTACTGTACCTTTTCTATGTTTAGATACACAAACACTTAATGCTATATTATAATTGCCTACAGTATTCAGTACTGTAACATGCTGTACAGGTTTGCAGCCTAGGAGCAATGGGCCATACCACACAGCCTAGGTGTGTACAGGCTATACCATCAGGTTTGTGTAAATACACTCTATGACACTGTGCAACAAAAACTCACGTAATGATCACCATCTAAGTGATGCCTGGCTGTACATCTACTTGGGGAGAAAAGCACACAAAACAAATCCTAACTTACAACAAAGAGGAACTGAAACCAGATGCAAAACTGCTTGCCTTTGCTAATGTAACCTGCTCTTGCAGAAGACATCCATCCTTCCTATCCTACAGGTCAAAAGCACTTGCTGAGCCTTTTAGAAGGCAAGCCTAACTTTCTCTAGCAAAACCAGTTAAATAGTTCCTTTGTTTTTACTTTAATGTAAAATCACACATTTCTGGCCATAAGGTGGTGGCTCACACTTGTAATCCCAGCACTTTGGGAGGCCGAGCCAGGCAGATCACCTGTAGTCAGGAGTTCGAGAGCGGCCCAACATGATGAAACCCCATCTCTACTAAAAGTACAAAAATTAGCCGGGTGTGGTGGCAGGCACTTGTAATCCCAGCTACTCAAGAGGCTGAGGCAGGAGAACTCCTTGAACCCAGGAGGCAGAGGTTGCAGTAAGCCAAGAGTCGTGCCACTGCAATACAGTCTTTGCAAGAGAGTGAGACTCTACCTCAAAAACAAACAAACAGACAAAAAAAAAATCACATATTTCCAAGCTAGAGGTTACCAATCTCCATTTGTTTAAGTTCCTTAAATGTCTCCCTCTACAGAACCTTGAAGAGCAAGGCTAAAACTGATCTCAACAGAACCTTTAACCAAAAACTCTAACACATACTGGTTAAATTAGAAAAACGTTAGGCCAGGCGCGGTGGCTCACGCCTGTAATCCCGGCACTTTGGGAGGCCGAGGAGGGTGGATGACCTGAGGTCAGGAGTTTGAGACCAGCCTGGCCAACATGGCACCATCTCTACTAAAAAGCACCATCGCTACTAAAAATACAAAAATTAGCTGGACGTGGTGGTAAGCACCTGTAGTCCCAGCTACTCTGGAGGCTGAGGCAGGAGAATTGCTTGAGCCTGGGAGGCAGAGATTGCAGTAAGCTGACATAGCGCCACTGTACTCCAGCCTGGGCAACAGAGCGAGACTCCATCTCGAAAAAGAAAAAGAAAAATTTGAGACTTAAATATCTATGTAAATCCAGATTCAAATGCTAAAACAACTCTCCAATATGACCAATTCAGAAAACAAGAAAGCCTTTAACATAATGTCCTATACTTAGGTCTTTAGAAGGATTTCATAAATCCTGTACCAATGTTAACCAAGAGTTCCAATTTATGAAAAGGAAAGCTGACCCTCTCAATGTAAAATCCTCTCAGAATCTAGATACAAAACAATCACATGACTCAAGCAGTCTTTAAGAAGTCAATTATTCGCACTTTCAATTTTTGTTAAAGTGAGGCCAAGGGTTTCCCTACACGAAACCCATTTCCAAAAGACTTCTCACTACAAATGCACTAGATTTTCCACATTCTTACCTTTACTGAAATAATACTTCACTCCTAAAAAGATCAGCAAAGGCTACTTCGCCAAGTCCACTGTCTGGGGTTCTGATGTGGGTTACTGTGTAGTAACCAGTGAGGGAATCTGAGTGTGTGGCTGTATACTTACTCTCTAGATAGTTGACTTTGCTTCTACCAGTGGAAGAACTTTACATCAGTTATTTCATCCCATTTACAATAGTAAAGACAGAATCTGGCCGGGCGCAGTGGCTCACACCTGTAATCTCAGCGCGTTGGGAAGCCAAGGTGGGTGGATCACCTGAGGTCAGGAGTCTGAGACCAGCCTGGCTAACATGGTGAAATCCCATCTCTACTAAAAATTTAAAAAATTAGCCAGGTGTGGTGGCAGGCACCTGTAATCCCAGTTACTTGGGAGGCGGAGGTAGGAGAATCACTGGAACCCAGGAGGTGGAGGTTACATTGAGCCAAGATTGTGCCATTGCACTCCAACCTGGGCAACAAGAGTGAAATTCTGTCTTAAAAAAAAAAAAAGAACGTGAAAAGCCAACTCTAACTTGACAAGTTAAAAGGGAATAATATAAGGAAAACTTCTGGTTCCACTTAGATCTGGTCTATTTGTCTCAAATTTATCAGAAACACTAACCTGAGATTTTTTTTTCCTAATAACAGAAATCTATTGCCTCATTTCATTTCCTAATTTGGTTTTTATTATTTTTATGTTTTTGAGACAGAGTCTCGCTGTTACCCTGGCTAGAGTGCAGTGACACGATCTTGGCTCACTGCAACCTCTGCCTCCCTGCCTCGGCCTCCTGAGTAGCTGGGATTACAGGCCCCTGCCACCAGGCTCAGCTAATTTTTGTACTTTTCTGTAGAGACAGGTTTCACCACACTGGCCAGGCTGGTTTTGAACTCCTGACCCAGGCGATCCGCCTGCCTTGGCCTCCCAAAGTGCTGGGATTACAAGTGTGAGCCACCTCACCTGGACTCACTTCCTAATTTGAAAGCAAGATTATATTGTACTGCATCCATGTGGGTTTTACAAAGTACATGCACGGCATTTTTCAAATATTTTGGTAAGCTTCCTTCCTCCAACCAATTCTGGTGATCAAGCATCAACAAGGAAAATAGTATTAACCTTTCGCTTTGAGTAATTTGCTTTACCTACCACAAACAACATCCTTTATATTCTTCCAAGTTGAAATATCACTCAACGGGTGAACTCCATTATAAAGGAAATTTAAATGACCGGTAAACTGGAAAATACTAAGCATACAAAATCTTGCTTTAGCCATTTTCAAACTCCCAAATTCTAACATTAGGGTCATCTAATAAAGATACTATGTCTTCAGCCAGTCACAGTAGCTAACACCTGTAATCCCAGCACTTTGGGAGGTGAGAGGATCCTTGAGCTCGGGAGTTTGAGACCAGCCTGGGCAACCTGGTGAGACCTTGTCTCCACTAAAATAAAAATAACCAAGTAAGTTGGCGAGTGCTTGTAGGCCCAACTACTTTGGAGACTGAGGTGGGAGGATCGCTTGAGCCCGGAAGATGAAGGCTTTAGTGAGCTATAAGCATGCTATTGCACTCCAGCCTGGGCAACAGGGGAAGACATTTGTCTTTAAAAAAAAAATAAAATAAAAAGGGCCAGGTGCAGCAGCTCACGCCTGTAATCACAGCACTTTGAGAGGCCGAGGTGGGTGGATCACTTGAGGTAAGGCATTGAGACCAACACGGCCAACACTGCGAAACCTCATCTCTACTAAAAATACAAAAATTAGTTGGGCATAGTGATGGGTGCCTGTAATCCCAGCTACTCGGGAGGCAGAGGCACAAGAACTGCTTGAACCCAGGAGCCAGAGGTTGCAGCAGTGAGCCAAGATCACACCACTGCACTCCAGCCTAGGAAAGAGTGAGGCTATCTCAAAAAAAAAAAAAAAAAAAAACCAAAAAAAAATAGAATAAAATAAAGGCTGGGCGCAGTGGCTCATGCCTGTAATCCCAGCACTTTGGGAGACTGAGGCGGTGCATCACCTGAGGTTGGGAGTTTGAGATCAGCCTGACCAACATGGAGAAACTCTGTATCCACTAAAAATACAAAATTAGCCAGGCATGGTGGTGCATGCCTGTAATTCCAGCTACTCACGAGGCTGAGGCAGGAGAATCGCTTGAACCCCGGAGGCAGAGGTCGCAGTGAGCTCAGATCACGCCATTGCATTCCAGCCTGGGCAACAAGAGCAAAACTCCGTATCAAAAAAAAAAAAAAAAAAACAAAAAAAACAATACCATGTCTTCCAAGGAAATACTTCTTTTCTTCTGAGGTTGGTTTGACCTATACTAGTGACAAAACTTTTTGTCATATTATTGCCTAGAATGGAAACTAAAGAGGTTGTTTAATATCCAGAGAATTTGACCAATGTCACATACCTAGTCACAAGCCAAACTAGAACCCAGTTCTTTCCTAACTACCAGGCCACTCCTTCACCACAGATAATGAAACAAGGTCACAATTAATTGATCAGCGAAAACTCAAAAGAGCATGCCCTGTAGTACTGTATCAATACTAAATTTCCTAATTTGGATCTCTGGTTATGTAAGAATGTCTTTGTGCTTAGAAAATCCATGTTGAGCTGGGTGCGGTGGCTCACGCCTGTAATCCCAGCATTTTGGGAGGCCGAGGAGGGCAGATCACGAGGTCAGGAGTTCGAAACCAGCCTGACCAACATGGTGAAACCTTGTCTCTACTAAAAATACAAAAATTAGCCGGGCTTGGTGGCGCACACCTGTAATCCCAGCTACTCAGGAGGCTGAAGCAGGAGAATCGCTTGAACCCAGGAGCTGGAGGTTGCAGTGAGCCAAGATCACGCCACTGCACTTCAGCCTGGGCAGCCAAGCGAGACTCTATCTCAAAAAAAAAAAAAAAAGAAAAGAAAAGAAAAGAGAAGAAAGGAGAAGAAAAGGAAAGAGAAAGAAAGAAAGAAAGAAAGGAAGAAAGGAAGGAAGGAAGGAAGGGAGGGAAGGAGGGAGGGAGGGAGGGAAAGAAAGAAAATCCATGTTGAAGTGTTTAAAGGGGCTTGATACCTCCGACTCTAAGGGTGGGGGGAGGCACACAGTACATACAAATATTTACCTACAGTGATGAAGCAAATGCAGAAAATGTAACCAGTTACTGAATCATATGGGAGTTATCTGAAACACTGCTGTAACTTTCTGTTCGTCTGTAATTATGTAAAAATGCTATGTGAGTGAATAAACTGCTTTATGTCACAAAACTAGCATTTTACTTTTAACAAGACAGGATTTGGCCAGGCGCAGCACGTCATGCCTGTAATCCTAGCACTCTGGGAGGCCGAGGCCAGTGGATCACTTGAGGTCAGGAGTTCAAGACCTGCCTGGTCAACATGGTGAAACCCGTCTCTACTAAAAATACAAAAATTAGCAGCGCGTGGTGGCAGGCGCCTGCAATCCCAGCTACTTGTGAGGCTGAGGCAGGAGAATCACTTTAACCCGGGAGACGGAGGTTGCAGTGAGCCAAGATCACGCCATTGCACTCCAGCCTGGGCAACAGAGGGAGACTCTGTCCCAAAAACATAAGGAAAAAAAAAAAGACAGGGCTTCCCGTCAAGGTCATCCTTCCCAAATCGAAATTATGCCAAATTTGGGGACAAACAGCAAAGAAAGGCTATCACAACCTTCATTTTCTTTAAATGAGGATATACATCTCCATCCTGAGGTTCTGGGAAGAGGTTCTAATCTGTGCAAAAGCATTAAACATTTCATGCAAGCTAGCTTCAAATTACTCCTCCAGGACCCCACAATGCGGACCCTACTACCACACCTTTAAGTGTTACTTCCTCTTCTAAACTGATTCAAGTGACCAGACCAGGACAGAAATCTATCTACTGAAGAAGTAACACTGACTCAAATAACTAAGTATTTGTTCAGCTAACAATTCCCTCTTCCTTAAGACCACCACTGCAGACCACTCTGCCACATACTGCAGGCAGATCCAGAGCCAGTTACATATTTTCTCACAGCCCCAGTGGGAAAAAAATTGGGGGGATACCATTATAGCTCAGTCCAAACTAGCATTATTTCAGATAATCAAATTCACAAATGAAGAGACACGTTCCAAAAGAAAGACACCAGTTAAAAAAAAAAAAAAAAAAAAAAGGGCAAAAGGAACAGCTGGAGAAAGTAGGAAAAAACCCAAGATCTCAAAATAATAATAATATCTGTTACTAGGTAACAAAATCAAGTCTGACAAAACCAGAGGCCACCGAATTAAACCAAACATCAGCAAGCCTTCTTGGGGAAGGTGGCTAAGGGTAAAACAAATTTAATCTAAACTAGTTTTGGCTCCAAGGAGCTGCAAGTCCACAAGCGTGCGGTGAGGGGGCTGACAAGGACCCCCAAGGAAAAAGTCAAAGTGCTGTGCTTACATTTTGCGAAAAGATGCAGGTATGGTGGGTCTCCAGATGACTTGTGGCAACATAAAAGTTTCATGATCAGAATTGGAATTCAAAGTGGACCAAAAAGTGTAATAGAAAAGAAAAGTATGAAAGGAAACCTGAAATTGTTCTACGATGCTTGCTTTGTTTTAAAGGAAGCTCACATTCAGGTCAGGATGGGAAGACCAAGTTCGTTTGTGTGTGGCAAAAAGGAAGTTTTAGATGTTGCTGAAAAGTTCACTTATGAACGTAGGCACCGAGTTTGAAGGAATAAGAGAAAGGCTACGAGCACGAAGAAAAAGCAAGGGGGCTCAAAGAGGCACAACAAATAAATCCTGGCAGTTAAGAACTGCAACCCACGCTGTCTGACGGCAGAAAGGCCGCGGGAAGCTGAGGGGCAGGGGATGGGCGGAGTGCCAGGGCGGAATCGAGGTCATAGCGGAGAGGGCAGAAGAGAGAGCTGACGCTGCCGAAGGAGGCAGGAGAGCAGCCCCTGCAGTCCTGCGTCGAGGCCGGAGCAGACCAGCACCTCTGACAGCCTAAGGAGCTGAAAACACTACCTGCTGGGCCCAGGGTGGGCGAACCGGGCGTTTAAAGGTCAAGGTCAAGGTGGGGTTTGGCAAGCGAGGCATAGCGCTCAAAGGAGACCGAAAACATACAAATAAGCATGCTATTATAAAATGACTATCGTAATTTTTTTAAATAAGAAAAAATAAAAGGTCTCCTGGACGGCTGCGGGGTGGAGGCGGCCCTGGCAGGAACGCGTGCAAAATAGGCCGGGGGCTAAAGTCGGGACGGAGGGCGGGCCGAGAGACCAGTGCTGGGCCACCGAAGGGAGGGAGGCACTGAGACTTGGGCCCAGGGCCTCCGCCGCACTCACTTGCCCTCCTGGCAGTCATAGAGCACGATGGAGTCGTCGTCGCTACTCGAGATGACCGTCTCCCCATTGGGGCTGAAATCGAAGCAGTTAATCTTGTCCGAGTTTTCGCGGAACACCTTAGCGACACGGAAGCTCCGCAGCACGCTATCGGTCAGCTTCATGGCGGCGGCTGAGGAAGGCAGCGGCGGCGCAGGACCGGGGCGGGGCCCGGCGGCGAACGGGCGGGCTGCCCAGGGGCCAACCCAGGCGGGGCTGGCGCCGCGCCGGCGGCTAGAGGGAAGTCGGCGAACAGTTGGGCCGCCTCCTCCTCTTCCTGCTGCTTGGACGAGGGTCTTCTGCCTGAACTGCGGAGCCTCGCCGAGTGTTCGTCTTCACAGCCACCTCACGGACAACCGGCGCGTCGCCGGCTCATTGTGTCCGCCATTTTCGGGCGACAGGCAGAAGCTGAGGGCGAGGAGCCTTAGCCGCGGCGCACGCCGGGAAAGGGGGCGGGGCGGGAATGGCCTCGCGACGGCCGGGGTGGGGGATGGTGACGTCAGCGCGGCCGCGGCGGAGTGTAGTAGTGGCAGGGTTGGCTGCTGGCAGGGAGGGGCCCAGACGCGCGGGGCCTTCCCCGGGGGTCGGAAGGTTGCGGGTGCCTTGGGAGCTGGGGGCCCTTGCGCGAGATTGCAACCCCTGCGAAGGCTCTGGCGCCTCCTGCAGGCGCCCCGACCACAAGCCGCGTGGCAGGGGGTACTGCAGGGTCGCCTACGCCGCTGGAGGCCGGTTTTGGGGGTGAATCAGGTGAGCAGCTCGCGGGCTGGCTTGACCGCTAGTCCACTGCAGCGCCCGCTTAGACAGCTTCGACTTTTTTTTTTTTTTTTTTTTTTTGAGATGGAGTCTCTCGCTTTGTCGCTCAGTTGCGCGATCTCGGCTCACCACGACCTCCGTCTCCCGGGTTCAAGCGATTCTCCTGCCTCAGCCTCCCGTGTAACTGGGATTACAGGCGCGCGCCACCACGCCTGCTAATTTTGTATTTTTAGAAGAGACGGGGTTTCACCATGTTGGCCAAGCTGGTCTCGAACTTCTGACCTCAGGCAGTCCGCCCGCCACCCGCACCCGGCCTGGTGTTCTTAATCGAGGTAGACTTTAGGTACAGTAAAAATCAGCCTTTTTAGGCCGGGCGCGGTGGCTCACGCCTTTCCGACCCACCTCTTTGGGAGGCCGAGGCAGGATGATCGCTTGAGCTCAGGAGTTTGAGACCAGCCTGGCCAACATGACAAAACCCTCTCTCTACTAAAATATAAAAAATTAGCTGGGCATGATGGCACGGCTGAGGCACGAGAATTGAGAAAGGCGGAGGCTGCAGTGAGCCGAAGTCGTGCCACTGCATTCCAGCCTGGGCGACAGAGCAGAGGTCTCCCTCCAAAAATTAGCCTTTTTAGTGGCTAGTTTTATGTTCTAACACCCATACACAGTCATGCAATCACCACCACATTCAAGATATGGAAGAGTTGCACTATCCTGTTTGTAGTCAACAGGATTATTCTAAAGGTTCTGTCATATAAGTGATTCTTTGCCTTAAAAGAAGTTTATCTCTAACAAAGGAAAACAGTATTTGAACAGAAAATAGGAACCAAGCTTCCTAACCTTAACTTTATGGGCAAAGAGTTAAACTCAGTGCCAACCTATGTGGCTTCACAGTTCTCTATCTTGTGTGAAGCTCCTCAAAGGGTTAAATTTAAGCCTGGGGTTTCCAACAGTGGAGATGGGGATTATTTATTTTTGCTTTCTTTAGCTAAAGAGAAACAAAAACGAGGAAAGGCTGTGAGACATTTCAGTCGCTATTAGGAAGGTGTGATATCCAGAGACCTCTGCAATGGTAAAAAAACAAAATGGAAACCCTGGAACAGCTGGGGTCTTTCTAGAAAGAACTAGAGGCTGTATCCCAACCCCCTGGGTAAAAGGAGAGCCAGGATCCTTATACATAAAGAGAAGTTGTTCTTTAAGGGAAGAGGGCAAGTTCCTGGCTAAGTCTGGGGTATAATTGCCTCCTGACAAAGAGCAGAGCTTCTGGCTACAATTTGTTCTGGGGTCTGGAAAAAGCCGGTTTGAGTGAAACTTGAATAGATGGCAACTTTCCAAACTGCACAGCAATGGAAGAAAAACCCTCCACGCCCCAGATCACTCACTCTGCTTCCCTGTAATTCCTGTGCCTTTATTTCAGAAGCTAGAAAGGCTGATACAGAGTCTGCTTCGAATAGTTTAGAAGGCAACAAGGACTGATCGAGTGCCCATGTTCTGGAACTCTCGGGAAGTGAACGCGCCCAGTAAGATGATGCCGTATTTTGGTCCATATTAATCTACAAAAATAACCACAGAAACAGCTGTAATCTACTGAATGTTGCCGGCCAAAAGAAATCTTTTCGGGGTATCTTTCAAGTATTGTACTTCCTATACCTTTTCCAGATTTCACCGTTAAGACCAAACCTTCCTCCCAAGACTTGCCTTTCTGCATTATTTTTGGAATGCAGTCTTTTTTTTTGTTTGTTTTTAAGAGGGTCTTCAAATGCTCATCCTGTTTCACATTCTTACTGTTTCCAATTCCTAGCCTGGCTCCCTGCCCTATTATAGTGGGACTCTCCTGGCTTCCAGCCCAACAGCATAGTTGCCTTAAAGGATGGACTTTAGGCCAGGTGCGGTGGCACTTTGGGGGGCCGAGGTGGGTGGATCACAAGGTCGGGAGTTCGAAACCAGCCTGGCCAAAATGGTGAAACCCTGTCTCTACTAAAAATACAAAAATTTGCTGGGCACGGTGGTGGGCACCTGTAATCCCAGCTCCTTGGGAGGCTGAGGCAGGAGAATTGCTTGAACCCAGGAGGCGGAGGTTGTAGTAAGCCAAGATCACACCACTGCACTGGGCAACAGAGCAAGACTCCGTCTCAAAAAAAAAAAAAAAAAAAATAGATGGACTTTAAAAAGTGACCCAGAAAGCCGGCTCCAGATCTGGATGGGTAGATGGAGAGAAAGCTACAGTCAGGAGTGAATCAGATGGCCTTTAAAAGAGCATCAGACTTAATTTTTTATATTTCATTTTATTTGTAGTCATTTTACTTGTCACATATTCATTGCAAAAAAACTAAAAAATACAAATAATAAAAACATGGGATCCAGAGATAGCCACTGTTACCATCTTTTATTATAGTGAAATATATATAACATAAAATTTACCATTTTGATGTAGAACCTTTCTTTTTCATTTATTTATTTATTTATTTTTTCTGCTCTGTCACCCAGGCTAGAGTGCAGTGGCATGCTCTCAGCTCACTGTAACCTTCACCTTGTGGGTTCAAGTGATTCTCCTGCCTCAGCCTTCTATTGGTGCCCGCCACCATGCCCAGCTAATTTTTGTATTTTTAGTACAGATGAGGTTTTATCATGTTGGCCTGGCTGGTCTTGAACTCCTGACCTCAGGTGATCTGTCTGCCTCAGCCTCCCAAAGTGCTGGGACTACAGGCGTGAGCTACCATACCCAGCTAGTCCCTGAAATATATTTTTAATGGGTTCATAATATATTGTTTATAACTTTACCCATACTATGAACATATTCCAATAAATAAATACCGATACAATAAATACTGATACCGGTCAATAAATACCGATACAATCATTTTGAATGGCTACATAGTATTCTATTATATGGTTGTAAAGTAATTTTGCTTCCCATTTTGTCCAGAGCCCAGCCAGAGCTCAGTATGGACTAATTGAATAAATTAATTTATCCAAAGGATTCCAGATACTTGACTGGCCCATTTATTAAATTTTTCTGTTTCATGCTACACAATTGAAAATGGAAACTGTCCTAAACAATATATCCTCTTTCCAAAACAGAGAGCTCCTTATGAATTCTAATTCTTTGAGATAAATTTCTGAGCTCCAGTGCCCAGCAGCAGGGCTTCTCTAGAGATAGACTAACTTCTCACATAACCCTTGGAATAACTAGAATCAGGTGATTCTCTTCTTTGGGACAGTTGCGCGCGTGTGTGTGTGTGAGCTTACACAGCCCTTGCAATAACTAGAATCAGATGACTCTCTTCTTTGGGACAGTTGCGTGTGTGTGTGTGTGTGTGTGCATGCGCTTAATTGCCAAAGATGAAAAGCAGAACACTGAAACACAAAATGCCTGGTGAGGTGTCTGAGCTCCAGCACCGGGAAGTGGTCGCCTCACAGGTTGGCAAAAGGAATTTAATGACAACAGTATAGGTTTGAAAAAGGAACATTTCTTAGAAAGAAAGAAGGCTGCAGAAGAGTGCAGCAGGGCACCCCAGCGAGAGGATTGAGGGCCTTGGTGGATCTTCCTTAGGCGCATTTATGGACCTTCAGGCAGGAGCTTAGGGTTGTAAAGTGAGTTTCAGCATGGCATTACAGAGATGCCTAGAAATTTTAGTTACTTATAAAAGTTGAAAGAGGCGTGGAACCAGATCCCCACTTTAGATACTAGGGAAGTTTAATTACTTCTAATTTCCCCAGATAAGGAGTTTTGCCTCTGGATGGCCTGTTGGATGGTCACCAGGTGGTCTTTGCTCCCTTCTAAATTCCTCAGATAAGGGCCAGGCACAGTGGCTCACGCCTGTAATCCCAGCACTCTGGGAGGCCAAGGTGGGTGAATCACTTGAGGTCAGGAGTTCAAGACCAGCTTGGGCAATGCGGTGAAACCACGTCTCCACCAAAAAATACAAAAATTAGCCAAGCATGGTGGTATGCGCCTATAGTCCCAGCTACTCGGGAGGCTGAGGCAGGAGAATTGTTTGAACCCAGGAGGCAGAGGTTGCAGAGCTGAGATCGCACTCCAGCCTGGGTGACAGAGTGAGACTCTGTCTCAAAAACAAAAAGAAAAAGAAAAAAAAGAAAATAAATATTACAAGGATGAAGTAAGCCATTTTTATTTAGAGAAAATATAAGTGTGTGCATGGAAAATCGTGTGGGATATACATGAATATTACTAGAAATAATAAATGTAGTTATTAATGTATGTCCACTTTTACTGGATTTCCTCAGAGAGGTCCTGAGACTCCGACCAAGGGGCCTGGATAAAAAGAGGGTATCTTTCCCTGGCAGCAGGACCAACTACCCAATTCGTGGGGCCCCTTGTTAAAAAATTGCTAAGAATCTCAAGATGGCAGCAACAGACTATTAAACCAAGTGCAGTGTCCTCCTGATTGCACAGGTCATACCCATGAAGCTGGCTCAACCCAGGACTAGTACAGCAACAACAGTGAGTCTCTCTACATGCACAGGAAATATATTGCGATGAAGACTCTGAAGTTCTGAAAGGTTAACTTTCTCAGGGTCACTTAGCCCGTAAGCCCTAAAGTCTGGATTCACACTCTGCTTCAGCACTGGAAAGCTTGTGTTCTGTTTCCAGGGCAAAGGACAAGCAATCATTCACATTTAACAAAGACCACTGTTAGTAAACAATGCCTTCTTAGTCTGGAAGGAAAGGATGGAATCTTCCCAGATAAGCTTTGACTGCTTAGAGCCAGGAGGACCTGCCTAGAGTCTCAGGGCCAAGGCCTCTGTCTCTAAAACTACAGCACTGTTTCCAAAGCCTTAAAAACTTTCCCAAACAATCCAACATACACAGCTTTAGTGTGACTTGCCTAGTCATAGCTGAACTGCTTCCTGGTGCTGTTTTACTCTCCCCAACTCCTCCTTCCAAGAAAAATAGCTTTAAGGTATGTATGTATGTATGTATGTATGTATGTATGTATGTATGTATGTATGTATTTATTTATTTATTGAGACGGAGTCTCGCTCTGTCGCCCAGGCTGGAGTGCAGTGGCGCGATCTCTGCTCACTGCAAGCTCCGCCCCCCGGGTTCATGCCATTCTCCTGCCTCAGCGCCCCATTAGCTGGGACTACAAGGCACCCGCCACCACGCTCGGCTAGTTTTTTTGTATTTTTAGTAGAGATGGGGTTTCACTGTGTTAGCCAGGATAGTCTGGATCTCCTGACCTCATGATCCGCCCGCCTCAGCCTCCCAAAGTGCTGGGATTCCAGGTGTGAGCCACCGCGCCCGGCCTATTTTATGTATTTATTTATTTTTTTAGACAGAGTCTCACTTTGTGGCCCAGGCTGGAGTGCAGTGGTGTGATCTCGGCTTACTGCAACCACCACCTCCTGGGTTCAAGCAATTCTCCCACCTCAGCCTCCTGAGTAGCTGGGATGACAGGTGCCTGACACCACGTCCGGCTATTTTTTTTTTTTTTTTTTTTTTTTGTATTTTTAGTAGAAACGGGATTTTGCCATGTTGGCAGGCTGGTCTCGAACTCCTGACCTCAAGTGATCTGCCCGTCTCGGCCTCCCAGCTTTAAGGTGTTTTAGAGCCCTTACATAGGACACAGCTCCACTCTACCCTGCCTCCAACACAGCTGACCTTCCCTCCCACGGAGCAACCTTGCAAGCCCAGGCTGGGCACAGTGGCTCATGCCTATAGTCCCAGCACTTTCAGAGGCTGGGGCAAGAGAACTGCTTGAGTCCAGGAGTTTGAGACCAGCTTGGGCAACAAAGCAAGACCCTGTCTCTACAAAAAATTAGCCAGGCATGGTAGTGTGCACCTGTAGTCCCAGCTACTTGAGAGGCTGAGGCAGGAGGATCGCTACAACCCAGGAGGTTGAGGATACAGTGAGCTGTAATCACCACTGTCCTCCAGCCTGGTCGACAGTGCGAGACTTTGTCTCTCAAAAAAAAAAATTAAAATTAAAAGTACCACTTCTTACCTATCCCAGCAGCTACAGCATTTGGCCCACACAGAAAGCGCTCAGGAAATTCTTTTTTTTTTTTTTTTGAGACCGAGTCTCGCTGTCGCCCGGGCTGGAGTGCAGTGGCCGGATCTCAGCTCACTGCAAGCTCCGCCTCCTGGGTTTACGCCATTCTCCTGCCTCAGCCTCCCGAGTAGCTGGGACTACAGGCGCCCGCCACCTCGCCCGGCTAGCTTTTTGTATTTTTTAGTAGAGACGGGGTTTCACCGTGTTAGCCAGGATGGTCTTGAACTCCTGACCTCGTGATCCGCCCGTCTCGGCCTCCCAAATGCTGGGATTACAGGCTTGAGCCACCGTGCCCGGCCAGGAAATTCTTGAATTATGTCTGAGGAAGGAATAAATGCATGGATGGATGAAGACAGCTGACTATAACCAAGGAAAAACAATAAAAATTTCAGTATTTACAACCTCTCCCACATTAAAGAGGGTAATTCCACCTGAGGATGCCTTTGTTTTGATGATGTGGTGGGAAATCATTTACGAGAAGGAATACACAGTCTCATATTTTAAAAGGAAAAATCCAGGGAGAAGGATGGGTGTGGTGGGTCACGCCTGTAATCCCAGCAATTTGGGAGACAGAGGCAGGCGGATGGCTTAAGCTCAGAAGTTTGAGACCAGCCTGGGCAACATGGCAAAACCATCTCTCTACAAAAAATACAAAAAATTAGCTGGGTATGGTGGTGCATGCCTGTGGTCCCAGCTACTTGGGAGTCTGAGGTGGGAGGATCACTTGAGCCTGGGAGGTGGAGGTTGCAATGATCCAAGATCATGCCACTGAACTCCAACCTGGGTGACAGAGAGAGACCCTGTCTCAAAAAAAAAAAAAAAAAAAAATATATATATATATATATAAGAAAAATCCAGGGAGAGAGCTGAAAGTGGGGGCCAGGGGAGGGGAAAGGTTCATGACAAGAGCACAGCATGGTTTGGAGACCTACAGAGAGATGTAGCAACTGCCAAAGGGAGCAGGTAGGGGGTGTGAAAAGAAAAGAAAATTTCAGGACATTCTCAATTTATAATGTGAAGGAGAAAAGTTAAACCTTGGAAACTGAGCAGGCATTGCTTTTTTTTTTTTTTTTTTTCTTCTCTGATCCATGACTGCTGCTTCCTGACCTTTGTATTGAAATGTTATACATTAACCAGGCTCCCTATTCTTCATTCAAACTTAGACTAGACGATGTGGGAGATAGAGACCCTTGTGATTGTTGTCTCTTTACAATAGAATATTAAAGAAACTCCTTCGAGTATAATAAATGGTAACCAATCAAATCTTGTATTTTTAGCCTTTTTTTGGAAAACGTAATTCCGGTCAGCACCCGTTTTTGCCTATATAAACAATCCTTTTTTTTTTTTTGGAGACGGAGTCACCCAGGCTGGAGTGCAGTGGCGCAATCTCGGTTCACTGCACCCTCCCAGGTTCAAGCCATCCTCCTGCCTCAGCCTCCCAGCCTCAGCGCCCCCAGTAGCTGGAATTACAGGCATACACCACCATGCCTGGCTAATTTTTGTATTTTTAGTAGAGACAGAGTTTCGCTATGTTGACCGGGCTGGTCTTAAACTCCTGACCTCAGGTGATCCACCCGCCTTAGCCTCCCAGAGTGGTAGGATTACAGGTGTGAGCCACTGCGCCTGGCCCATGCCCAGCTAATTTTTGTATTTTTAGTAGAGATGGAGTTTCACCATATTGGTCAGACTGGTCTCCAACTCCTGACCTCAAATGATCCCACCTGCCTCAACCTCCCAAAGTACTGAGATTGCAGGCATAAGCCGCTGCGCCTGGCCCAAAAACACATTTCTAATGTCAACCTAAAAATCATCAAAAGGTTCGAGATCCAGTTAAAAGAATTTATTCAAGCATAAAGTGTGAGGGCAGCCATCAGGGAAACATAGACACCAAGCAGTGGCAATTAGTGTTCCCCAGCGTGGGGAAAGGTGAAGATTGTTTATATAGGCCAGGCGCCTGTAATTGTTTATACACCTGTAATCCTAGCACTTTGGGAGGCCAAGGTGGGTGGATCACAAGGTCAGGAGTTCGAGACCAGCCTGGCCAACATGGTGAAACCCCCGTCTCTACTGAAAATACAAAAATTAGCTGGGCGTGGTGGCGGGTGCCTGTAGTCCCAGCTATTTGGGAGGCTGAGGCAGGAGAATCGCTTGAATCTGGGAGACGGAGGTTGCAGTGAGCCGAGATCGTGCCCAGGCTGGAGTGCAGTGACAGTGAGCCAACATTGTGCCATTGCACTCCAGCCTGGGTGACAGAACAAGACATCACCTCAAAAATAGGAGAAAGAAATGTGTTTTTGTTTGTTGGTTGGTTTTTTTTTGAGACAGGGGACCAGGCTGGAGTGCAGTGGCGTGATCAAGGTTCACTGTAGCCTCTACCTCCCATGCTCAGGTGATCCTCCCACCTCAGCCGCCCGAGTAGCTGGGACTACAGGAGCATGCCACCACACCCGGCTCTTTTTTTTTTTTTTTTTTTTTTTTTTGTAGAGATTAAGAGTTTTGCCATGTTCTCAGGCTGGTCTCGGATTTCTAGGCTCAAGCGATCCGCCCACCTTGGTCCCCCCAAGTGTTGGTATTACAGGCGTGAAACGCTGGGCCCTGCCAAGAAACATGTTTCAATAAAATTGTTAGGAAATTAAGTGTGTGATTTGTGATGCAACTCTCTCCTCTATCTCCATAAGAAAACATCAGTAAAGGCCGGGCGCGGTGGCTCAAGCCTGTAATCCCAGCACTTTGGGAGGCCGAGACGGGTGGATCACGAGGTCAGGAGATCGAGACCATCCTGGCTAACACGGTGAAACCCCGTCTCTACTAAAAAATACAAAAAACTAGCTGGGCGAGGTGGCAGGCGCCTGTAGTCCCAGCTACTCGGGAGGCTGAGGCAGGAGAATGGCGTAAACCCGGGAGGCGGAGCTTGCAGTGAGCTGAGATCCGGCCACTGTACTCCAGCCTGGGCAACAGAGCGAGACTCCGTCTCAAAAAAAAAAAAAAAAAAAAAAAAGAAAACATCAGTAAAAACAGTGAACTGTTTTGTGTTTTTGGAGTCTGATGAGGACTCACCTTATGAATGTGGGAAGGCATCCAGCCAGCTCAGGGTGGGCCCAGCATGAAAGCAGGGACAGCGAGGAAGGTCCAGAGTCATTCCCTTTTACATGAAGCTTATGTGCTTGAGGATCGCGGAATGGAACTCTTGCTAAGCCAGAGCTGTATTTGGTGGCCCATGGTGGGAGAGGGGAGAACACTAATAAGTTGTGGAATAAAAACCACGGAGAGGAGCGGGAATTACTTAATCTGGCTTCAGAAGGGTTTAGTTGTGGGGAAGTAGTGATTCTCAGTTCGTTTGCTCAGCCCAGTCCTCAGGGTGTATCCGCTGACTGATCGTACAAGATAAAGGAAGGGAGAGGCCGGGCGTGGCGGCTCAAGTGTGTAATCCCATCACTTTGGGAGGCTGAGGTGGGTGGATCGATTGAGGTTAGGCGTTCGAGAACAGAGAGGCCAACATGGCGAAAGCCGGTCTCTACTAAAAAATACAAAAATTAGCCCGGCGTGGTGGCACATGCCTGTAATCCCAGCTATTCGGGAGGCTGAGGCATGAGAATCGCTTGAATCCGGGAGGCGGAGGTTGCATTGGGCCGAGACCGCGCCTCTGCACTCCAGTCTGGGCGACAGAGTGAGACCCTCGTCTCAAAAAAAAAAAATCTGCAATTGGTGAGGCGGGGATTATTACCCTCAATGTAGAGATTAAGAAAATGAGGACTGAAGGTCACTCCTTCCAGGTCTGTTGGTGGCCAGCAAGGAGTCAATATCCCAAACTCTCCCTTTCCAGACCCCAGCTTCAGCCAGAGTTCGCACCCGCCGGCGCCGCTCCACCCACCCACACTTCCGGATTCCGCTCCGCCCACCCGCGAGTACTTCCGATCTCCAGTGCTGGGCGCCGAAGCCCGGAGCTGTGGGCTGATAAGTCTGCGCCGGCAGGGCGCGCATGACCTTCAGAAGCAATCCCTGGGCTGGGCGACGACGGGTCTTGGTGGCAGCAGGCCCTTCTTTCTCGCATCACCGGGCATTACACGGCAGCCATTTGCCTCGCGAAGGCCCTACCTGAGGATGACGTCACTTCCAGCCCCCTGCTGACTGCGGGAAACCGGAAATGGTGCCAGCTCACTTTAATAGCGGGGAGGAGTCAAGGCCAGTAGTCTTCCTGTTTCCGTGTTTTGCTTTGGAGCCTCCCGGAGTTTCGGAGAGACCATGTCTTGGTTAGAATTGGAGGACTTAGCAAATAAAAATGCAAAGCGTCCAGTTAATTTTTTTTTTTTGAGACAGAGTCTCACTCTGTCACCCAGGCTGGAGTGCGGTGGCGCAATCTCGGCTCACTGCAACCTCCGCCTCCCCGGTTCAAATGATGCGCGTGCCTCAGTCTCCTGAGTAGCTGGGATTACAGGCGCCCACCACACCTGGCTAATTTTTGTATTTTTAGTAGAGACGGGGTTTTACCATGTTGGTCAGGCTGGTCTGGAATTCCTGACCTCAGGTGATGCGCCCGCCTCAGCCTTCGAAAGTACTGGGATTACAGGCGTGAGCCACTGCACCCGGCCGCCCAGTTAAATTTGAGTTAAGATAAACGACGAATAATTGTTAAGTCCTAAACATTGTATGCACTTATTTATACTTTAAAAATTACTTGTTTATCTGAAATTCAAATTTAACAGGACGTCCTGTATTTTCTCTGGCAGCCTTGGCATTGAGCGTCCCCTGTCCTCTGCTCATATCCAGTGGCAAGACTGGGATCTTCTAGGATCTTGTCCATCTGGGAAATAGATACAGATTTCACCCAGGCTATAAAGACAGGCTGTCTTAGTTGCTAAGATGCTTTTAGCTCCAAGCCTAATGGGCAAGCTCCAGGGGTCCCCCTGGCCATAACTGGACCCATTTTTGGAATCCCCATGACGATGCCCCCTGTGTTCCCTTTCACAACAGAAGTCAGGCATGGCTGTCTTTTCTTACGGGAGAGCTGAGAACGAGGCAGACAAAATGGTCAGAGTCTAGAAGTAACGGCCACATTTGGGTGTGGGGTAAACCAGTGTTTGAGATCTGTGGTGCAGTGGACAGTATCAGAGAGCCTGAGGGTGTTAAGGGGAGAGTGTAGTGTTAATCTCACCTTGTGTCTCATTTTGTGAATGAGGCCCAGTGAGAGAAATGGATGTGTCCCAACCACTCAGAAAACCTGTAGTAGATACAGCTGGAAGCTCAATTCCCAGCCTCCTTACCCTGCTCAGTCCATACTTGCTGATGAAGTCAGCTTGCAGCATTTATGGTAGGCATTTATTAAAGTAGATGCAATAGTACATATGTAGTACAGATGAGCTCTTTGGGTCTTTGTTGTTCCTATATCTCTCTACAGCTTCCTGACCTTCACCCCAAGGTTTCGTTAGCTTTTACTCTGCCCAGTGGGGAAAATGGCTATCTGGGCTCAGTTATGGGAGCCTGGCCTTTGCCTACTTCAGCCCTTGGGCTCTCACCACTGTGGGTGGTGTGATCTAGGACTTGTTTTTGTTATCTTGGAACCAGAGGGGGTGTTCTTGGCAGGGGTGGATCTGGCCAGCTATGTGGGTAGAAGGGCATCCTTTTCTGTCCTGCAATTGGGCTTCATGGCAGATGGCCTCACATGGTGCCTGGGGACTTGCCTAAGGTTCCACCATGAGCCAGACTTTGCCCTCACTCCTGATTTGAAACTAAACCTCTGGCTGAACTGGCCTGAATACTGGGATTTCTCAGATTGCTTGCCTGAGGATATGCTCTGGGCTTGACCTGATAAACCTGCAGCCTCCTATAGACCCTGACTTCCCAGCCTCCTAATCCCAGCCTCATGAGATAAAGAAGTAGAGTAGGCTGGAGGTCAGTGGGCTCGGGGTCAGTTGGTGGGACAATCAACAAACTCCTGGCAGCAGAGGTAGTAAAGAGGCAAGGAAGGAGTGCCAGAAAGGGGCGTTGCCCCTGGGTAAGAGCTCAGAAGTGCAGGGGGTGGAAAAGGGGTGGGATGGCAGCTCACTGGTAGAAATTACTCCCTCTGTCAATGATTAACTCACAGCCAAAGGAATGACCTAGGAGGAGGGCCCAGCTAATAGGAACTTTGGACTTGAGGCAGAGTATCCAGAGGGCCGGCATGTGGTCTGCAGAAGAGGAGGACATGGCTGGGTGGCAGGGCTCGTCTCCAAGGATGAGTGAGATCCTGCAGCTGTGGGCTTCAGGAAGTCTCCTGGGGCTATCAGATGGCTCCTTCTTGTAGCAGCAGCTGTGGGGTCCACTGGCCCTGAGCCCTCAGAGGGGTGGCCGTGGGGGACCTCCTGTCTTTTGCCTTGAAAGGGCCTCAGTTGTGCTTTTTCCCTCTAGGCAGCCATGGGTGCCAGGCAGTGCTGAGAGCAGTGAGGCATGGCTGCAGCCCTGCAGGTCCTGCCCCGCTTGGCCCGAGCCCCCTTGCATCCACTCCTCTGGTGGGGCTCAGTGGCCCGGCTGGCCAGCAGCATGGCCTTGGCAGAGCAGGCCCGGCAGCTGTTTGACAGTGCTGTGGGTGCAGTGCTGCCGGGCCCCATGCTGCACCGGGCACTATCCTTGGACCCTGGTGGCAGACAGCTGAAGGTGCGGGACCGGAGCTTTCAGCTGAGGCAAAACGTCTACCTGGTGGGCTTTGGCAAGGCTGTGATGGGCATGGCAGCTGCAGCTGAGGAACTACTGGGCCAGCATCTTGTGCAGGGCGTGATCAGCATTCCTAAGGGGATCCGTGCTGCCATGGAGCGCGCCGGCAAGCAGTAAGGAGCCATGCGGGGCTGCCTCCCACTGTCTTTCTGCCGGGAAACCTGGGCCCAGACCCAGGCTGAATCAGGCCTCCTCTCCCCACCTGCTTCACTTTTCTCCTGGGTCTGGCCTGGCCCCAGGATGCGTGTCAGTGGGCACCTTTGTTCATGCCCCCCTTACCTGTAAAGTTGAGAGATCAGGTGGGAGGAAAGGAGCCCACCCCGTCTCTTGCACACTGACCTTTCCCTCCCTAGGGAGATGCTGCTGAAGCCACATAGCCATGTCCAGGTATTCGAGGGTGCGGAGGACAACCTCCCAGACCGCGATGCACTGCGAGCTGCGCTGGCCATCCGGCAACTGGCTGAGGGACTCACAGCTGATGACCTGCTGCTCGTGCTGATCTCAGGTTTAATACCACATTGGCCCAAGACAGTTGGTGGGGGGTGCACCAAATATCAGGTCTTTGAGAAATCAGATCTGAGCCCCCAGGGTCACAGCGTGAAGTTAGGAGCAAGGGAGATGGTGAGGAGCCTGGATGGTGACTCTTGGGTTGCCTTGGACTAGTCGTCTGGCCTCCCCTGAGCTGTGGAGTCCTCCCCCTGACCTGACCTTTTGGGTGTCAGTGAGAGGGTGCACGGGGAGCACCTAATGCAGGGCCTGGCACATCCATAGAGTCCTTGGAAAATGTCACTGCTGTTGCTGTTGTCTGTACTGATGTCACCTGGAGCTAGGCTCTCAGACCTCAAGGAGTCTTCTCCTTAATCTTCCATTGTGTGCCCCCTACCCTGCCTTCTGTTCTAGTCTCTTAAGTAGTTAGTTCTTCCAGTGCCTCCTGGGACCTGGGGTACCCCAAGGCAGGGGACAACCTCCAGTGGCCAGGATGTGGTGACTGTATACATATTGCATATCCACACGGGGGCACCCTAATCCCACCTTTCCAACCCCCCTTTTCTAATGTGGACTTGTCACCCTGCTTGCCTGGTTCCCTGCTTTGGGATAGTCCCTCTGCCTGATACCCTCATTGTCTCTGCAGGTGGGGGGTCAGCTCTGCTGCCTGCCCCCATCCCACCTGTCACACTGGAGGAGAAGCAGACACTCACCAGACTGCTGGCAGCCCGTGGAGCCACCATCCAGGAGTTGAACACCATTCGGAAGGCCCTGTCCCAGCTCAAGGGTGGGGGGCTGGCTCAGGCCGCCTACCCTGCGCAGGTATGAGTCACTTCTTCCCCAGGCAGCCTTGGGTTGGTGGAGCCAGGCCCACATGTGCCAGGGATGTGAAAGCCTAGAACAGCATACAGATTGGCAGGGGCATGGTGTGAAAGACTATGGGGCTGACTGGGTGACATCATGGGAGGGGTGCCAGAGATGGGGAGGAGATGCCTGCATGACCAGGTGTTTTGCAAGCCCATGTGAGAGGAGTTAACCATGGGTAAGGAAATGCACTGAGTTGGGGGAAGGGTGTGTGGATACCCAAGAAGCAGTTTGTCCTTATGGGCTCTGAGGGGAGGAGGAAGTGGGCCTGAGCCTTGTGTGGTGGCCCTTCCCTAGGTGGTGAGCCTCATCCTGTCAGATGTGGTGGGGGACCCTGTGGAGGTGATTGCCAGCGGCCCCACTGTGGCCAGTTCCCACAGTGTGCAAGATTGCCTGCATATCGTCAATCGCTACGGCCTCCGTGCAGCCCTGCCACGTTCCGTGAAGACTGTGCTGTCTCGGGCCGACTCTGACCCCCATGGGCCACACACTTGTGGCCATGTCCTGAATGTGATCATTGGCTCCAATGTGCTGGCGCTAGCTGAGGCCCAGCGGCAGGCTGAGGCACTGGGCTACCAGGCTGTGGTGCTGAGTGCAGCCATGCAGGGTGATGTAAAAAGTATGGCCCAGTTCTACGGGCTGCTGGCCCATGTGGCTAGAACCCGCCTCACCCCATCCATGGCTGGGGCTTCTGTGGAGGAAGATGCACAGCTCCATGAGCTGGCAGCTGACCTTCAGATCCCAGACCTGCAGCTGGAGGAGGCTCTGGAGACCATGGCACGGGGAAGGGGCCCAGTCTGCCTGCTGGCTGGTGGCGAGCCCACAGTGCAGCTGCAGGGCTCTGGCAGGGGTGGCCGGAACCAGGAACTGGCCCTGCGTGTTGGAGCAGAGTTGAGAAGGTGGCCGCTGGGGCAAATAGATGTGCTGTTTTTGAGCGGTGGCACTGATGGGCAGGATGGGCCCACAGAGGCTGCTGGGGCCTGGGTCACACCTGAGCTTGCGAGCCAGGCTGCAGCTGAGGGCCTGGACATGGCCACCTTCCTAGCCCACAATGACTCACATACCTTTTTCTGCCGCCTCCAGGGTGGGGCACACCTGCTGCACACAGGAATGACAGGTACCAATGTCATGGACACCCACCTCTTGTTCCTGCGGCCTCGGTGATGGCATAGGTCACATTTTGAGAGTTCAGAGGAGGCCTACAAGGGCAAGGTCAGATGGCAGAGCAAGGTTGGTCCCTAGGGCTTCACTAAGCCTTAGGGCCCCTCCTCTCCTTGGCCTTGGCTGTTTGGTTAGCTGTCACCTCCCACTCAGGGCCTCTGTTCTATGTCTGTTTCCTTCCAGCCAGACTAGCAGATGGGGCCTCCCCCCTACCCCTACTTTCTGCATGGCAACAGGTACCCCTGAGGACAAGGACAAGCCCCTTGGCCAGTTCAGTGTTCCCGTGCTTCTCCCTTGGGCAGCCTCTCTCTTGAGCCCCTCACCCTGTTTCTTTCTGTGAAGCGAGAACGTCTGAAAATAAATAGGACCATGACATGGGTTCTCCGTGCACCTTCCCTCAGAGTGAGGCCTCACTGGGGAGCCGCTGGGACGGGAGTGTGGTATGGCTGCAGCCACAGTGCCAGGTCCTGGCAGGACTCTTAATGCCCCTCTGCTAGACTGAGTACATGTAGGATGTGCCTCACATAATGGGTGCCTGTGCCTGTGCCTGTCTCTCTGGAGTGTGTGAGGGTTGAGCCTGGCTCCTGAGAGCTTTGCTGTGTGTGAGCAGAGACCCCAGGGAGGACAGGCCTAAAGACTGCAGTCTGTGGTGACCAGCCACCCACCCAACCATGACTCCGCCATGGCACTGTCACCATGGCCTCTCCAGCCTCAGCTTATAGGCCTCATTAGATGGATGTCCCTTCTGTCTTTGGACAGCCGTTAGCCACATACTGCACTTCTGGTTGAGCTGAAGTTTGTCCCACTCCCCAGTGCTGTTTCCTTGTGACAGCCCTTGTCCTAGGCTGAACATCCCCAGTTCCTTCAGCCACTCCTCTGGGGACCAAGTCCAGACCCTGATGTCAGCCCTTCAGTGGGAGTCTCAGCACTGGGATGGTGGGTCCAGCCAGTGATGAGGTCCAGTGGCCCACACCCCTTCCCATGACCGCTGACAGGAGAAGAGGCAAGTGGGAATAGAGGAACGGCTGCCTTGGCCTGGCCAGCAGCCTGGGTTGAGAGAGGGAGGTGTCACTGTCCTGCCTCCCTTTGGGCCCCCTTGCTCAGTGTCAGAGCCCTCCGCTGGCCTTCCCCGCCGTGCGCCACGGCTCCAATCCCTATATGAGTGAGCAGTAGAATCACATAGGAATAAAAAGCCATAGAGAACAGCGAGGCCTGGGGCTGCTCTTACAGGCACTTCTTCCACCCCAGCCCTCCCCTCCTCCCTGAGGGTGTTGAGGGGCCCTGGGCCGGGGCTGGCGGGACTTTCCCCTGGGAAGGGTTTCCCTTCCCCACCTGGGCTCTGGACAGCCTAGCGTGCAGATGGTTCATGACCTGGGGGCCTGGCTCACACATGGCAGGCTGGGGATTGGGAGGGAGGTGAACATGGTAAGTGGGCTCTGGGAACCTTTAGGTAAAGGGGAGCTTGCACCCCACTGGGATGCACGGGTACTACTTCCTTTCCTTCTGTACTGGTGTGGAGTTCCTGCTGACTAAGGTCACAGTCTCTGGGGTTATGGTGATCCTCACATGATCCTGTACCCTGGTGCTCCTCTGGCAGCCTCTGCACATAACCGGTTCCTGCCTCAGTACTTGCTCTTGGGAGCATGAGTATCGGCACTGGGTGCCAAGTTCCAGGGAAAAGCAGGATAGGAGAGCTGGGGCAGGGGCCAAGGGCCTGGCAGCCACGTTCCCAGTGTGTGTGTGTGTGGTGGGTGTGTGAGCATACAGACGTTGGTGTTGACGTACTAAGAGTGGGAATGCATCTGTGAGTATACACACAGATACTTAGTACAGGGCACATGGCTCCCTGCATCCCTGCTGAGGGCTTTGGATATGGATAGGATCTTGCAGGAAATTCCCCCTGCTCTACATTGACCCCTTCCCTATACTTCTGTTTGTAGGGTCTGGGAGGCCAGGGCCTGGATTGGACCCCATAGGGCCAAATAGTCTGTGAGCCTAACCCATTAGATTTGTTCACTAGATACCCCAGAGATAAGAAAGGATGTATCTGGCCGCAGTCTGGATGATGAGATGAGATAAACCCTGCACAGTGAATGTTTCCATAGGACTCATTACTTGCTCCATAAATGTCAATTTTGGATCATTAAAGTGCCCCTCCCTTGATCTTGGCTTCTTTCTCTTCCGGCTGCTGCCACCCTTGTGCCCACCTCATCTTCATTTTCTGAAGCTTCCCTGACCCAGCTTCCCTGACCCACCATGGAGGGTGTCTGGCCCTGCTGGCTACAGCAACCCTCACAGGCGTCTCCCTTCTCTGCACTTGGCATGAGCCAAGAGCAGTGGGGCAGTGGGCCTGGGCAGCCCATTAGTGTCAGCTAGTCCCAACCATTTGATTTATAGTTGCAGGTACAGAGAGAAAAGGTGGCTTATTTGGGACTGCATAGTCTCACATAAAGGCTACAGAACCAGAATGAGAACCTAGTTGGAACCTGCTTGACTATCCTCTGCCACTCTCTGGGGCTCAGAGACCCTGGGGCCAAGCAAGGGCTCAGCCAGATCCAGGAGATCTACTGCTTCCCCACTGCCCCTCAAGGGCTTGGGATGGCAACACAACCATGCTTGGCCTCTCCAGGGATCCACACAACAGATGTGTTGGACTCTTCTTGGCTCAGAGGGACAGCTCCATTGTGTGTGTGATTTGTCAGAAAACCATGCTCAGTTGAGTGGTAGGCTTCTACATAAATGTGTGTCTGCATCTGTATGCACATCTGTGTGTATGTGAGTGTGCGTGCGCGTGTGTGTGCATGGATACATGTATAAGCATGTGAATGTGTAGTGCAGCCCACAACCAGTCTCTGAGCTGTGCTGTGCCCCATCCCAGGGTGGAGACACACAGGTGTAGAGTGTAGGGGATACAAAGAGCAAGTTGGGCAAAGAGGCCCAAAAGACTGGCAGAGGCTAGTGTGCCTGGCCAAGGGAGCTGACTTCATGTTGACAGCAATGGCAAACCTCATGAAGATTCTGGCAGGGAATAATGTCATGGAGCTGTTTTGGGACTTTAATGCTGAGAGCCAACATCCTTACTGCAGAGGGTGAGGGGTGGGGGCATGCAAGGAGATGGAAGGGGTTGCAGATAGGAGAGGTGCATTACAGGCTCTGAGAACCCTCTCCCACGTCCCCTATGCATCCTCAGCTCCAAAGCCTTTAGCCAGCCCAAGGAACCCTTTAGATGCCTGCTTTGGAACCAAGGCCGAAAGCCCTGGCTCAAACACTATTGGGAGTAACTGAGCCTCTCTGTCTCTGGGAATGCCTCAGGGCTTTGAGGATTTTTGGGGGCAGAGGCTGGGCAGCTAGTGGACACTTTGGTGGGCATAGGGACCCCACTCTCATGTAGGATCTCATGAGGGTGGCAGTTAAGTGGCTTGGAAAGGGCACTGAAATAGGAGTCAGGTGGTAAGTCCTTGTCCTGGCCTTCCCACCTTCCTTTCTCCAGGCCTGTTTTCTCGTCTATTTAATGGGGAAAACATCCTTGCCCTATCGCCTCTTTAGGGAGGTATCAGTGGCAGGTGGATCTATGCGGGAAAGCTCTGTGCAAGTGGGGAGCTCAGGAGGGAGAGAAAGAAGGTTGAAGTATTGGCCTCTTCCAAGGGGAATCTCAAGGAGCTCTTGGCTGAGGGAGGCCCCCTTCTTCCATGGTAGGACCAGAGTTAGAGCCAGCGGGACCTTGGTGCTCACTGACTGAGGCTGAGTGAGCAACCTGCTGGCCTCTGGCACTAGACAGGCACCAGCAGGGAATGGTATTTGAGTCTTTAACGGCCAGTAGGGTGTATAGTGCCCTGGGAGGTCACGGAGTTGACAGATGATCACCTGAAGTCAGAGTGAGCTGAGCCACCTGGAAGAGAGTCCCCCCAGTGTCTCTGGAAAATGGGTGGGGCAACCTGCCTCCCTCTGGGTCTGGGTCATGTGTAAGGGAAATGAGGAGGCCCAGACTGTGGTGAGGGAGGACTGGCTTAACCCTACGCCAGAATCCCTAGCTAGGTAAGAGGATTTGGGATGTGCTAGGGCAGGGAGGTGGTATGCAGGGGTGAGGGACACACACTCTGGGTGATGGGCAAGCCAATGACCTTGGCAGGCTGCCGTGTGAGCAGTAGGACTGTGGGGTTGTCATGAGCTGTGCCTAGTCCAGGAAAGATGGGCTTTCTCCCCACGGCTGTGGGCCAGACCTCTCCCTAGTAACCGCTAGGACCAGTTCTGAGGCTTTGCTATCCACTTCTCCTGACTCAGGCTGGTTTGTAGTGGCTGGAGGAGGGTGAGCTGGGGTTGGACACTCAGCCTGGCACCAGCTCATGCTCACAGCTCTGATTCCACCTCTCTAGACATATTGCTCCCATCCAGGGGTTTCTGGGGGGGCAGGGGTGGGAGCAGGTGCAGCTGTCACCTTGCTCAGATGAGGAAGTTCTACCCAAGGGAAGAGGGCAAGACAGTTGGCCCCTAGAAACAAGTGCCCCATCTGCCCCATCCTATGGGGCCACTGCCCTTAGCAACTCTGCCTCATGGGACCACTACTCACCATGATTTGGTCCACCACTGCCTCCTTGGGGAGCCAGGGAGCTGTAGGACTTGGCTCTGCCCCAACCAGGCAGCCAGAGGCTAGACCCCCAAAATGCATCCCATTGAGAAGGTCTTCCCTGGTGTCCCCTCACGTCTGGGCTGGCCTTTTCTTTTCCTCCACTAGTAGACAGCAGAGCCACCCTGCCCACCTCCCGGGGATGGTGTGAGCCATACATTTTTCCCTCTTATCCAGCCCTGCCTCTCCATCCCCAGCACCAGCTGAGAAGGGGGTGGGGCCCCTGGCACTTGGCTTCTGCCCCTTCAGATCATTCCCACCCACCTGCACAGCTTTAGAGTCTCAAGATCTCCTTGTGGCCCTGGGTTATCTCCAAAAATCACACTTGTAGGCTCATTGGAGCCAGGCCTCTGTCTCCACCTGCTCTCCCCACCCCTATCCACAGAGCCCCCGTTCCTGTCCTGCCCAGTTCCAGGAAGCTGACTGCAGGAATATCTAGGCTCTGGGTTGAAACCCTGCTGTTTGCAACTCTAGGCAAAGCTCTTCTAGGGATGCTGTCTGCAGGGAGCTGGTCAGAGATCCCTAGGGGAGGGAGAAGTGCATGTCTTTGCCATGTGGCTCTATGGGTCTGGGGATCAGTAGCTTGGAGTAAAACCTGTGAGCCTGTGGCAGGGGGAAGATCTCTCCCTCCGTTCAGACTCTCCACCTGGGCAATGGGAGCAGCCCCAGCACATTCCAGCCAGCCGCCAACCCCCCGCTAGCACAGGCACCTGTGAGGGTCACAGTCCCCTGGACGGTGCCGCTGCTGGCACCCAGCAACCCTATAGCTGCAGCCCAGTCAGAGGCAGGGTCAGAGCCCTGGACTCCAGGACTGGGCATATACTCAAACCTTCAGGGGCAGGCTGTTCCAAGCAGCCCAGCCCCCGCCCACCCTCTCAGGTCCCCCTGAGGGTCTCTCTCAGCTGAGGGCCACCCACAGAAGCCAGGCATCCAGGCAGGAACGGAGCCTGCCAGCTCCCGGCCAGCCTTGTCCCTTGCGGCTAACTGGCCGCACCTCTGCCCCCCACTCCTGCTGACCCCTTGGGGACTTGAAGCTGGCACTCCACTGCTGCTCCCACTGCCCAGGGCAGAGAAGCATTCTTCCCATTCTCTCCACCTGCCTGCCCTCCAGGGCTCCGGCCACCCTGTGCCTGTGTCCCCAGATCCCCAAGGCTCACCTCAGTGGCGCTGTCTCCTCACCAGAGGCACTGCAGTGTGGGAACTGTCCCGAGGAGCTGGTTCTCAGCTGAAACAAAGAGGTGGGGGAGAAAGGGGGGGCAGCGGGAGAGGGAGAGGGTGAGTGAGCGGGCGAAGGAGTGGAGGCTGGAGGGGGAAGAGAGAAAGGAGAGGATGAGAGCGAAGAGGAGAGGGGAGGGGAGAACAACGAGCCTGCCGCCCGCCCGCCCACCCGCCCCCCTCGGAGAGAGAAAGCCTGACACCCAGGGACTAAAGGGCCAGTAGAGGAGGGGAGAGGAAATGGGGAGGGGGCAGGGGAGGTGAGGGGCCAGACTGAGAGCCGGGAGACTGTTAGAGGGGCGGGAGAGCAGGGACAGGGTGAGGAGGTGGTGGGCAAGTGAGGGGCGTGGGCAGGAGAAGAGCAGGGTGAAAGGCAGGTTACAGGGGGCCAATGGCTGATGACTGAGCTGGGCAGAGGGGTCCCACCCCTGTCCCGTGCCAGGCTCTGGATTCAGAGGAGACCAAGAGGACTTGAATGGCAGAAGGCCATGCACGAAGGGGACTGGCAGGGAGGGAAACCCGCCAGTCGTTGGGTTAGGGGCTGGGCTGGTGGGCTGGCTGGGAGGACTGCGGCCAGTGACAAGGCTACAAAGACGTGAGAAGAAACAACGGCATCTGAATGGAGGAATCGGTTTCTGCTGACCCCTGGGTTCCCCAGCCCTGAGCATCCCAGCCAGAGCCTCCTGGAGTGGGGGCGGGGGGCAGATCCACTCTGGGGCGGTTCAGGCTCTAAAGTGGCAGCCTGAGGTAGAGGGGAGAGGAGATGGGCTGTGAGGCCAGGCAGGGGTCCCAGTCATTATTTGAGAGTTCAGAACACCCAGGACACACACCATGATTGACCACACATCAGGATGCTGGTGTCACTGTCTTTTCAGGGAGGGGATAGTTGAAGGGGCCTATCCTGTGACTGAGAACTGGGTAGGGGAAGCCCCGCTTACGGAGAGTGTGTGCCCTGCCTCCACCCCAGGGAGGAGGGCAGGGTGGGGAGCACAGAGAGGCAGGAGAGGAGTGGGGATGAAAGAGGTAGGGAAGCAGGGAAGAGAGAGCGGATGGGGGGAAGGAGGCTGCAAGGGGTGGGCCCGGAGCTGTGGGACCACAGAACCAGAGGCTCCCACTCCACACCCCACAATTCTCAGGCTGCCTAATGCCGAGCTAATGAAGGATGAAATAATGAGCCACTTCCCTGCTGCTGCCCTCCTGCTGCCAAGTGCTGCTGTGACAGGCAAGGGCACTGCCTGGGGAAGTCAGCTCGGTGAGTCTGTGTGAGTGTTCGCTGGGAGGGAGGACAGGATGGCCTTGAGTACGGCCATCCCATCCCTCTCACCCCACCAGGCGCAGCCCCCGGGCCAGTTCAGCCTCCTCTCACACTCAAAGGCACAGAAGTTCCGGCCACCCTCCCACACCTTGTGACCAAGGGAAGTTCCCCTTCTTATCTCGGACTCCCAGAGCACATTCTTTGGAGAGTAGGAGGAGGGGAGGGAGTGAGGGCTTGCCTAAAGCTGTGACAGGGAGACTCCCAGAGAGTCAGCCCCTCAGTGCCACCCTGCATACAAGGGTCAGAGGTGTGTGCCCCTTAGACTGCCTCCCCAAGCCCTATCACCTCCTCAGGGAATCCCTGCTGGCCCCACCCAGCAGGGGTACAGTGACCTGGCTGCCACCCGTCCAGCTGTCTTTTCCTATAGCCTGGAGCTTGGAGAAAGGAAAGAACCTTCCTTCCTTCCTTCTTTTTTTCCTTATTCTTCTTTATTTATTTTTTATTTAGAAATGATTTCAAACTTACAGAAAAGTTGCCAGAATAGTAATAGTACAGAAGACACACGTGCGCTCCTTTGGGGATATGTTCAACTACTGTGAATATTGTGCTCCATTTGCTTTCTCTCTCTCTCTCTGTGTGTGTGTGTGTGTGTGTGTACATATTTTCTTTCTTACTCATTTGAGTACGTTGCAGACGTTTGAAAGGATTGCTTCCTGTCTGTCTCTGTCTCTGGAGCCAGCCCACGGGAGCCCAGACCACATTATGTAGAATGAATGAAGACCTGGGACAGGCAAGGAATGAGCAGATGTCACCTACTGAGAGCTTGAGACCTGGGGACTGGCCAAGGCCACCCTGGGAGTTCAGCCAGCCCAGGGCTTGAGTCGGGGTAGGGGGCTGTACTGGGCCTGGGGTCCTGGGAAGCAAGTGAGCAAACGGGGAGGGAGCCATTGCCCACCAAAGTGAGCATGTGGTGTTTGCCGGGTGTGGAGCCGCAGCATATGTTTGTAGAGATGGCGGCAGGCAGGCGGGCGGGGTGGAGCTGGGAGAGGGGGATGGCTGTGCTGCGGCACCTGGCACACTTGGGAGACAGTGTGCTGTTGGGCCCTAAGTGATGTGAGAGGACCCAGCTGTTGGAGGCCCCAGCCCCACCACCTGCCTTTGGGACTCTCCCTACAGCTCCGTGAAAGACAGGGCAGGGATGGAGTCCACCTGACCAGCTGGTCTGTGCTGATCTGCTCAGAAGGGGCATGATGGGGCTCCAGCCCTACTGAGGCTTACATACCGGTCCCTGACACAGGGCTGCATTCTTTCTGCTGCACCCCTAGTACCCCCAAGTAGGTTGGAGTCCCATCCGGAGATCTTCCTTCTAGATGGCTGTTGTCATTCCTCCCAACTCCCACCCTAAGGTCATGGTTAAGAATTTTGGTATTGGCCAGGTGTGGTGGCGTGGTGGCTCACGCCTGTAATCCCAGCATTTTGGGAGGCCAAGACGGGCAGATCATGAGGTCAGGAGATCGAGACCATCCTGGCTAACATGATGAAACCCCCGTCTCTACTAAAAATACAACAACAACAAAAAATTAGCTGGGTGTGATGGCGTGCACCTGTAGTCCTAGCTACTTGGGAGGCTGAGGCAGGAGAATGGCATGAACCCAGGAGGCAGAGCTTGCAGTGAGCCGAGATCATGCCACTGCACTCCAGCTTGTGTGACAAGGCGAGACTCTGTCTCAAAAAAAAAAAAAAAAAAAGAATTTTGGTGCTTAGGCCAGGCTTGGTGGCTCATGCCTGTAATCCTAGCAATTTGGGAGGCTGAGGCCAGTGGATTGCTTGAGGTTAGGAGTTTGGGACCAGCCTGGGGAACATGGTGAGACCCCTGTCTCTACAAACAAAAATTATGCGGGTGTGATGGTGCACACCTGTAGTTCCAGCTACTCGGGAGGCTGGGGTGGGAGGCTCACCAGAGCTCAGGAGAGTGAGGCTGCAGTGAGCCACAATTGTGCCACTGCGCTCTAGCCTGGGCAACAGAGTAAGACTGTCTCAAAAAAAAAAGTTTGGTATTATTTAGAAATCACATCTTGGAGATGATCTGAGTTCTAATGCAGTGATATTCTCCCTCCCTTGTAAGTGAAGTCCCCCTTCTTCAGAAAGCCCTTCAGACCTCTTCAGAGCCTCCCACCTCATATGCCTTCCTGGGAATGCCAGCCCTGTTTGTCCTTTGGCTAGTTTACTTGGGTGCTAAGCCCAGGAACTGGGGCTTTGCTCAGTCATCAGCCATTCTTCCTGCTGCTACCCCAGGCCAGGCACATAACTGGCATCTATAGATGACTGAACACTGGGCTCCTCTGGTGCCCCTGTGCCCAGTATGTCTGAAAGGCCACAGGCCCTGGGCTGGCTGAGGGGAAGGACGGCAAGGCGGCCCACATCAAAAGAAGAAAGGGCTTATTCAAGACCACCAGCCTGTAGGGGTCAAGTCAGGCCTTCGACCTGGGTCTCTGACCACTTGGTCAATGCCTTCTGCATACTCCCCTGCAGCACAGGCACACCTGTCTTGGGCTGTGGTCAGGGGCCCTCGCTGATGCCCACTGGGTGACCCCAGGGAGGGGTGGGCCCCCACCTTCCTCTGTTACCTCCAGCCCACCCAAGTGAAGCCCAGGGGACACCAGCGCCCATCCCCCTGAAGAGATTTCAGCCAATTAGCACATACAGTATTTACTTAATTAGGGTAATGACATAATTAGTGTAACTTGGGCTCCATCACATGGCTTCAACATGCAATTAGGAGCTGTCAGCGGGAGGCGACATTGTGAGAGTGCTCATTCAATTTTGGTTCCAGCATGGAGGCCTAGCAGCTGCCTCTGCTCAGAGGGAGGGAGATGGGTGGGTGGTGGCGGCTGCTGTGTGTGTGAGGTGACTGCAGGCAGCCCATAGCCTAGGACAGAAGAGTAAGTGGGGACAGAAAGGCATTTTCCTGGGCTAATGGAGTCCCTGACAGCCTACTCACATCACTGACAGACATTGCCACCCTTGACCCTAGCCCCAGGGCAAGGCAGGGGTGGTGGCTTGGCTGGGGTGGCTGTGATTGGGGGGCTGAGCACTGCAGGCTTCTCTACCCCCCAAGTTCTCTGCCTGAAATGCCACCATCAGCAGGCTGTTTTGTCTCTCTTTAGGGTTTTGCTGTTCATAAGAGCCACCGTCTCATACCCACTGGCCGGTTGGCTCTGCTTGGTGGCCCCAGGAGGCCACAGACTGACAGGACCGGGATGATCCCTGTTATCCTCATTGGATTCATGGGGAAAGTGGGGCTCAGGGCAAGGAAGGTGGTAGAGTCATGGCAGTGCCAATCCCAAGAGGGAGCCTGTTGTGTCTGGAGACTCCCCAAGCCTGGGTATGTTCCCCCTTGTCCCCAAGGAGGTCTCCTGCCCCATGGCCTCTTTCCCTTGGAAGGAGTGGGGCTGCCTTTGGAGTTACTGAGGTGGTCCCCAGGCTCCTGGCTCCCTTAGCCTCTCCTCCACCTTATGCAAGGCTAGGAGGCAGGGCCCTGACTCTGTCCACAGCCTTCCCCTCGGTGAACCTCAGCGAACCTCACAGCTTTCTTGAGTGGGGGGCATTGCGGGAAGGAAGGGAAGAAAGGAAGATGGGAGTCAGTGCCACCATTGTGAGGGTAGGGAAATTGAGGCTCCAGGGCCTTCAAGGAGGTGCTGTAAGAACCGGTATCAGCCCCCAGCAACTGTACTTCTGGCCCAGCAGGATGACCTGGGCTGACCCTCTCCTTTGGGTCTCAGTTTCCTCTTGTCAAAGGAGAGAGTTTACGCTCCATCAGACATCCTGGGACTATCCAGAGCCCCCTAGGAGGTGGGACCCAAGGAACTTGCCATCCCTCTTCCCTCCTTCCAAATTATGTCCTCAGAGTTGTCCCTTCCCTTTGTATCCTGCCCCTTTCTGGGTTAGCCCCATTGCACAAATGAAGCAGATGAAGGTCCCTGGCTGCAGAGAAGGGAACCCATTTCCTGGGCCCTGTGATCTCACTTGATCCCTGTGCTCAGCCTGCAGTGCTGGAACCACAGCCTTCTTAGAGGGTAGACTGGTGTTTAAAACCCCACAACTCCCTGCTCCCACCTCAACAGCAATTCAGGTGAAGTCACCAAGGCTAGGTTTACAACGCACTTCATGCTTCCATCTCATGGGCGTCACCTACATCCTGCTAAATGACAACGATGTCTCTGCCTCTTAGGTGGATAAACCAAGGCAGCAAGACCCGGTAAAGGACAGTGCCAAGTCCCAAACCCCGGCTTTGGTACCTGCAGGTCAGTGACTCCCCTCACACTGAGCGTCCTCAAGTCTGTCCTGCCCTGACTGCATGGCTCTAGATCTAGGATCCAGGGTGGGAGGGGCTCGGATGAGAGCAGGGTCTAGCCAGGTGGGAATGCTGCTGGTAAGATGGGGTGCCGCTGAGTGGGAAGGTCTGGGATGACGCCCAGAGCCCAGGCCTTCCAGATGGGAGACAGAGATTCTCCAGTTCAGAAGGGCAGAAAAAGTCTAGCCTGGACAAAGGAAATTGCCAGTCAGAGCAGTCTCCAGGGGCCTAGCCCCTCAGGCAGGGCACAGGTGGGGTGGGCACACAGAAGGCTGGTGGACAGCTCTGGTCACAGGCAGTAGTCACAACAAGACTAAAACCTCCTTATTTCTATGAAGGCTGGAGCATAATCTGTGAGATGACACAGTGAAGATCCACTGGCAGAGGCCAGGGCTGCCAGGAGGAGAGAGGAGCCCACTCTCACCTCTCAGAGGAGGCGGGGGCTGTGGCCAGAAGGTCCTGAGCACCCAGCCATCTGGCCTGGTGCCCCTGGACTTTTCAGCCTCAGGAAAGAGGCCCTTTCAAGCCAAGGAGGTGAGGACCAGCACAGGAGGGGAGCCTGAGGCCAAGGAACAAATGGCATAGCCATAGTCAGGGGAACACTGGCTGGTGGGAGGATCCTGAATTGTCTGTGTTAGGACTGGGCCTCCTGGGACTGGGTAGAGCTGGAGGCAGCCTCTCCTCACTTGGGCTAGCTGCCTAGGCTCATACTCAGACCTGGCCACATCCTGAGCCCTGAGATGGGACCCACAGCTGAGGGACCCCATATACCTATCCACCCTCCTTTCATCAAATGTTTGCTAAGTGCTGACTCTAGGCCAGCCACCTTGGGATTGGCTACTGGGGCAGGAATGGGGAGCAATGAGCAGGCAGAGATGAAGGCCAGCACCTCCAGAGGCTCATGTCCTCAGAGTCCAGACAGACACAGGCCCAGGGAGTTCTCTCCAAAGAGTAGCCAGAGAGAAATCCCAGGAAGAGCCAAGGCCAAGGAGCAAGTCAAGCTCACTAGTTCAAACAGGTGGTGGTCCCCACCCACTCCCTCACTGGTCAGAAGCCTGGGGACAGGCCAGAGTTTCCATTAGCAAATGATAGGAAAAGGGCATTCCAGGTGGCGGGACCATGTGAGCAGAGGCTGGGGGCCAGGATGTAGGATTCAAGGATACTATGCTCCGGCCTAAGGTATTTGGGTGGGCTCTGGGCAGCTCAAGGAAGGGGCTGGGGACTCCAATCACTTGTGGAAAAGTCAAGGCATTCCTCTAACACCCACTTAGCAGAAAGTTCCTACAGTGTGCCAGGCATATGGTGTTCTAGGCTGGGGATTCAGTAGGGATCAAAACAGATGAAGTTCAAGGGAGCTAGAAACAGCATTTTCAGATGCTGGCAGGTGCCATGCATAAGATTCTAACAGGGTGATCTAGGAAGCAATCTAACAGGGCTAGGGCCTGGGAGGAGACTTTAGAGTGTGGGGCCAGAGAAGGCTGCAGTGATGTTTAAGCCAGGATCTGAGTGATCCAGAGGTCAGGGGGAAGAACATTCAAGGCAGAAGGAGTAGGCGGTGTAGAGGCCCTGAGGCCTGTGAGGTCCTGAAGGACAGCCCACGTCAGTGGGGCAAGGAGAAGGGAAAGGAGGTGGATGGGACCAGCGAGGCAGGTGGGGCTCTGTAGGTTGGGTTAAGGCCTATGAACTTTATTATTATAAGTGTCATGGGAAGTCATTGGATTTTGAACTAGGGAGTGATTTTTTTTCCCTTAAATCACTATGACAGCTTCATGGAGACCAGATTGTGGAGGCTCCATGAAGACCAAGGGAGATGCTGTCGAGATGGGAGAGGATGGTGGCCAGGATTGGGTGCTTGCTGGGAGGTGGTGGGAAGCTGGTATTTGGGGATGTTATCTGGAGGCAAAGCCAACAGGACTTCAGGAAGGGTTGGCTGTAGGGTGTGAGAGAGGGTTGTCCAGAGCCGTTCTTCAGTTTCTGGCTTAAGCACATGAGCCAGTGGCATGACCATTTTCAGAAGAGGGGGATGCTGGGAAAAGCAGACCAGGGAGAGGGAAATCAAAGGTTCTGGGTTGTCTGTGTTAGGACTGGGACTCCTGGGGCTAGATAGGGCTGGAGGTGCCAAGGAAACAGTTGTCAGATTTAAGCCTGGAGTTCCAGAGAGGGGGTTGCCCCGGAGATTGATCCATCTTTAGCACAGAGGTGCATTGTGCTTATACAAGGGACAGGTTACCCCTCCAGCCCCAGGAACCCAGAGATTCAAATGAGCCATTGATCTGGAGGCCCTGGCAGGGTCAAGGCAGGGGCCAGTAGGGAGGGACCCTGCTCTTGAAGCCTCCCCCATATCTGTCTAGTGAACCAAGACCACCTCACCTCACCCCAAAGCTAGAGAAGTTGATGATGCAAACTTGGCTTTCAGGAGCCAAGGCCCAGCTGGAGGTGGAAGGTGCTGCCATAGGGACCCTGGAGGCCAGCTGTCTAAATGATCCTCTGCCTATCCTAGCCTAGCCTGGCCAGGACCCCATCATGGCTTAAAGTGCTCCTTCAAAGGGCCTGGGAGCCATTTATGTCCCTTGCCACCAGTTAGCTGTGTGTTCTTAGGCAAGCCCTTCATTTCTCTGTGCCTTCCCATTAGAGACAGTTGGAAGAGTAACTCTCTGAGCCCATGTCGTCCCTGTCAGAGGTCTATGAATGCAAAAGCCAGCCAGGTCATGCCTGTTACACCCCCAACTGAGCAAAGTGTGACTTCAGCCCCAGCTCAGACTGTGCAGTGGGAATGATGGGAGGCTGGAGCTGGGTGGGCTGCTGTTCTTACAGCATGGCCCATGGCCCCTGCCTCACCCCTCCTCAGCTCTTTAGGGCCCACTCCAGGCAGACAGGCATCACCTCCTGAGTGTCTCTTCTTCAGGGAGAGGAGGTGGTTGCCACTGCCACTGCCAAAGCCATCCTCCGGGTCCTGTGCTCCTCCATGCCAAGCACATTAGGGGATAATTGAGTAAAAATAGGCATTCCGACCAGTGTAGCTCATTAAGGCCTAATTAAGTTAATTAGTTCCAGGTGTGGATGGTGAGGCTCAAGTGAGGCAGCGACTGTTGTTTGCTGTAATTGCATTTTCGCAGCAGCAGTGATGGTGACAGTAATGGTGTGGCAGAGACAGCGGCTTTCTCCGAGGCCTGGAAGCCCGCCAGGAAGTTCAGGAGGCTGTCGCTGAGCTGGGAGGGGTACAAGGAAGCCAGGGGCCACACACAGAGTGGTGACTGGAGGTTCAAGGTCTCCCAGGCCCAGGGACACCCTGCTCAGTCTCTGCATGGGGGAGGTTGTGTGTGTGTGTGTGTGTGTGTGTATACAAAGCCACAAAGAGGCATCTTCCCCTCTGGTTGAGTAGGGGAGGTGCACTGTGACTGATCTTTTGGCCTGGGCTCAATTCCCTCACACCCCATCACAGTCCCCAGGAAAGACTTTACGGTGACTTTGCTGAAAGGGAATCTGTGGGCCAGAGGGAGTGGGCAAGACCTCTAGGAATCTGCCTCACTCTCTCTATTTGGCTTGAATCCCCCATTCCTGTCCCTTCTGGCAGGTGCATGGATCTTAGAGTTGTCCCCTCTTTGTGATTCAGGGCAGGAGTTGGGGCTACACAAGTCCGGGCCTCCGCAGAGGACCTGTTGGCCCAGTTAGTCTCCTGCCCCAAACGTCTCCCTCAATCCACTTTTTATCATGGCTTCTAGACTCAGCTGTCTTTGGGGACCTGCCTGTGTGGGACAGCTCTCTCAGCCTCAGTCACACTCTCATTCATGCATTCCTGCTTGCATGCATTCAACTGTTGTTCACTGAACATTTCCTCTGTGCCAGGCAGCAGGACCAGGGGATGGGAATGTAGGCTGGGTAAGACAGGTTGGACTCTGCCCCATGGCACCTTTGGTCTCTCCAAGGAGACAGACATGTTAATGACTCTGGCCACACAATTTTGCCATGGCTGTGGGCACCTAGGGGTGTTTAACCCAGGCCTGGGAGGCAAGATGTCCAAGCTGCAGTGAATGTGATGCAGGTGACAGGGGGACGGGGTGTGTGTCAGGAACTGAAAGGGCTTCCCTCTGGCTGGAGGACAGCATGAGGGCACTGAGTGGGGAGAGTGAGGCCAGATCAGGGAGGACTGTGGGCTGTGGAGGGGTCTACACAGGGCTGCTGGGTAGAATATGAACTGGCGCTGGTGACTGGGAGGCCAGGGAGGAGGTGGCCAGGGCTGCATCTGTGGATCCAGAAAGGAGTGGATAGATTTGAGGGATATTTAGGAGAAGAATCAGTGGGGCTTGCTGCTCTGCTTGGGTGTAAGGGATGGTTTAGAAGGAGGCTGTCAGCCTTGCAGAGAGGGGCCTTGGGAGTGGGGTTGGGCTCTGAGACATCCCCCCAGGCTGGAACTAGGATGAGACAAGGAAAGTACCTGGGGTGAAAAATTGGGGGAATTTGCAACCAGCCTTGTGTTCCTGCTTGTGCCTCTCTCAGGTGTCCTGAAATTTCTCGCTAAGACAGACACATTTTGGAAAGTGGAAGCCACTCCTGGAGATGGGACAATGGGGGCATACTTCTCAGAAGGGTGTGCCCCCTGGGTCCTTCAACCCCTACCTGGGAGGTGCTGTCTTCTCTGTACCTTCCAGCACTGGGCTGGGGCCAGGATTGACACCTTAGGGCCTCATTTGCTCTGGATAGGTACTCTCTTTCCATTCAGGTGTCCAAATGACAGGAAAGGTGCCCATTCAGCTTCCCCTGGCATGCCTCTCATGACGGGGAGCTCCCGCCATCTGGGCAGCCCAGTACTTTGGTTGGGACCATTATAAAAATGTTGTATCCTGAGCCCAAATCTGTCTTGCACTGTCTTCTTCCAACAGTTGACTCAGCCCTGCCTCTTACCCTCCCCTACTATCCAGGCAAGTCTGCCAATTTCTTTTCCCTAGCCAGCTTCACCTCTCAGAGTCTCAGTGTCCCCACCTGCAAAAAGGGAAACAGTAATAGCCACCCCCTTCTAGGATTGGTGTGAGGATTAAATGACATAATGTGCATAAACTTCATGGCATATGCTCACTTTTCTATTGTATTTTTCAGAGACAGGATCTAACTGTGTCACCCAGGCTGGAGTGCAGTAGCGTGATCATGGTTCCCTGCAGCCTTGACCTTCTGGGCTCAAGCGATCCTCCCTCCTTAGCCTCCCAAATAGCTGGGACTACAGGTATACACATGCCACCATGCCCAGCTAATTTTTAAAATTTTTTTGTAGAGATGGGAGTCTTGCCATGTTGCCTAGGCTGGCCTCAAACTCCTGGGCTCAACAGTCCTCCTACCTTGGCTTCCCAGAGTGCTGGGATTACAGGTGTGAGCCACCACACCTGGCCACATGCTAATTTCTTAGTAACTGGTTCCTAGCCCATAATAAAGATGAATAGCTGCAGAGGTGGACACTGTGCTCCTTCTGGCTTGGGCTGCCCGGTGGTACAGCCTTGTACCACTGGTACAACAGTGGTACCCATCTGTTGGCCCCAAGTAGCTGATCCTGCTACCACCCTACTCACATCCAGTGTAGATGCAGAGCTAATTGCAGAGAAGAGTGTCCATGGGGAAGAAGTGACATTTTCTTGGGATAGCAGAGCCACGATGACATGCAGGGTCTGCGCTGCTGGTTATTGAATCAGTTCTCTGCTCAGCCCCAGCCCCTCCCCTCTGGTCCCTCTGCTCCTCAAGTGTCTCACTGAGGGGCACCAGTGGACCTGTCGTGCCTGTGAAGTGGCCGTGGTGGTGGGAGTCCCTCCTGAGCCTGAGGGCCCCGCTGAGCCCCAGATCCCTTGGAGGGTCGCAGACCCTTTAGAAACATATCATTGTCTGGGGTGCCCATACTTTCCCCACAAGGCTACAGGGTGTTGAGCCTGGGGCAAGGGGCTTGCAGGAAACCCTGGCTTCCCTCAAAGATCAGAAGAGCCTCCCAAGATAGGATAAAGCCATCCTGTTGCCTCTTTCTGTGCCTTCCCATCCCGGAGCCTCTGTCTGCAGCAGCGGAACTGGCTGCCGCAGCACTCTCTGCTTCTTCTTCTGTTTCCCTGTTGAAAACCAGTGCTTGTCTCAAGGGGGAATTCTTTAGATTTAAAGGACAGCAGTGATCATCCTCCCTGAGCCCTGGTCACCAGGGACCACGAGGTTCCTTTCAGAGGACAGAGGGCACCACAGGGGAAGGCAACCACAGGGGCAAAGGAATGCCCAGATCATGGGCAGGGCAGCCATTTGGGCAATGCAGTGTCATGTGGGTGGGCAGGGGCGATGGGTGGGAGCAGGGTGTGTGGTGTTTGTGGGATTGGCAATGAGCTGGTGTTGTGCAGAGCAGGCCTTACCTCCTTCTCACCCCAGCTGAGGGAGGGTTGACTGTTTCTACACACCCCCTTGTTTTTCACACCCTGGACTTGGCCCCAAGGGACTTTCCCAAAGGCACACAGCTGGTGCGGCCTGGGGGAGGATGACAGAGGTGTGGGCCCCCTCACACCCATGCTGAGTCCCGCTGGCAAGGCTCCTCCCTATGGGGGCACTAGGGGAGAAAAACTGTGAGGTTCAGTTTGTTTGGTTTGGGGGCCTAATACTTGAGGCCCTGGGCCTGCGGGAGGTCTGGCTCTGCCACTGGCTCACCGTGGGTGTGACCAGGACCAGGACCCACCTTTGCTCTATGCCTCAGTCTCCTCAGTTGCACAAAGCAGTTAAGCTCTGGGTTGGCTCATGCTTTTTTGCATCCCAGAACCACAGCACACCTGGGCAGAGGGGTCATCCGCAGTTGCAGTCACAGAGGGGAAAATGAGGCCCAGAAATGGGACAGTTCACTCTGGGGCCAGCAGACTCAGTTCTGAGCATGTGGCCAGCAGCCAGGAGAGGAGGCTACAGGGGGAAATGTCAGCAAAGCCCAGCCTTTTTGCATCTCCAGTTTTCTTTAACCTGCCGTCCAGCCTTCCTTTGCCTGAGTTCACAACTCAACCCCAGCTGAGTGTATCCTGACGCAAGGCCCCCTTCCCTCCACCCACCAATTATAGCTGGTCACAAAAGCTGGACCGTGACCAGACAAAGGGACAGGGATGAAAGTGTTGGTTGTCATGGCAACCTGGTGGGGTGGCTGGGACCCAGGGGAGGGGCCTGGCTGTGTGCCTGAGCCCAGGCATCAGGACGACCTCTGAGCATGAGGCAGGGCAGCCTGGCGGCCCACAGGGACCCCCCTCCTGCTCTGGGCCCACCAAAGCTGGGCATACAATGGCTACCTCAGCCCCTCCATGGGCAGCACCTGCTCCCTGGGCCTCCTCCCCCAGTGGCCCCATTATCCTGCACCTGCTGACCACCGCCCCCCCGACCTGCTTCCCAGCCCAAGTTCCCTCCCCAGGGCAGGCCCTGCCCATCCTCAGGCCCACCTGCCTTCTCTAAGAGCCAGCCAGGAGGGCTGGGGAACCAGGAGGGGTAGCAGGGAAGGCCCCAGGCAGGGACCAAGGGTCCAGCTGCCAAGCCAGCTCCGCCTGGCCAGCAGTGTGTGTGTCTGCAACAAGGCTCTGCTCCAGGACCTCAGTCTGCTCACCTGAAAACTGGGAGCAGCCAATCCTGCCTTCAGGGCCTGCAAGGACCAGTTTCTCTCTGCTTGGAGGGAAGGCTGAGGCCAGGTTGGGAAGAGAACAGAAAGGGGGTATCTTGGGTCATACTCTCAGGGCCCCCTCTGTTGGACCAGGTGGAGACCTGAGCCCCTTCTGTACACTTCAGAGTCACTGCTTAGGGTTGGAGATGACATTTTCCAGAGGCCTCCAAGGGTACAGAGGAAGTGGGCAGGAGACCCAGTATTGCCAGGCTCTTTTTTCTTTCTTTTTTTTTTTTTTTTGAGATGGAGTCTCTGTCACCCAAGCTGGAGCACAGTGGCATGATCTCGGCTCACTGGAACCCTGTGCCTCCTGGGTTCAGGCAGTTCTCCTGCCTCAGCCTCCCATGTAGCTGGGACTACAGGCATGCACCACCACATCTGGCTAATTTTCATATTTGTTTTGTTTTGTTTTGTTTTTTGAGACGGAATCTTACTCTGTCGCCCAGGCTGGAGTGCCCTGGTGTGATCTCGGCTCACTGCAAGCTCCGCCTCCCAGGTTCACGCCATTCTCCTGCCTCAGCCTCCCGAATAGCTGGGACTACAGGTGTCTACCACCATGCCTGGCTAATTTTTTGTATTTTTAGTCAAGACAGGGTTTCACTGTGTTAGATAGGATGGTCTCGATCTCCTGACCTCATGATCCGCCACCTCGGCCTCCCAAAGTGCTGGGATTACAGGTGTGAGCCACCATGCCCAGTCTCATTTTTGTATTTTTTAGTAGAGACAGGGTTTCACCATGTCGCCCACTGGGCTCGAACTCCTGAACTCAAATGATCTGCCCACCTCAGCCTCCCAAAGTACTGGGATTACAGGCATGAGCCACCACACCCAGCCAGGAGAAAGTGAGTGCCAGGCTCTTGAGTGGCCTATCAGGAGTACAGGGGAAAGAGAAAGACAGTGGGGTGGGGACTTTCCAGGAGGAGAATGCTCCACAGGGGGCAGCTGGAGGATGACTGGGGGCCCAGGTGATGGACAGTCCAGTTCTTCCATATATAGGGGAACTGAGACTCTAACAACTATCAGTGTCTGGTGCATAAGGTAGGCCTGCTGCTGGCTTCCTGATGCCCCACCTCAGGATGGTGGAGTGGAGGAGGGACAAGGAGTGAGAGGAGTAGGAGGCCAGGCAGATGCCCCTCCTCCTCCTGTAAAGGGAAGTGGAGTTCCCGGGGCAACGGGTCTTTGTCTCATGGTCTTTTTTTTTGCGGCTCCCTATATCCTGCAGGACAGCCACAGGTTCCCATCCCACTCTGCCAAGACTTTGGGTGAGGCCCCTCCCTTCTTGCCACCTCAGTTTGCAGACCCAGAGTGTGGGAGCGGTTTGCCAAGAACATTGTCAGCTCTAATGGCCACACTAGCTGTTTGAATGTCCCCAGGCCATTTGCAAGGGGTGGTGGGGAGGAGGGTTGTCGCACCTCTTTGGGAGTGAGGGATTCCATCTCTTTGGAACAAACCCTTCCTTACTGACCTGCTGGGAGTTTTTTATACACTCCCTCCTGGAGGTCTGGCAAGGGCAGTGCTTTTGCCGGGAATGGAAGTATTTGGGGCAGGAAAAGTCTTGGTGTCCCTCACACCACTCTGTGCTGATGACCCCACCATGATGCTGGGCAAGGTTTCTGTTCCTTATCGTGCAGAAGAAAAACTGAGGCCTAACGAAGGAAAGGACTTGCCCGGTGAGCAATCTGAAGAATCCAAGCCTCCTGCCCCATCCAGAGCCCTTCCTAGGGGTGGATGAAAGGTCAGGCTGGCCTCTGGTCCCCAAAGTGGCCAGCCTTGGGGGACGGGTGGACGGGAGGGCCCAGCTAAGCCTTAGCAAACCCAGGTTCCCTGGAAAGTGGGAGTGGGGGCACTTGGTGGGTCACAGGGCCAGGTTGATGAAGTCACCCACTCTGCCAAGATATGACTCAGCTGACGCTCACCAAACTCCTTGGGACCGAGGGAAAATTAGAGGTGCTCAGAGTCTAATTATAATAAACAGTTTCCTGTGCAGCTCCTGGAGCCCCCCTGGGAAATGTCCTGTGGAAGATGTCTTTGTCTCAGAGCCTGCCATCTGGTGCTTTGGCCCAGGAAGGTGGGGACCAGCAGGCATCCCCCCTGGGCTGCTGCTCCTGGAGCACAGAGCCTCAGCATCCTGCACCCTCAGATGGAGGTCAGAGAAAAATAGGCTAGGGGAGAGGAGGTGAGGGTGGGATAATGTGGGATCATGTGCAGCTGGGCTGGTGTCAGCAGCCACTATCTTTGGCGTGGTGGCCCTGATATGGGTTGCTGTATCTTCCAGTCATTCCTATGGGTCTTTCCCAGACTGACGCATGGGCAGGGCTGCTGAGAAAAGCTGTGCCTCTGCCCCAGCACCCCCTGACCCCACCCATCAAGTCCACCCTCCAGTTGGGAGAAACAGCAATGACCATCACATGGTACAGAGTGAGTGGTTCTCTGAGCTGGGCTTCCTGAGAGTAGACCCTTTCAGCTGTGGCCTGTCCATCTGTCCAGCAGCCACATCCCCTGTGATGTCACAAACCCACAGCTCAATCCCACCGTCCAGTGAGGGACTCAGCAGTGACCATCTACCAAGTGGTACTGACCATCGTCCTCTGGGGCCCTGAGGAGCATGTGTGTTCTGTTGGCCAAGGCACTCAGGGAGGGCGTCCTGAGAAGTAACCCAAGATGGGTTGGAAGATCATAGAAAAACAAAGAGGGAGGAGGCTCTGGCAGGGAGGCTGCACAGGAGTAAAGGTGGGCACGGGATTAGGTGGGGTCTGTGATGGATGAAGACTGTCTGTTCATGGACCAGTGGTCTCCAGTCCTCCAGCCCCCGAGAAACTCCATTCTACTCCTTCTTCCTTGAGCTCTGGGCTTTCAAGGTCTTGTCTGTCAAGGTGATCATGTGGATCAAAGGAGAATTAATTTGTCTCCATTTTTATTCATCAAAGAAATGATTATGCTGATCAGAACTGCTGAGGGCAGCTAAGCAATGGCAGGGAGGCTTGTGTCGGGGAGGCCTGGGGAGGTGGTGAATCCTAGACCTCACCGAGTCCCTTCTCTGACACGCCCCCATGCCTGCAACTCACTTTCTCTTGGCATAGCTCAGAGCCCCCGGCCTAGAAAATCAGAGGAAGATCCTGGGGGCCCAAGAGGCAGGCTGAGGGCAGGTGGGGAGCGGGTAGCTCAGCCATGCAGTCTGGATGCCTGTCACCTTCCGTTCTGGCTGGCCAGCCACATGAAGGGCCCATTCTGCTGCCCATTCACAAGGGGCTTTCATCTCGGCAGTCAGTGAAGCATTGCTCCTGTCTCAGCCAGCAAGGAGACACAGGGGAGGGGGCGTGCAGACCTGCCATGCCCTCAGACCCCATGCCGGAAAGGCATGGCTCTGGGCCAGGGCATCCTAAGCAGCCCATCTGTCCCAATCCCCCAGCTTCCAGGCCACCAGAGTCCTCAGCAAGGGGGCTCTGAGCAAGAGATGGGCAGTGACTCCCCAACTCTTGTAGAAACCCAGTCCGCCTGTTTCAACAAGAGTAAGGCTGACCTGTCTTCCAGCTTATTCAGATTAAAAGATGGCCCTCCCATCACAAGAGGGGCAGAAGTCCAGTGGGTCATGGCTTAGCCCCTTGCTCCTTTCCCAGGGAGCAAGGTAACTATGGTAGCCTTCAGGACAGGGCAGGAAGGCCAAAGCCTGAACCCTTGCCCAGCCATGGGAGAAGACAGAGCATTAGAGGGTAGCCCCTGAGACCCAGAAGAACAGGGACTGACTCACAGTCTCCTGCTAGGAAGGAGGGAGGCCACAGCATGCCCTTGAAGAGGGGTGAAGTGGAGCTGGCAGGGCTGCTGGCAAAACCAGCTCCCCTTGGCCCCCACCTCTCAAGTCCATTCTCCAGTTGGGAGAAACAGCAGTGACCATCACATGGTAGGCAGTGAGTGGTTCTGTGAGCTGGGCCTCCTGAGAGTGGACCCTTTCAGCTGTGGCCTGTCCATCTGTCCAGCAGCCACAGCCCCTGTGATGTCACCAGCCCACTGTGTTGCCTGGCAACTTTCCAGGATTAGCTTTCTGCCCCTCTCATTCCTGACGTCCCACCATAGGCTGATGTTGCCGTGGCAACCCGGATGGATGCTGCAGCTTTTTGGACAGCTGTACCCAGTGTGGGAAGTACCAGGCAAAAGCAGGGAAGCAGGTGCCTCTCTACAGGCCAAGGGGGGGGGGTACCCAGCCTATACCCAGACCCACTGAGCAGCCAGACTGCCCTGAACAGGATGATGGGATCCCTGTCCCTTCTAAGAGCTGTGGACACCTTGCCTCCAGTTCCCGTCATGCTCCTTCCTTCCTTCTGCAGTGATCGCCGAGTACCTACTGTGTGAATGCCAACAAGAAAAATAAAACCACGGTTTGGATTCAGGAAAGGTTGCACCAGCATCAGGTCTTGAAGGATGAGTAGGAGTCCGCCAGATGTGGGAGTGAATGGAGACAGGTTCTAGACAGAGGAAGCAGAAGCCTGTGCAAGGGCTGAACTGCTGTCTCCAGGCACAGCTTACACCCTGTCTCTGGGTTCCTCATGGCCTGGCCTCTCCATCTTTCCCACTCAATATAATTTATGGTGGGGATAGGGTCCAGTTCAGTTCCAGACACTTAGTGCCCAGCAACAGGCCTGGCATCAAGCCAGCACGACTAAAATGCCAAGTGAAATTCAACATCAGGGCCTATGACCTCCCCCAACATTAAATGTCTCACCAAGTCTGTTTCCCCATCTATGAAATGGGGCCAGTTTTGAGAAGGCTCTGGGCACGGGTTCTCAGGTCAGATGAGGTGATCTTTTTCTTTTGGTTCATTTGGTTTGTGAACCACTTCTTTCCCTTACAGAAAAAATCGGAAGCCTGATACAGTGGACATCTGTGACCATCAGATTCTTTAATTGTTACATTGCACCACTTTTGCTTTATCTCCTCTTTCTCTTTTTATCTAGTTATGCTTACCTATATATAATTTTTGCTGAACCATTTGAAAGGAAATTGTAGCAGATATTCTGATGTGTTTCTTGAAACACTTCAGGCCACATCAACTAAGGATAGTCTGATACAATCACAGTAGCATTATCACATCTAAGAAAAATAACGATAATTCAGTATTCAGAATAGGGCAGGAGGATCAAAACCTGAACCCATGCCAGGTCCTGAGAGCAGATGAGGGGCATCAGAGGGTGGGCGCCTGAGCTGAGGGGGGGGTCGGGCGCATCCTCTGCCCAGCGGAGGCGGCGGCCAGAGTGGAGTCACCCCGCAATGGGCGGGGGAGTGGGGGGGGGGGGGGGGGGGGGGGGGGGTGTGGCTGTGTAAGCCAAGCCCCAGGAGAACAAGAACCCACTTTTTCCTCAGTGCCCTGACCAGCTGTCCCGCAGCTGTGGCTTAAATGCCAACTTCCAATTCGTAAATTTCTCCAATTATTCTTCCCCAAATTATTTACATATCTATATGTATTTAAATCGGGAATTAATCAAAGTTCTCACACTACATTTAGCTGTTTCGCTGCTTACTCTAAAAGGGCACAGGAGGGAAGATGGGTGGGTAATGGAACTTTGAAGAGTAACACTCCCAGGCTGGCCCTAATCCTGCCGATCGGGGCATGTGCTGAAACACCCCAGTCCCAGCGTCCTGGGCGGAAGTAACCGAGACCTGGAGTTGGTGGGTAGGTATGGGTTCAGGCTGGGGAGGTTCGCGGACGGAAGCTCCCGCCTTGCGGTGCCGGATGGCCCCGCCCCTTAGCAACGGCTTAGCGTCCCTCCCTAGAGACAGGGATGACGCATCCCCGCACTGCTCGGTGGAGCCGGTAGGTAGGTGAGGCGGAGGGGTTGCGAGGCCAGCGCGGGCAGCGGGACCTCGAAAAGGCGCGGAGGGCTAGTGGACGGGGGTGGGGGGTGGGGTCTCGCAGGAGTCTGGTTGCTGAACCTTGGCCAGGGGGAAAGAAGGGAGGTGCACTTTATTTTATTTATTAATTTTGAGACGGAGTCTCGCTCTGTCGCCCAAGTTGGGAGTGTAATGGCGCGATCTCGGCTCACTGTAACCTCCGCCTCCCGGGTTCAAGCAATTCTCCTGCCTCAGCCTCCCGAGTAGCTGGGATTATAGGCACTCGCCATCATGCCGGCTAATTTTTGTATTTCTGTAGAGACGGGGTTTCACCCTGTTGGCCAAGCTGGTCTTAAACTCCTGACCTCAGGTGGTCCGCTCGCCTTGGCCTCCCAAATGTTTGGATTACAGGCGTGAGCCACTACGCCCGGCCTAGAAGTGCACTTTAAACAGCCTTGCAGTTAAGTCCTGTACTTACCAGACCACTTTTTGGGCCCCACCCCCATGCTGAGCATGTGGAAGTCCCATCAGCTACCCAGTCCCTCTCCGGATCCCTACTAGAGTTGTTACAGAGGTCAACTTCATTCCTTTCTCCACTTCGCCCATCCATTAGTTCATTTGTTCACACAATCATTCAGCAAGTACTTTCTAGGCACCAGCTGTGTGCCAAGCCCATGCCAGTCTCATGCTAGGTGCTAGGTGCCAAGTTTCCAGAGATCAACGTTACTTGAAAATGCCTGTGCAGCTGACAGGAAAGACAGATATGCACATATAATACAGGGAGACATACACTGGAGGGGAAAGATACAGTTGTGGGGGGCAGTTTGCATCAGGCGAATGCTTCAAAACGGTGGAGAGAACCCCAAGCCTGGGGGAGCAATAACCATTCATGGTGTTGTTTGCCTGGTAGCCCCAAGGTCAGATACTTCCAAAATCCCTTAAAGTCACAGATCCATTTGTCTGCTTATGCAGAACCCCGGGGTGTGAAATGGATAAAGGTGCAGGGTCCTTGTTGAATCAGGGGTGGGTGGCATAGAAGCCCTCCTGCTTAGGTGGCTCCCCACAGGTACCCACTTTGCAGAATCTCAGCACCCAGTTGGAGAACACTGTTGTGGTGCTAGAACATGGACCTTTGAGTCAGCCAGAGGTGAAGACCTCAGTTTCCATTCTGGTTCTGCCAGTGTTTGGTTGTGTGACCTTTGCAAGTTTCTTTACTTTCCTGGGCCCTAGTTTCCTCAGTTGTAAACTGGCAATAATAGTGGTACCTGCTGTGAGGTTGGAATACGCCTATTCATCTGTGTCTATTCAGCCAAGTGCTTGGCTACTCGTTGAATCAAGTGGGGTTGAATGTCAGTGAATCCAACCAGAAGCTTCCTCTGGCTCAAGCCAATAGGGCTCCCAGGTGATCTGAGTGGAGAGAAAGAAGAACTTGGGTTCAAATTTCAACTGTGGCTCTTGCTGGCTGTGTGACCTTGGGCAGTTCACTTCTCTGAGCTTCGTTTTCCTGCCTCTGAGAAATGAGGATACTCTCAGTTCCCACCTTAGAAGTTTAAATGAGATGATGCATAAAATAAGTCTAAGCCCCCAATAACAGTCACCATTCCCAACACTGTGCCCACCAGGGCCACCCCTGCCATCTCACTGGCCACTTACCTTCAACACACAGGGAGAACTGCCAGAATGACCAGAGGCAGAGGCCTTGCTGGGAGCCATGTCCTTCTCCTCCCTGCCAGTCACACTCATTCCCAGGCAGAGACTGCTGTCACCCATGAGGCCACGGCAGGAGGCAGACTGAGTCTTTCTGTCTGTCTGTCCTAGCTCCTGAGTATCCTGATAATGCACAGGTGCACAGAGTTGGGGCAGGGCTGGAAGGGAGCCACTGTGGAGGGCTGAGGGATGGAGTGGAAACAGATTCTGAGTTTGCAGCTCACTCTCACACCATCTTTGGGACACACCTCGGTGCGTCCCCCTATTGCCAGCTTGCATGGAGGGAAACAGTTTACCGGGGCAGCAAGTTCACCCATTATGGATTCATTTTGCCCCCAGCAACCCTGCAGTTTCCTGGACATTTGCACATCTGTTATCTCCAAAGATCCTTATAACTCCTTATAATGCACCAGTAAAGCAAACCAAGCATGTTCAGGCCTCTCTGAGAGCTGAGGAAGTCATGGAATGGAATGCTCTCCTGTGGATCTGGGACCCTGGCCTCTCTAAGCCCTGCTCTGTTGGGTGATTTTGTTCAAAGATGAAACAAACATCTATGGGTTTGCAGCATGATGAGGCTGAGCCCCAAGGGGTCCTCTGTTCTTTAGGGTGCTCCCGGAAGGGCTGGTGACTGTTAGACAGGTGGGCCAGACTCGGCATTGTCTTCAGCACCTGCCCTGGGAGGCAGCTGGCTGCCAGAGACTGGATTCAGGGAGCGGAGTTCCGCTGGGGGAGGCCTGGCAGGCCAGACTGGCTGGGGGCAGGTCGGCCTTTGGGCTGAGTGTCTGGGGCTTCCTGCCAGAGCCCCATCTGCCCTTCTTCAGCCCTCAGGCACCCTGACAACTCACCACCCCCTTCTTAGAAATGGACTCAGCTGCTGAGTGCTGCTTCAGCACTGCTGGGTAGGTTTGCTCTAGACAGCTCTGGCCATCCACCCCACTCCTCAGGTCAGTGCAGGCAAGGGCCCCCTGCCACAATCCATCAGGAGGCCTGCAGTAGCACAAAACACCCAGCAAAAAGAGTGCCCTGTTCTTCAAGCTCTCGGCTCTTTGTCTCAGTGTGCAGAAGGGATGGGAAAATGGGATGGGGCCGGGGAAGGGCGGCTTGCTTGGGCTAAGCCTCTATTTCCTTTTGTTAAGATGCTTTCCTTTTATTTCTTTTCTTTTCTTTTCTTTTTTGAGACGGAATCTCGCTCTGTCGCCTAGGCTGGAATGCAGTGGCATGATCTTGGCTCACTGCAACCTCTGTCTCCAGGGTTCAAATGATTCTCCTGCCTCAGCCTCTGGAGTAGCTAGGATTACAAGTGTGCACCACCACGCCCAGCTAATTTTTGTGTTTTTAGTAGAAATGGGGTTTTGCCATGTTGGCCAGGCTGGTCTCGAACTCCTGACGTCAAGTGATCTGCCACGTCAGCCTCCCGAAGTGCTGGGATTACAGGCATGAGCCACCAAGCCTGGCCTTTTTTTTTTTTTTTTTTTGAGATGGAGTTTTGTTCTTGTCATCCAGGTTGGGGTGCAATGGCGCGATCTCAGTTCACTGCAACCTCTGCCTCCCGGGTTCAAGTGATTCTCCTGCCTCAGCCTCTCGAGTAGCTGGGATTACAGACATATGCCACCACACCCGGCTAATTCTGTATTTTTAGTAGAGATGGGGTTTCACCATGTTGGCCAGGCTGGGCTGGTCTCAAACTCCTGACCTCAGGTGATCCACCCTCCTCAGCCTCCCAAAGTGCTAGGATTATGGGAGTGAGCCACCGCCCTGGCCTCTTTTTTTCTAATTGCAATTTTTATTGAGATAATTGTAGACCCTCTTTCTATTTTTTGCACTAGTATTATATACAAACCTCCTCTTCACCATATCCTTGTCCAATTTCTTGTCATGTACTCCTGCCCGAGGATTCTCCATGGTGATGAGTTTTGAGGTAGCCAAAAGCAACAGTGGCTTTTCAAGGGCTTGCTCCTCCCACAATAAAAACTCTATCAACCCTTGTCCTCCAGGTGGTGGATGTGCACGCACCCCGGCAGCATCTGCTACTCCTTTGCGTAAGACAGGAGAGTATACGTTTCCTGAGCTGATCTGACCCTGAGAGCCAGGGTGGGTAAATGCTATTTTGTTGCTGGTAGAGGGATCTGTGGGCCTATGGAGGGTCAGGATTGGGGTCCTGCTGGGGAGGCCATTTATTCCTCTGGCTCCTGGGGTATGGGAGGAGGTAGAGTGGGCAAACACAGGGGACGCAGGGCATGGTCCAGCGCTCACAGGTGCTAGGGAGGCTCATGCACCACACTGGGAAAAGGCAGGGGAGTCGAGCAGGGCTAGGCTGGGGGTGCTAGGGCTGCTTCTGGCTGAAAGTCATTTTAGGGAAATTTATTGGGTGAGCAAGCTCTGGGCCTCCCTCCCCATCTCCCGCTACTGAGAAGCCAGGCCTTACTCTATAAAATGGGGGAGAGGGGTGGACAAGTGCAGTCACACGCAGGGGTTGGGGGCATCTGCAGTGCTTCCCCTCACTCGGCCCTTAACTCTGGGTAGGCTAATTTCTCACATGCAGTGTCCAGGGAAGGCCCCACTGTCTCCTGGTGGGACTTGGGGTACTGTATGCCCGTCCAGATTAGGAGGAGACCACTCCCTCCTCCTTGCTCTTCTGTTACCCGTGGGTCATGGGCTGGGGCTTGTGGCAGACAGACAATCTAGGCATCCATATGTCTGGGGGCTGAGACAGAGGCTGGCAAGGGCGGACTGACGCTGAGATCTTCTCCTAGGAGCTTCGGCTGGGGCATCTCTCCGAGAAGCAGCATGGAGCAGCCTAACAGTAAAGGCTGTAGCCCAGGAAGAACCCCTCAAGGCCCAGAGTGCAGCAGTGCTCCTGGAGTCCAAGTGGGGACCCACAGGGGCCTAGAGTATAATCCGGGGAAGATTCTTCCAGGATCAGACTATGGATTGGGGAATCCTCCAGCCCTTGACCCCAAGCTCCCACATTTATCCCTGCCCCCGGCCCCACCCACACTCTCAGACTTGGGGCAGCCCCGGAAGTCACCCCTGACAGGCAATGATAAGAAGTACCCACTGATGAAGCAGCGTGGGTTCTACTCTGACATCCTCAGCCCTGGAACCTTGGATCAACTTGGAGTGAGTATGGCAGCCATCCCCTACCAAGCCTCAACCCTTGCTCTGGGCTCCGTTCACCCATCCTTTCATCCTTCTCCCCATCAGTCAGTCCATCTGTTCATTTAGCTGTCTGTCTATCAACCTATCCATCTGTCTATCCATCTACCCTCTATTCTGCCCTCATCCATCCTTCCATCCATTTTTCTCACCACCCATCCATCTGTCCATTCGACAACTCATTACTGAGCTCCTGCTGTGTGCCAGGCCCTGGATGGAGCCCTGGAGATGCGGCGGGGATGAGACGCCCATGTCCCTATTGTCGTTGTCATGGGGCAGTGGCTTTGGTAGGGAAGACCACCTCCCCTGGCTCTGGTTGGGAAGTTCCACAGATGAGGTGATGTACTGCTGAGATCTAAGAGACAGGATGTAAGAGTGGGGCCTGGGAGCGTGTTCCAGGCAGAGGAGACAACAGGTACAAAGACTTGGGGTCCCTGAGAGAGGGCACAGCTGTGTGAAGAAGGCTAGAATGTGAGGGAGGAGGCTGGGGGCAGGGGAAAGAGGGGAGGGAATGACAAGGAAAGAATTCAGAGTCCTGTACGTCCCAGGCAGTCTTAGGCTTAGGCCAGGGAGGGGCCAAGAAAGAGAGGGCAAGGACCCCCTGATATGCATTACACCAGCAGTGCCAGTGGCCCTTGGGAGAGGAAGTATGTACAGAGATACCTGCTGGCCTTGCAGTATCTGCTTCGTGGCTCAGCCCCAGGATGCACTGTAGAGTGTTCTCAGAGCAAGGAGGGGAGCTGGGCTGGACCAGAATGGGGCGGAGTCAGGATGTCCTGGGTGGCCACAGATTGTTACCCACTGTGGCCTTTGAACGGGAAATTGTGCATACTCACTGGTTCTGCCCACTCTTGTGCTCCTGGAGTGCTCCCTGGTGGACCTCAAGGGAGGCGCCTGGCCTCAGGGTCCCTCCCGAGTCCTGCCTGTCCCTGGGATGTTGACACATGCTCAGGGCTCTGTGGTTTGGTTTCAGGAGGTGTGTCGTGGCCCCCGAATGAGCCAGAACCTCCTGCGGCAGGCTGACCTCGACAAGTTCACCCCAAGAGGTCAGTGCTCAGGAGGGCTGTGTGAGTGGGTTCCGGTAGGTATTTCCAAGCAGGCTTTTGGCCTCAGGGAGACAGCCTTTTCTTGGCTGTGGGCCTCAGCTTCCTTAACTGTGGAGTGGGGATAATAAGAAACAGGGTGCTTCACAAGCGCCCACTCATGGTGAGTGCTCAGTCAGCCATAGCTGCCAAGTCATTACTCTTAGTGGAGCCATGACCTTGACACTGGGCTGGGCTGGGCTGGGCTGGGCTGCCAGGGGTCAGAGCCACAGCTTTCCTTCCCTGGCTGAGGTCAGAAGGGCATATGGGTGTATTTTCTGCCTCCTCTGGAATATGGGCCCTGAAGAGGCCAGGACTGTCTGAGTTGCTCCCTGCTGGGGCCCCCGCACCTAGAACAGGGCCTGGCTCAGATAGATGCCTGGGAGATCCTTGCTGCAGGAGGAAAGGGGGCTTCTCCTCTCAGGCTCATGGAGAGTCTCAGAGCACAGCTGGGGTGGTGAGGACTGGGACAGGTCTGCAGGGTGTGGGGCCTTCCCCAGTTGCAGAGGGGAGTACAGGGGCTCCAGGAGAAGCCCTGAGTGGTGGTGAGGAACTGCACAGGTGGCCTCCCACCTGGGCAGGGTTTGCCCCTCTCCCCTGGCAGGCAGGATGTCCCCTTGGATCAGGCCCAGATGCCCTGTGGCTCCCCCTGTCCACCCCTCCTCCTCACCCCGAGGAAAGATCTGGCTCCTTGCTGTCACTGTCCAGACCAGTCCTCCTAGCCCACAGGCCTTAGAAAACACCATGAGCATGTACATTTGTGCGCTTACCTGAGGGTCTGGCCTATTGTTTCCAACAGTATCACGAGTATCCGTGACCCAGAAAATGGCTACCAACCACAGATCTCAGCACTGAGGGTATTGGGAATGGTGTTCCTGCCACTCATGGCAGGGTGGGCAGGGGGTGATCGGCAGATGGCAGCTCTGCCCACATGAGAAAAAGTAGGCCCCAGTGGCACAGGGCAGTGTCAGTCAGGGCTCTCAGCAGCCAGTTGTGGACATTCACTCTGCTGCCCGAGGGCTGGGGTAGCCTCCCCCAGCGCACGGACACAGCAGGGTCTGGAGGCCAGGCATGGGTCTCTTCACCCTGGCTCCTTCTTGGCCACTGAGTGGGTCCTGGGGGTGGAGTGGTGTCACGCAGCCTCAAGAACTGGTGATTAGGGCTCTGAAAAGAGCCTTCTTGGCAGCCCTGAGATCTGGGCCTTTTTGATGGGGTCCCTTGACTACTCGGCAACCTGGTGAGAGCAGACTCCAGCTAATAGTGGAGGCTCCACTGAGCCTTGGACACCACCGAGGCCCCACCTCTAGAGGCCTCTGTGGGACCCCAGACACCACTCCTAAGGTGGGCCCTCCTGCAGCATGACCACCTCTTGGTCCCAGGGAGGCAGTAAGGCCCAAGGAAGGGGTAACCAGGGCCCCTGGGACTCTGGACCCTTCTTCCAACCGGAAAATAGAGGGGACCATCAGGAGGCTGCCCAGAGCCCAGCCAGGCCCTGGGAAATGTGGTCATCCCCTCCTGAAGCAAATGCCCACACCCGTCTCCCCACCTCTGTGGTCTCACTTTGCCTGGGACTTTCTTCTCCATTGACCATCTGGTGTCGCGGGCAAACTGAGATGGATGGTCATCCTATCAGTGGATCCCTCCCCACCAACTCCCCTTTCCCCAGGTATGGAATGGAAGCCTCTGTATACCCTGCTCATCTAAGTAGGGGCAGTCATTTTGTGATTTGAGGGTCCTGCAGGGCCAGAATGGTGGAGCCACCCACAGTATCCAGGATGCCTCAAGCTGGCAATAGCCTCAGGGAATGAATATCAGACTCTAATATGCTGAGGGGGCCTCTGCAGTAGGGGTGGGAGGAGCCCATCCCATTTCATCTTCTTGTCTAGTGGTAACCCTCGCCCTTGTTGAACTCAACACCTGGCTTGAGCAATGGCCCCTGGTGCTGGAGTCATGGGTGGTATGGAAAGGAGTGGTCAAGCATGCTGGCTCTGGACAGGGAGAGCAGGGCCAGGACAGACCTTCTGGAAGCAACCATCCCTCCAGGCTCATAGCCCCAGGGCACCTGGTGCCATGCCTTTCTCCCAGCCACTGCCCAGCCACAGGCAAGCTCTGAGCTTCCCACACTCCAAAGCATACTGCCTGATTGGTGATTTGTTTTATGGGGTAGAGGCTGGTTGTTGGGTGCTGGCTTGAGCCCCAAAGCCCCTGCCCCTGCTTCTGCCTGCAGTCGGAACCTTCGAGGTTCCTGAGGACTTCCAGGAGCGCGTGGAGCAGCAGTGCATTGGGTCCACCACCCGGCTGCACACCCAGACTGACTTCCCGCTGCAGGCCTATGAGCCCAAGGTGCAGGTGCCTTTCCAGGTGCTGCCAGGCCAGTGTCCTCGCAAGATTGAGATCGAGAGGTATGGCTGGGTGGGCTGTGGGGAGACTGTCCGGGAGATGGCATCCACCTGTCTCAGGGGGTGAGGAACTGCAGATCACCAGGTGACAATCCTCATAGCAGAACCTGTGCACAAGTGTTTAGATCGAATCTTCTAGCCCTTTGGTGTCTTAATAGGAACAATTTACATGTTTTGGAATTGGGGAAGGTGGTGTTGAGGTCAGTGAATGGGACTGTGGGGCAGGACAGAAGGGTAGTTGGAGCCCAGGACACCAGCCCCAGCCACCACACCACTTCCTGATGAGTCTCAGAGGGGCGGAGGGCTCCAGAGGGGTCTCTTGGCCACACCCCTGTCCCCACAACCCCGTAAGCCCTTGTGGACGCCCGTGGAACCACATCACACAAGCCAAGCCATCCTGAGGTCCCTTCCCTGCCCTTGACCAGGAGGAAACAGCAGTACCTGAGCCTGGACATTGAGCAGTTGCTGTTCAGCCAGGGCATCGACTCCAACAAGCTCATGCCTAGGCACCTGGACCCCCAGCGCCCCCAAACCATCGAGCAGGGCCATGACCCACTCTTCCCCATCTACCTCCCACTGAAGGTGAGTCAGGCTTCCGCAGATGGTTGAGGGACGGGGAACAGAGGTGCAGGACCCCAGTGGAAGCTCAAGAGTCAGATCTGAAAGGGGATTCCCACACCAGTCACCAGCACTCTCTTGTCAAACAGGGCAGGTCAACAATAGGAACCCATCCCAGGTACTTTGAGCCTCCTAGATGCGGCAGGAGGGGCCCCCAGCCTCCCTGGAATGCTGAGTCTTTGCTTCTTCCCTGGGTAGACTGTATGCCTGGCCTTGGCCTCCATGCCACCCATGGGCAACCTAGATGTGGCCCAGCTGGACTGTGGAGTAGTCCTACCTGACCAGGGCCCGCCTCAGGGTAGGGAGCTGCTTCTGGGCTCACTGAAACGGGAAGAGCAGGGATGGAAGAGGGAATCAGTGCCACCCCCTTGGGGTATGAATCAGGAAATGAATCCAGGGAGGAGAAAGAGGGAGCATGGCCTGGCTCTGGCTTTCACCCACCTCCCCTCCCTTCCTCTCTGCGGCCCTGAGTGTCTCTCGCCTGGTGGTCCCTGTAAGGAGGTAAAGCTGAGGCTGGCTAAGGGCTGCCTCCTGACAGGCCCGGATCTCATCATTTCCAAGTTGTAGTAGGGTCCCCAGGAAAACCCAAGGGCCACCTCTTCCCTTGGGCCTGAGCTAGGTGGCCCTGGGCAGTGGGAGAAAGAACCTACCGCCTGCTCTGGGTCCCTGGACACCCGTCTGCCTGAGCCTCAGGTGGCTTGGCTGGATGGGGATCCAGGGTTTCAAACACCCAACCAGATGCTGTGTACCCCTGGGAGCAGCAGTGGAGAGGGTCAGCCCCTAGCCCCCAGTGGAGAGGGTCAACCCCCAGTCCCAGCCTGCAGCTCTCTCACCTGGGGAGGGGATTACTTAGGCGCTCCATCCTTTGGCACACCCAGTCCCACCTGGGCCCCACTAGAGGAGCTGCTTCCTCCCAACGTTGGTCTGCTTTCTTCCAGGTATTTGACAATGAGGACTTTGACTGCCGGACTCCCAGAGAGTGGATCAACATGGGTTTGGAGCCAGGGTCTCTGGACAGGAAACCTGTCCCAGGAAAAGCCCTCCTGCCCACTGATGACTTCCTGGGGCATGGTGAGCAAGGCCAGTCTGGAGTGAGGGCACTATCTCATTCCAGTAGCAGCCCTGTCACAGACTCTGGGCTCCCCTAGGACCTTGGGTCCAGCCTGGTGGACCCAAGGCGAGGGGTCTTTCAAGACCTCTCAGCTGGGAGACAGGCCTAGGAGCTGGCCTCACAGAGGCAGGAAATGCAGGGACCAGGGAGAACATCGTCGGGAGAGCTGGAAAAGGGACAGCTGGATGGTGCCTAGTGTTTTGAAAAATCTTTGATTTTTTTGTTAGTAAAATGTGTACATGCTCGTTGGGAATGTTGAAACATGCACGGGGGGCACAGTTCCCCTCTCCATCCCTCCACCCAGAAGCCCCATTGTTGCAGCTCTAACCATGGCCCCTCAGCTTTCACTTCTGTGTGCACAACACATAACATCACACACTTGCTGACAAACACACATCCCCATCGTCATACACATTGACAAACACACTCACTGTCATGCACACCCCCAACAACCACTCTCATGTACACATTTTCACCACACAGAAACACACTCGCCTAATGTCACCCATCAACAACCACTGTCACACCTCACCATGCCCACTTGATGCCACACAGGTTTGCCTTGTCTTGGCCTTGTCTGTATCTGCCCAGGGAGTGCCCCTGGCTGCTCCTTTGGCCTCAGGCCTGCCCCAGTGGCTGTGAAGGTTCTCCCGTTTCCTGCCGTGGAAAGCAATGCCGGGTGGGCATCCATGGCTGCTGTCTTGGCCTGCACAGCTGGCTCTCGATGCAGCATCCTAGAAGGTCTGGGTCATCATTTGGGAAGTTGGAGGTGGCTGTTCCCCTGTGCAGGGCTGAAGTCTGCTCTGCTCCCCACCTGGTGGGTGGACAAGATGCTGTGAGTGGGGAGTGGGCCCAGTAGGCCAGCTCCAGGTGGGAAGCAGGATTGTGAGAGCCATGACTGGTTTTAAGACTGCGCAGCGAGTCCATTGAGCAGGCTGTAAATTTATGTTTCATTTTAAAAACACGTTAATGCTGGAATCAATTTCTCTGAACTAGACAAGAAGCCCAGAATGTTCCGTTTACTTTGGACTTAATTACAAAAATAATTTAACTCAATTGTTCCCAGATCACCAATTCCTGGTGATAAAACCAGAAGATTTGGGACTGCATTAACCTTAAATGCACCAAGTACCAGGCTCCACCGAGGTGCTCTGCTTACACCCCTTCACATGGCCCTGGTCTGGGGTGGTGGCATGGGTGGTAGGATGGGTGAGCAGGGAGGGGCTCTGCCGGGGACCTCTTGTTTTCTGCTGGGGGCTTCCAGTGACATATTTTCATGTGAGTTGAGCAGAGACAAGGCCAGCATTTTCAGAAAGGGAACCTACTAGGAAGGGAAGGGAAAAGCAAAACAGAGAAGCAAAATAGGTGAGCTATAGGCTTCTTTATCCATTGTTTTTTTTTTTTTTTTTTTTTGAGACGGAGTCTTGCTCTGTCGCCCAGGCTGGAGTGCAGTGGCCGGATCTCAGCTCACTGCAACCTCCGCCTCCCGGGTTCACGCCATTCTCCTGCCTCAGCCTCCCGAGTAGCTGGGACCACAGGCGCCGGCCACCTCGCCCGGCTAATTTTTTGTATTTTTAGTAGAGATGGGGTTTCGCCGTGTTAGCCAGGATGGTCTCAATCTCCTGACCTCGTGATCCGCCCGTCTCGGCCTCCCAAAGTGCTGGGATTACAGGCTTGAGCTACCGCACCTGGCCTCTTTATCCATTCTTTACTCATCCTCTAGCTGGTGTCAACAGGTGGGGAGCATTTCCTGAGAATTCCAGCCCTTCCTTCCTCAACCCAGTCTGTAGAACTCAAACAAAACAAAACAAAACAAAACAAAAAAACAGGGGGCCAGGCGTGGTGGCTCACGCCTGTAATCCCAGTACTTTGGGAAGCTGAGGCGGGCAGATCATGAGGTCAGGAGCTCAAGACCAGCCTGAACAACATGGTGAAACCCAGTCACTACTAAATTTACAAAAATTAGCTGGCCATGGTGGCGCACACCTGTAATCCCACCTACTCGGGAGGCTGAGGCAGGAGAATTGCTTGAACCTGGGAGGCGGAGGTTGCAGTGAGTGGAGATTGTACCACTGCATTCCAGCATGGGCAACAGAGCGAGACTCCATCTCAAAAAAACAAAACAAACAAAACAAAACAAACAGCTTCTGTCTCGGCTCACTGCAACCTCCATGTCCCAGGTTTAAACAATTTTTGTGCCTCAGCCTCCCAAGTAGCTGGGACTTCAGGCACCCACCACTACTCCCAGCTAATTTTTTGTATTTTTGTGCAGACAGGGTTTCACCATGTTGCCCAAGGTAGTCTCGAACTCCTGAGTGCAATCTGCCCACCTTTGCCTCCCAGAGTGCAGGGATTATAGGCTTGAACCACTGCGCCTGGCCTTAGTTTGTTTTTAAGCCACTATGCATTGCGGCTGCTCTCCTGGTCACCAAGTGTGTGCATCTTCCTTCTGCAAAAATTTATCGAACACCTGCAAGGTACTAGTTTTCATTCTAGGCCCAGGGACACAGCTGTGACTGAGATGGGACAAAGTCGCTCCTGCCCTTAGTGAGCTGACGCTAGCGTGAGCAGGTCAGCTGTGAACCAGGAGCTGATGCATAAATAGTGTGACTTTCGGCACTGTGAGGGATAGAATAGGGTAACAAGTCAGAGAGTGCCTGGGACAGGTGTGCTATTTTAGACACAGAGGCTTCTCCTTGGTGAAGGGAACAACCAGCAATGAGGTGACCTGAGTGGAGAGTGTTCCAAGCCGAGGGCACAGCCAGTGCAGAGGCTCTGCCATGGGAACAAGGTTGAAACTCATGGTAATAGCCAGATATCCAGTGTGGCTGGAGAGAAATGTGTGAGGGGCAGTGGCAGGAGGTAAGCTAGAGAAGTGGGCACAAGCTTTCAGCCCAGGGACCCAGTGGGAGGCCCATCCTGACCAAAGAGCAGCTCCTACCCTGTCCTGCCCTGCCGGGCCCTGTTCTCAGATGAGGGGCCCAGGGACTGAGCAGCCAGGGGCAGCCTGTGAGGAGGGCTTCACCCTGGCCTTGGTCACCTTGAAGGGGGTCCAACTCATTCATGACCTTTACAAATGGGTTCTCAGCAGGTCTCCCTTAACTTGGGGCTTTCGTGCTGCCTGTCCCAGCCTCCTATTGGCCTGTGTGTCTCTCTGCCCTGGTGGAGGTTGTGCTGAGCACCAGGGCAGAGAAGCCTGGTCTTTCTGGCTCTCCTGCAGCCCGGGTTCCTCAGAAGCCAGCTTGGCTGGGAGGAAGCAGGGCCCTGGCTCTGCTGGAGCAGATGGGGGCATCCCGGCGGGAGAGACTCCGGACTGGTGATCTCTGAGACCCATTTCCAGCGCTGCTGCCAGCACTCAGAGTCCCCTTCCTGCCCCCATGGCAGGTGGCACTGGTGGGGTTTCCTCTCCTGTTTCAGAGGACCCCAAGAGTCAGAAGCTGAAGTATGAATGGTGCAAGGTCGGCGTCCTGGACTACGATGAGGAGAAGAAGCTATACCTGGTGCACAAGACAGACGAGAAAGGCCTGGTGCGAGATGAGATGGGGAGGCCCATCCTGAATGCAGGGGTCACCCCTGAAGGTACGAGCTGCTGCTGCTGCCCCAGGCAGACCCCCAGCTTGGGCCTGACCGGCCCATGACTGAGGCCAACCCCGCCCAGGGCACTGCCAGATCAGTTCTGGATTCTACTTTGCTTTGTTTGCCCAGCGCACTGACTGGTAAGGACCAGAGGGCTCATCACTCAAGATACCCCAGAAAGGGCAAGTGGCCATTATTTGGCATGTCAGCTCTGAGCCCAAGTCCCATCAATAAGTGATGCCTGCCCTGGGTGTGGGATCAAGGGATGGACACTTGAACAGCCATGCCTGTATAACTGCTTGTCTAAATACTTTCTTTTCTTTTTCTTTTTTTTTTTTTTTTGAGACAGAGTCTGGCTCTGTCACCCAGGTTGGAGGGCGGTGGTGCAATCTTGGCTCACTGTGACCTCTTCCTCCCGGGTTCAAGCGATTCTTGTGCCTCAGTCTCCCAAGTAGCTGGGATTACAGGCGCCCACCACCACACCTGGCTACTTTTTCGTATTTTTAGTAGAGACAGGATTTTACCATGGTGGCCAGGTTGGTCTGGAACTCCTGGCCTCAAGCAATCTTCCCCCCTCGGCCTCCCAAAGTGCTGGGATTACAGGCGTCAGCCACCGCACCCCAGCCTTGTCTATGTGCTTTCACATCCGTCCATGATACCTTGCGAGATGGGCCGGGCAGGGAGTGTCGTCATGCCCATTTCACAGATGCAGCAGGGGGTCAGAAGAGGGAAACAATTTGTTCAGGGCCACAGGGCATCCGCGGCACAGCCGGCCGGAACCTAGTGCTCCAGCCCAGAAGCCTGACTGTGTGTCCCCTTCTCCCTCCCACCTGGCCCCCAGGAAGGCCACCCCTTCAGGTCTGTCAGTACTGGGTGCCACGGATCCAGCTTCTCTTCTGTGCTGAGGACCCTTATGTGTTCGCACAACGTGTGGTCCAGGCCAACGCCCTGCGCAAGAACACGGAAGCGCTGCTGCTCTACAACCTGTATGTGGACTGCATGCCCTCTGACGGCCAGCGTGTCATCAGTGAACAGAGCCTGAGCAAGATCAAGCAGTGGGCCCTGAGCACGCCTCGGATGCGCAAAGGCCCCTCGTGAGTCCCCGCTCGGCCTTCCCCATTCTGGGCATCTCCTTCTCCAGGGAACCTTCCCCTGGGAAGTTGGTGCTACTCTAGGGTGGAGCTCCCTCAGGGCTCGTCTGTTTGAGACTGTCCTGCCTATTGCCCTATGGACTTGTTGGGGCCCCAAACAACTTTTTGTCCATCTCCAGATCCCTCATTATCCATATGGACTCTTGGATTCTTATTTTATTCAAAGGGTTACAATGGACTACTTTTTAAAAATTTCGATGCTCAAATTGTCCCAGATTTGGCCAGTGGGAGACTTTTCAAGTTAATTCCTGTGTCGTTTTACCATGTTTCCATTATTCTTCAAAACCCTCGGATGATGGTTTATTAGCAACATGCCCCTAAGATAACTTCACTTTCTGGCACAGCAAGAATTTCCAGGCTCATTGTGTATTTTCCCAGATCCAGTCCTGAAACCAGCTGTTTCTCCAAGGAAGCTCCTTTTATTATTTTAGTTTATTTTTTGAGACAGGTTCTTACTCTGTCACCTAGGCTGGAGTGCCTGGAGTGCAGTGGGGCCATCTTGGCTCACGGTAGCCTCAGTTTCCTGTGCTCAAGCAAGCCTCCCACCTCAGACTCCTGAGTAGCTGGGACTTAGGCATGTACCACAACATCTGGCTAATTCTGTTTATTTTTTGTAGAGACAGATATCCCTATGTTGCCTAGGCTGGTCTTGAATGCCTAGGCTCAAGTAAATCTCCCACCTTGGCTTCCCAAAGTGTTAGGATTATAGGCATGAGCCATCATGCCTGGGTGGAAGTTCCTTTTAGTTGAGGAATGATATTTAGAAGCCAAGATCTGGACATTAGATGTGCTCATTGCTACTGGGATATCATTATTTTGAGACTTCCATAGCAGACAGATCTGGGAAATATATATATGGATGGTCCCCAATTTATGATAGTTTGACTTACCATTTTTCTTTCTTTCTATTTATTTATTTAGTTAGTTAGTTAATTAGTTATTTTGAGATGGAGTTTGATTCTTGTCTCCCAGGCTAGAGTACAGTGGCTCGATCTTGGATCACTGCAACCTCTGCCTCCTGGGTTCAAGAGATTCTCCTGCCTCAGCCTCCCAGGTAGCTGGGATTAAAGGCACCTGCCACCATGCCTGGGTAATTTTTGTATTTTTAGTAGAGATGAGGTTTCACTATTTTGGCCAAGCTGGTCTCAAGCTCCCGACCTCAGGTAATCCACCAGTCTCAGCCTCCCAAAGGGATTACAGGTGTGAACCACCACACCCAGCCAACTTACCATTTTTCAACTTTATGATGGTGTGAAAGTGATATGCATTCAGTAGAAACTGTACTTCAAGCATCCATGCAACTGATCTTTTTTTCATTTTCAGTAGTATTCATTTCAAGAGATTTTAATCACTTTATTATAAAATAGACTTTGTGTTACATAATTTTGCCCAACTGTAGGCTAATGTGAGTGTTCTGAGCACATTTAAGGTAGACTAGGCTAAACTATGGTGTTCAGTAGCTTAGGTGTATCAAGTGCATTTTAAACTTATGACAGGTTTACTTGGAATGTAGCCCCACTGTAAGTAGAGGAGCATCTGTATATTTACAGTCATGCATCACTTAATGATGGGGAGGTGTTCTGAGAAATGTGTCATCAGGTGATTTCATCGTTGTGCAAACATCGTAGTGTGTACTGACACAGACCTTGATGATATAGCTGGCTGCACACCCAGAATATGTGGTACAGCTTAGTGCTCCTAGGCCACAAAACTATACAGGGTGTGATTATTGAGTATTGCAGGCAACTGTAACACAATGGCAAGTATTCGTGTATCTAAATATAGAAAATATACAGTAAAAATACAGTATACAAGATAAAACATGGTACATCTATGTAGGCACTTACCATGAGTGGACTTTGCAGGGCTGGAAGTTGCTCTGGTTGAGTCAGTGAGTGAGTGGTGAGTGAATGTGAAGACCTAGGATATTATTATACGCTACTGTGGACTTTATGAATACTGTATACACTTAGGCTACACTAAATTTATTTTAACATTTTCTTTCTTCAATAATAAATTAACCCAACACACCTTAGGACCAGGCATGATGGCTTACATCTGTAATCCCAGCACTTTGGGAGGCCAAGGTGGGTGGGTTGATTGAGGCCAGGAGTTCAAGACTAGCCTGGCCAACATGGCAAAACGCCGTCTCTACTTAAAAAAATACAAAAATTAGCTGAGCATGGTGGCACATGACTATAATACCAGCTACTTGGGAGGCTGAGGCACCAGAGTCGCTTGAACCTGGGAGACAGAGGTTGCAGTGAGCTGAGATGGCTCCACAGCACTCCAGCATAGGTGACAGAGTGAGACTGTCTCAAAAATATATAGTTAATTAATTAATTAGTTAACTTTAGCTTACTTTAACTTTTCTATTTTATAAACTTTTAATTAAAAAAAACCTTTTTGACTCTTTTGTATTAACATATTTTCTTTAAGGTTGGACACTGTGGCTCATGCCTGTAATCCCAGCACTTTGGGAGGCTGAGGGGGGTGGATCACTTGAGGTCAGGAGTTCGAGACCAGCCTGGCCAATATAGTGAAACACTGTCTCTACTAAAAATACAAAAATTAGCCAGGCATGATCGTGGGTGCCTGTAATCCCAGCTACCTAGGAGGCTGGGGCAGGAGAATCTCTTGAACCCTGGAGGTGGAAGTTACAGTGAGCCAAGATCGCACCACTGCACTCCAGCCTGGGGGACAGAGTGAGACTCCATTTCAAAATATATATATATATATATTTTTTTTTTTTTCTTAAATCCTTATTCTATAAGCTTTTTAAAAAATGAGTTTTTTGTTTGTTTGTTTTTTGCTTTTTAAACATTTTTGTTAAAAACAAAGACACAAGAACACACATTAGCTTAGGCCTGCACAGGGCCTGGGTCATCAATATCACTATCTTCCAGCTCTACATCTTATCCCACTAGAAGGTCTTCAGGGACAGTAATGAGACAGTAATCTTCAGGGACAGATGACACATGGAGCTGTCATCTCCTGTGATTATGGGATACTTTCTGAAGGACCTGCCTGAGGCTGTTTTACAGTTAACTTAAAAAAAAGAAAAGGTAGAAGGAGTACACTCTAAAATAACAATTAAAAAGTATAGTATAGTATGGTATAGTAAAACCAGTAACACAGTCATTTATTATCATTATCACTTATGTTCTGTACATAACTGTATGAGCTATGCTTTTATATGACTGGCTGCAGTAGGTTTGTTTACACTAGCATCATTGCAAACACTTGAGTAATTTGTTGCATTTTGACATTACGATGACTATGACGTCACTAAGCAATGGGAATTTTTCAGCTCCATTATAATCTTATGGAACCACCATCATATATGCAATCTGTAACCAAAATGTCATTATGTAGCACTTGACTGTATGTATACTACTCAAAATAGCTATTACTCAAAAAGCTATACTCAGAGATCTGTTACTCTTCACCTCCACATCCCGTCCACATTCCCCATCTTTTCCATTGTGTTTCTACCACATGCCCACAGGTAACCAATATTGATAGTTTCTCGTTTATCCTTTCTGTGTTTTTTATTGCACAAATGAGTAGAAACATGTATATTTCAGATATATGCATGTTTTCTTATACTCCCTACTTTCTTACGTGAAGGGTAGCATGCTACAGACGTTCTTTTGCACATTCAGTTGTCTTGGCATCCTTGTTAAAAATCATTTGACTGGCCAGGCATGGTGGCTCATACTTGTGATCCTATCACTTTGGGAAGCAGAGATGGGCAGATCACCTGAGGTCAGGAGTTTGAGACCAGCCTGGCCAACATGGTAAAACCCCGTCTCTACTAAAAATACAAAAATTATCTTGGCGTGGTGCACACGCCTGTAGCCCCAGCTACTCAGGAGGCTGAGGCACAAGAATCGTTTGAACCCAGGAGGCGGAGGTTGCAGTGACCCGAGATGGTGCTGCTGCACTCCAGCCTGGGTGACAGAGGGAGACTCTGTCTCAAAAAAAAAAAAAAAAAAAAAAGAAAGAAAAGAAAGAAAGAAATTGGTCTATTTTAAGCTTTCTACTTCTAATGGAGTCATTTTCTTATACATTGTTTCTCTAGAAAATTATCCATCTTATATCTGTTTTGAAATATATTTGCATAGAATTCTGCAAAGTTGTTTTTTATTTTCAATTTTTTTTTCTGGTTCAATGTTTACTCCTCATTACCTATTATTTTGTAAAGTTATGCTCTCTTCCTGTTTTTGCTTTATTAAGTTACTTAGTAGTTTGTTCAGTTTTTTGTTGTTGTTGTTGTTGTTTGTTTTTTTTTTCGAGACAGAATTTCGCTCTTGTTACCCAGGCTGGAGTGCAATGGCGCAATCTCGGCTCACTGCAACCTCTGCCTCCTGGGTTCAAGAGATTCTCCTGCCTCAACCTCCCAAGTAGCTGGGACTACAGGTACCCGCCACCACGCCTGGCTAATTTTTTGCAGTTTTAGTAGAGATGGAGTTTCACCATGTTGGCCAGGCTGGTCTCAAACTCCTGACCTTAGGTGATCCACCTGCCTTGGCCTCCCAAAGTGCTGGGATTACAGGTGTGAGCCACTGCACCAGGCCCGGTTTGTTAATTTAAAAAAGAGGATTTAAGTTTATTAATGTAATTGCTTTTCTATATCTCTCTTATGAATTTCTACTATTATCTTTATTTCCTTCCTTGTGCCATCTTTGGGCTTACCTGTTGTATAGTTTGTGTGTTGGGTGTATGTGTGTGTGCCTACATGTATTAGGAATTTAATTCATTTCGTTCTTATTGACAAATGTGTTTAAGGCTATGAACTTTCTTCTGATAATTGCTTTAAAAGTAGTCCACAGAGGGGCTGGGCACGGTGGCTCACGCCTGTAATCCCAGCACTTTGGGAGGCCGAGGCAGGTGGATCACGAGGTCAAGAGACCATTCTGGCCAACATGGTGAAACCCTGTCTCTATTAAAAATGCAAAATTAGCCGGGCATGGTGGCAGGCACCTGTAGTCCCAGCTACTTGGGAGGCTGAGGCAGGAGAATTGCTTGAACCCAGGAGGCAGAGGTTGCAGTGAGCCGAGATTGTGCCACTGCACTCCAGTCTGGCGACAGAGCCACACTCCGTCTCAAAAAAAAAAAAAAAAAAAAAAAAAAAAAGGTAGTCCACAAATTCTGAAGCCTAGTATTTCTTTTTTTTTTTTCCCCCTTGACACTCAACTCTGCCTCCTGGGTTCAAGTGATTCTCGTGCCTTAATCTCCCTGAGTAGCTGAAATTACAGGTGTCTGCTACCACGCTTGGCTAATTTTTGTATTTTTAGTAGAGATGGGGTTTTCCTATGTTGGCCAGGTTGGTTTTGAACTCCTGACCTCAGGTGATCCGCCTGTGTCGGCCTCCCAAAGTACTGGGATTACAGGTATGAGCCACCGCACCTGACCCTTTTTCCTTTTTTTTTTTTTTTTGAGGTGGAGTTTTGTTCTTGTTGCCCAGGCTGGAGTTTAATGGCACAATCTCGGCTCACTGCAACCTCCGTCTCCTGGGTTCAAGCGATTCTCCTGCCTCAGCCTCCCGAGTAGCTGGGATTACAGGCATGTGCCACCATACCTGACTAATTTTGTATTTTTAGTAGAGACGGGGTTTCTCCATGTTGGTCAGGTGGGTCTCAAACTCCTGACCTCAAGTGATCTGCCCGCCTTGGCCTCCGAAAGTGCTGGGATTACAGGCATGAGCCACTGTGCCCAGCCCCTTTTTCCCATTTTTTAAATGGGATTATTCATTTTTTCTTTGTTCAATTGCTCAAGTTCCTTATGGATTCTGGATATTAGATCTTTGTCAGATGCATAGTTTGTGAATATTTTCTCCAATTCTGCAGGTTGTCTGTCTACTCTGTTGATAGTTTCTTTTGCTGTGCAAAAGCTCTTTAATTAGGTCCCACTCTTCAATTTTTGTTTTTGTTGCAATTGCTTTTGAGGACTTAGTTATAAATTCTTTCCCAAGGCCAATGCCCAGAATGGTGATTCCTAGGTTTTCTTCTAGGATTCTTATGGTTTGAGGTCTGACATTTAAATCTTTAATCCTGGTTGAACGAGATGGCTGACACCTATAATCTCAGCACTTTAGGAGGTTGAGCGAGGTGGATGGTTTGAGCTCAGGAGTTCAAGATCAGCCTGGACAACATGGTGAAACCTCATCTCTACCAAAAACCACAAAAAAATTAGCCAGGCATGGTGGGGCGCACCTGTTGTCCTAGCTCCTTGGGAGGCTGAGGTGGAAGGATCACTTGAACCTAGAGGGTGGAGGTTGCAGTGAGACGCACTGGTACCACTGCACTCCAACCTGGGTGACAGAGCGAGATGCTGTCTCAGAAAAAAAAAAAAAAGAAAGAAAGAAAGAACAACTTAAATCTTTTATCCATCTTGAGTTAATTTTTGTTTATGGTGAAAGGTAAGGGTCCAGTTTCAATCTTCTGCATATGGCTAGCCAGCTATCCCAGCACCATTTATTGAATAGGGAGTCCTTTCCTGTCAGGGGAACCAGCCCCCAGTATTTCAACATAGATTTTTTTCTATTTTCCCTAAATGTCGGCCAGTCTGAGAAATAAAGAGAAAGAGTACAAAGAAAGAAATTTTACAGCTTGGCCTCCAGGGATGACATCACATATCGGCAATTTCTGTGATGCCCCTTGAGCCACAAAACCAGCAAGTTTTTATCAGGGATTTCAAAAGGGGAGGGGGGTACGAACAGGGAGTAAGTCACAAAAATCACATGCTTGAAAGGGCAATAAAAGATCACAAGGGCAGAGGCAGAGCAAGATCACAAAGCCAGGGTGAAATTAGAATTACTGATGAGGTTCCATGTCCTGCTGGGCATGTATTATCATTGATAAACATCTTAACAGGAAACAGGGTGCAAGAGCAGACAACCAGTCAGACTAGAATTCGCCAGGCTGGAATTTCCTAATCCTAGCAAGCCTGAGGGCACTGCCGGAGACCAGGGCGTATTTCATCCCTTATCTTCAACCGCTTAAGGCAGACACTCCCAGAGCAGCTGTCCACAGACCTCCCCTGGGAATGCATTCCTTTCCCAGGGTTATTCCTTGCTGGGAAAAGAATTCAGTGATATTTCCCCTATTTGCTTTCTGCAATAAGAAAAATATGACTCTGTTCTGCTTGGCCCTGCTGGCAGTCAGACCTTATAGTTATCTCCCTTGTTCCCTGAAAATCGCTATTATCCTGTTCCTTTTCAGGGTGCCCAGATTTTATATTGTTCAAACACACATGTTTTACAAGCAATTTGTACAGATAATGCAATCATCACAGGGTCCTGAGGCGACATACATCCTCAGCTTACAAAGATGATGGGATTAAGAGATTAAAGTAAAGACAGGCATAGGAAATTATAAGAGTATTGACTGAGGAAGTGATAAATGCCCATGAAATCTTCATAATTTATGTTCAGAGATTGCAGTAAAGACAGGCGTAAGAAATTATAAAAGTTTTAATTTGGGGAACTAATAAATGTCCATGAAATCTTCACAATTTGTGTTCTTCTGCCGTGGCTTCACCTGTTCCCTCTGTTTGGGGTCCCTGACTTGCCGCAACACATTCCTCATTGCCTATTTTTGTCAACTTTGTTGAAGATCAGATGGCTATAGGTGTGTGGCTTTATTTCTGGGCTCTCTATTCTGTTACATTGACCTATATGTCTGTTTTTGTAACAGTACTATGGTGTTTTGGTTACTGTAGCCTTGTAGTACAGTTTGAAGATAAGGTGATGCCTCCAGCTTTGTTCTTTTTGCTTAGGTTTGCTTTGGCTATGCAGGTTTCATATGAATTTTCAGCTAATTTTTTCCTAGTTCTGTGAAAAATGACTTGGTAGTTTGATGGGAATTGTGTTGAATCTGTAGATTGCTTTAGACAGTGTGGCCATATTAACAGTATTGATTCTTCCAGTCCATCAGCACGGAGTGTTTTTCCATTTGTTTGTGTCATCTCTGATTTCTTTTAGCAGTGTTTTGTAGTTCTTCTAGAGATCTTTTACCTCCTTGGTTAAAGGTATTCCTAGGTATTTTTTTTGTGGCAATTGTAAATGGGATTGTGTTCTTGATTTGGCTCTTAGCTTGAACATTATTGGTGTGTGGAAATGCTCCTGATTTTCGTACATTGATGTTATTTCCCGAAACTTTACTGAAGTTGTTCATCAGTTCCAGGAGGCTTTTGGTGGAGTTCTAATGCTTTTGGATCTGCATTTTACTTTGTTTGATATCAACATAGCAACCTGAAATTTTATTGTTTCCATTTGCCTGATAAATCCCTCTATTTTGAGCCTTTCTGAACTAATTCATTTTAGATCAATTTCTTACTTTCAGCATATAGTTTGAGTTTTATTTGTGACCCAATTTTAAAATATTTTTCCTGTAATAAGTTAAGCCCATTCACATTTATTGGTATGGCTAATAGGTTTGACCTCAACTCAGTCATATTACTTCATGTTGTAATCATTATGTGTATTGTAATACAATGCTGTGTTTCTTTCTCTACATGATATGTTTTCTTAGTTCTTCTATTTTAAAAATTTCTTTTGGTGTCTAGGAAGGTTTGTACCTTTATTTCAGTGGTTTTTATTTTGTTGTTTTTGTTGTTTTTTGAGATGGAGTCTCGCTGTGTCACCCAGGCTGGAGTGCAGTGGCGCAATCTCAGCTCACTGCAAGCTCCACCTCCCAGGTTCACACCATTCTCCTGCCTCAGCCTCCCAAGTAGCTGGGACTACGGGCGCCTGCCACCATGCCTGGCTAATTTTTTGTATTTTTAGTAGAGGCAGGGTTTCACTGTGTTAGCCAGGATGGTCTCAATCTCCCGACCTCGTGATCCGCCCACCTCAGCCTCCCAAAGTGCTGGGATTACAGATGTAAGCCACTGTGCCCGCCCTAGTGGTTTCTTTTATAGTCTCCATTATCTCCTGCTTTCCTACTTAACCCTTTAGTATCTGGCCTGTTTTGTTGTTGTTTGTTTTGTTTTGAGACAGGGTCTTGCTCTGTCACCCACACCACAGTGCAGTAGCACAATCATAGCTCACTTCAGCCTTGACCTTCTGTGCTCAAGCTGTCCTCATACTTCAGCCTCCTGAGTAGCTGGGACCACAGGTGTGAGCTACCATGCTTGGTAAATTTTTGTATTTTTGTAGAGACAGGGTCTCCCTATGTTGCCCAGGCTGGTCTCAAACTCTTGGGCTCAAGCAGTCTGCTCACCTCAGCCTCCCAAAGTGCTGGGATTATAGGAGTGAGTCACCATGCTCAGCTCTACTTAATTAATTAATCAATTTATTTATTTATTTTTGAGACGGAGTCTCGTTCTGTCGCCCAGGCTGGAGTGCAATGGTGCCATCTCTGCTCACTGCAACCTCTGCCTCCTGGGCTCAAGCTATTCTCCTGCCTCAGACTCCTGAGTAGCTGGGATTTCAGGAGCCTACCACCATGCCTGGCTATTTTTTATATTTTTAGTAAAGAAGGTCATCATGTTGGCCAGGCTGTTTTCGAAATCCTCACCTCAAATGATCCGCCTGCCTCGGCCTCCCAAAGTGCTGGGATTACAGGCATGAGCCTCCGTGCCCATACTCTACTTCATATTTTAACTGTTAAAATATTATTACTTTCCTCCACACTCATCTCCACCTTTTAGTCTTCAACTTACAATAAACTCTATTAAACGTATCAGTCTTTTTTCCTGAAGTCTCCCGTCATCTCTTTGTTATATAAAGTTCCTTTTCTAGTATATTCCCCATGAAGGGCTCAAGGTTATAGAGTTCCTTGAGTTCTCATACATTTAAAACATGAAGGACAGCTTGACCAGATATAAAATTCTTAGTTCACAGCTTTTATTCTATGAGTTTTAAAAAATTACTCCACTTTGGTTGCCTTGCCTGTGTGTTACTTTTAAGAAGTCTGAGGCCAGGCCGGGCACGGTGGCTCAAGCCTGTAATCCCAGCACTTTGGGAGGCTGAGACGGGCAGATCACGAGGTCAGGAGATCAAGACCATCCTGGCTAACCCGGTGAAACCCCATCTCTACTAAAAAAATACAAAAAACTAGCCGGGCAAGGTGGCAGGTGCCTGTAGTCCCAGCTACTCGGGAGGCTGAGGCAGGAGAATGGCGTAAACCCAGGAGGCGGAACTTGCAGTGAGCTGAGATCCGGCCACTGCACTCCAGCCTGGGTGACAGAGCAAGACTCCGTCTCAAAAAAAAAAAAAAAAAAAGAAGAAGAAGTCTG